>NC_134585.1:99252149-99596149 GCF_037038515.1 Microtus pennsylvanicus | reverse complement strand
TTTCTTCTAAGAGTTTCATTCCCAGTACAGCTTTAAGTAGGATTTCTTTTTAAAAAGGCTCACACATGGTAGTGTTATTACTTGAGAGAGCCATTTGTTCCAGGGATAAATTTTTGAGTGAAATAGGTGGTATGTCTTCTGAAAAACATCATAGCTATAGGTTTTCTCTTCACTCATGTCCAAAAAAAAAAAAAAAAAAAAAAGGAAGCAGAAGAAGTAAGCCAGAAGATAACCTGAGTAAGGAAGCTTGGGAAACTCGACATTTAACACACTGCCTGCCAGCAAAGGCACCAGAGAAGCCTCCATAATGATGCTAAGGTGGATTCAGTGACTTGAGAAAGGAGATGGTAGGAAGATGAAGTGTAAGAAAAGAATGGAAAAGGAAAGGGAAGAAAAATTCAGTTTTATCTCTATCTCTAAAAAAAGAAAGCTGTCTGCCAAAAGATTCTTATGTTCATAGGAAACTGAAATTATAAAATTAATTTCCTAATAGGTCTCATTATTGAATCTTTTAACCTGGTCTTCATGAGCCTCGTGTATTAGTGTAAGGCGGCCTCTTGTTTGTTCCTGCCTGAAACTATATTATTTAAATTACATAAAACAGTTATTAAGCAAGAATTACAGTTATAATATTATATCTACTTTATCTTTTATCATAACTAAGGAAAACTAGAACTATTACTATAAATTCTTTGACTCCAAAAGATATAATATCACCTAAGTAAACAGGAAGTGCATTGTAAGCAACTTCTAAAGCTAGAATTGACAGAGACATCTCGCTGCATTGACAGTCACCCAAAGTTCTTCTGTACTGTTGGAGTATCCCTCTTCAGCCCACAGGCCCATAGTATCTAGCAGACTTTTCCATGAAGCAGGAAATTTTAAAGACAGTTCCAGCTATATTGGCAGTTTATCAGTCACTGTGTCCTGCAGAATGTCAGCAGACTCATTTATGAAGCAGAAACCCCAAAGGATGGTCTTACCTTTAGGCAAGATCAGCAGTCATTTCTCTGTGGGTTCTGCATGTCCAGCTCACCCAACATATCACCAAACAGTCCAGGCAAGAGCAGTTTCTTACCCAAATGGCTAATAAACTCTATAAGGAGCCTCTTCAATGCCCATTTTCCTCTTGAAGTAATTAATGCTGTCAGGAGCAGATGTGTCTCACTGTCATGAAAAGTCCTAAGTTCTTAAAACATTTTAAATGTCTTATTATGAAGGTCTCTGAAAGACTTGAAGAATACCTATCTAAGTGAAATATATCTCTGTATATCTAGAAAACCTAACTAACATGACTAGAAGCTTGACTATTATAAACAACTCTCTATAAATATGTATTTCTTAATTATACATTACATTTTTAAATGAGCTGCACAGAAACAATACCATAATCAAGAGCAGAAATATACATAAAACAAGATTGACCTTAAATTTGTATCAATAAATCGAGATCCATACCAATGTAAATCTCTATATCATATCCCTCTTTAAATGTAAAGAAACATTTATGAACAATCTTTGGGAATTTGGGCACAGTTCTCTAGACTACTTACTGCTGCTTGAGGGTGCTGTTAATCAGGTCTTTCATGGTGTATCCTGTGTGCTAGCTTCATCTCAGTTAGCAGTTAGGCAAAATAATTTGGGGAGTTGTTTATTATCTTTTTATAACTCTCAATACTCCTTTTCTTCTCTCTCCCAAGTCTACGTGTATTTATTCAACACTGTGACCCGTTTAGAGGTTTACATCTGTCTTTATTGTGTATCTGTAATTATTTTCTGTCCAGGAATGCTATTTAAAATGCTAAGTGCTTCTTAAGAATCTCAGCTGCGGCATTGCTAAGGTGTATATGGCCCTGCCTTCTTGCTCCACAGGGTCCAACATGGTGGAAGTCTGTTCACTGCCTCTGCAAGCTGTACATACTGCCCCAGTTTCAAGTATGCAGTGGCTCTCTGTCAAGCCATTAAGCAGTTTGTAACACATTCCTCACAAACCACATTTAAATGCTTGGTCTCTTGAAAGAACCAGAGGTTGCCTGGCAGCATGGCCCAGAAAGCCAGCATTTCAAAGCCACATGGCTTTTTTTTCCTGCTACTGCTGAGTCAGGAAAACCTCTCTTAAAGGCTTATTTCTAGTTAACAGAGCCCACCCAAGAAAATGCTGCTACCAAACCATCCTTAACTCTGTTCTAAATTGTGTCTAAAATTCCTTTTTAAGCTTTTTCAGGTTTTTATGTGGATGTAGTATTAGAGTGTCAATAGTTATAAGGGGGAGTCTCTTGTTTGTTTCCGGGTGCTTGGCAGCTCAGCCCCAAAATAATCAGGCTGAAACTATATTATTTTAAACACTTCTTGGCCTATTAACTCTAGCTTCTTATTGGCTAACACTTATATCTTAATTTAACCCATTTCTAATAATATGTGTATCGTCACATGGCTGTGGTTTACCGGGTAAAGTTTCCAGCATCTTCTCAGGCAGGGCTACATGGCTTCTCCTAACTCCGCCTTCTTCCTCCGGGGAATTAAGTTTAGTTTTCCCCACCTACCTAAATTCTGCCCTATCAATAGGCCAAGGCAGCTTTCTTTGTTCACCAGTGGTATTCACGGCATGCAGAGGAGAATCCCACATCATATTAGCATGCTTTCCAGTTCATAGGGCACATTTCTGAGTCTTGAATACAAGTAAAGTTGCCTCTGTGGGTGCATCAGTTCCTTCTGGGGATGAGAGTTACTCCTCTTAGCTGTCTTATTCTGGAGCCCAAAGAATTTTATTTTATAAGCTTTATAGCTTCTAGAGCCTGGCCCAAATATGAGTATAGCTGCTAAAATTAGCAGTAAGAATTTACCCTTTTGCACTGTATTAAAATCAATAAACAAATCCTATCCTTTTTTCCAAGTGATGTTTCCAGGAGAAATCTTTCTTTTTTTTTTTCTGTATTCTCTGCCTCTGTCCCTTGAGCATATCCTTTATCAGTGCTAAGAATGAGGAGAAGAATGCAGAAGTCCAGTTTAGGTCTCTTTCTTTATTCCTTGCCAGGAAAACACCTTCTCTTTTGAAGTCCTTGCCAAGAAATACAACATGGTCCCAGACTGCCCAAGAACACAGACAACCAGGTGGGAAGTGGAAACAGAGACACTGGCTGACAGCCGGACACCCAGTTCCTTTCCCTCACATCAGATGTGAGTTGCAGAGCTGAAAGCCCATGGGTTTCCGTGAGGTAGGAAAGAGTTTACTCTACCCCCACAAGCGGTGCATTTGCTCTCTGGAGCACATCCATTGAAACATATGTATATCTGAATGATTCCCTTGGCAAAATATTTCTGTCTTGTTGCCATGGTCATAATTGCATTTCTATCCTTCTTATTGTGTGTGTTTTCTTGACCAATTCTGGTACATAGTTTGGAAATGGAGAGAAAATTCAGGTTGATGTGATAACCGTGTCCGGGGCTCTGGATAAATAGATTATCTGTTAGTTTTATCCTCCCCTCTTTCCCTCTTTAATTACTTCTAACAGGACTTGGTCAGTGTGTGCTTGGACTTTGGAAATCAAGTTAATATATTTTAAATCACATTTCTACAACCAAATTACTAGCCATAAACCCAGTTATAGACTGGATAGGCTAGGGAGGCATCTACTCTTGATATGGAAAGAAAAATGATATATATATATATATATATATATATATATATTTAGATATTTTAATCTGTTTTTCCTGAAGTGCTTCAGATTGAGTACAGTCTCCGAAAAGATTTAGCATAAAGTACTTGTGAAGCCTGCCTTCAGTTGTTTTAGATTTGTGTAGGAAAAGTTTTAAAGCATTGAGGTAATTATTAGTTTTTCCAGCTAAGGAGTCCCTAAATTCTACTGTGGTTAAAAATATGAGTTGACATGTATCCTTCAGAATTTGTCTAAATCTCATAATTTGTTTATCTAAGAGAAAAATGCAGCCTTGCCTGAATGATTAAATAAAGGAAAATTATAGCTAATCATATTTTAAGAAGTCCCCTGTAAACAATGTAAGAAAAATGAAGCTTGGTATGTACATGCATACACACACACACACACACACACACACACATATATGGATGCAAATATACACATTTGCATATATATGCATATTTCTAATTTCTAAAATTAAGAAAATGAACCCAGTTGCTTTTAAAATGTGTCCGTGAAAACTGAACTTCTCAGTAATTAAGGATGACAAGAGGGCTAAGGACAGAGTTCAGTCAGTCTGTGCATTCTCCCCAAGCACAGGGCCTTGAGTTTGGATTCCAAACCCCATGTGAAAAACCAGGGTTACAAGTATGCTCCCACAACCCCAGTACTTGGCAGGGATAGGCAGAAATAGGTAGATCCCAGAAGCCCATTAGCAGCCTCAGGGTTAATGAGAGACTCTATCTCAAGAAATAAAAGGTGGAGATCGTTCTGATGGTCTCTATAAGGTTCCACACCCACCCATGTGCATACTCACACTAACAAGTACACACAACTGCCCTTCCACACATGAGAAATAATAAGGAAGAAAAAAAATTCAAGAATATTAAATTATTAAAAATTATAGAATACTCATTAGAATATCTGTTATTGTGTTTTAATACAACTTTTGCATTTTATATTTTTCATATTTGTATTTTTATATACTTATACTGGAAATAAGATGCCTAAGTATAAACTTTGCAAAGTAAAGAATACCGAGTTCCAACAGCACCCTGAGAAAGAATTTCATACAGAAGGACTGTCGAAGAGGCCTAAGTATGATAAGGATGGCACTGGAGGTCTTTCCCACCCCACGTCCCTCTCTTCCACTAAGCTGTTAGATTACCTTCCTAAAGGGATCCATCAAGATCTGTTTTCTCATTTGGTCACTTCCTTATGTGTGACTAAAACTCCAAGGTCTAGCAATCAAAATTCATCATTTGGCTACCCTGACTAGCATGCCTAGTCGGGATTTACCAAATTTACCCTAACACAGACTTCCCCTTTTCTCGCCTTAAGAACCACTCCTGCAGAGTCACCTGTTGCTTTCTTCATCTGATCCACATGCAGCCCCCGTGACCCCACTTGGCCTTCTTGGGTAATAAAATCTCCTTTGTGCTGAGAATTTGGTGTCTGGGTGTGTTCTGTGCTGACTCCGAGGCCCCCATCAAATTCTGTCCATATGTGTATTGGATGTCATTTCTTTAAGAAAACTCAAGTCTTAAAATGAGCCGTTAAATAATGAGTCTTGAACCAGTACTTTAAATGATTTTATTTGATAAATTCCATTGATATGAGTAAGATTTTATCAGCAGGAAATTTTAGTAATATATTTTGTTATAAGTTATGTATAAGCACATATAATTCAGTCGGCAATTATTTGTGTATCCATTCACTGGGACAAAATAAATCTTCAAAATTTTTTCTTGTTTAATAAAACTCAGAGAAATCCCTGAAGGTTGTAAACTCCATTTCATAAATAAGACTGATGGATTCAGAAGTCTGTGGTTTTTATCTTTGAGCTGCCTTCCCTGTGAACTACCAGTATTTGCACAATACCAGCTACTTGAGTGCTGATTTTAAGTTCCACTGCATGAGACTTTCATCTTGCCTGTATTTGGATTGGACCATATTGGCTGGGGTTTGTCTTAAAAAAAACTAAACCTGGGGCTGGGCATGGTGGTCCACACTACATTCGATCCCTACACTCTGGAGGCAGAGAAAATTAATCTCTGAGAGATCAAGGTCAGCTAGAGCTACACAAGAAGAATTTATCTCACCCCCCAACAAACAAACAAAACCCCCTTAACTCTGAAATGTCCTTAGTTATTAAGGTTTATTTTTTATTCACATAAGTTTTCCTTGTGGTAGTAGATACTCCTATACAAAGGCACTGAAGGTGGCGAGGTGGTTGAGTTTCTGTGTTCTGGAACTTTACAGGAGTTGTTGTGGGCTGGTGGATATTATGTCAGTCACCTATAAGTGACTACAAGTTCATAGTCCTATGCTATCTTAGGGAAGTTCATGTTTCCTTATACAAAGCCTATAGAAGAATGTCTACCACAGTTTCCATGTGACATGCTAATTCAAGCTAGCTTTAGGAAATCTTTTAGGAATTCATTTATAAAATTCTAAATCATATTCCTTCCGAATCATTTAAGAAAAATCATGTGGGCTATATAATCAACGACAGACTACCAAAAGAGCAAAACAAGCACAGTAACAGGTAAAAGGCACTGAAGGGACCAGGGAAAAGAAAGCAAACATAACAGAAAAAGTACTACTTAGGAAATAATGTGAAACCAGAATGAAGTGGAAAAAATACAATTCCATCTCTAGTAAAGGACCAAAACCCAAACATAGTGCCTGTTGTGTGGATGAGTCACCCAAATCTAGTTAAAACATGTGTGATTGTGTATGAGTCAAATAAAGGCGGAAAGGTTTGGAGGAGAGGAAGCCAGAGGCACACATGGAGGAGCCTGGGTTGTCCTAAACAGCTTTACTGAAGACTGTGAAAGAATTACAAGCAGCTAATTAAATATCCCAGACAAGTAACCAGGGAAGATCACAAAAGATACACAAGGCAGGTGGCAGGAATGATTTAATAAAGGTATTAATGAGTTTTAGAACAAGAGGGGAAAGAAGGGGATTAACCATCAGCTCCCCAGGTGTGGTTCTTGGAAAACAGCAGCAACAGCAGCTGCTGGAAAAACAGCAAGAACAACAATGAGTTTAATAATCAGAGGAGGGAGAAGCAAAGCTGACACTTCACATTAATAGCAGAATATTCACTTATGAAAGATACCAGGGAAGTTAAGAAGCATCAAGAGGCCACTCTTCCCTTCACAACAAATAATGTATGAAATCCGAGATGCCGTGAAGTATAAATTACATAATTTGACTGAAACAGAGAATCATATCTAGAGTCCAACAACTGAAAGCATTGATCAAGTTGGGAAATCTTCATGGGAAACTGCAAATCTGGCTCATTTTAAGCATTAAACATTAATACATTTAAACAAAGCCTAATTTCTGAAACCAAAGGAAACCATTCCCTGGGTTGTATAAAGTGAGAGTTATACCCACTCCAGAATCTGATAATGATTATATAAATTCTTTTAAATGACCATTAAAAAAAGAATGCGGCATACTTCCAAAATTGTTAATGTAATATAGTAGTACTGGGTCTTAAATATTTATACTATGAACAATGGAATCACCTCTTAAAAGAAAGAGCAGTACAGAACATGTAGTGGCTTGAAAGAAAATGGCCCCCATAGGCTCATAAGGAGTGGTACTGTTAAGAGGTGTGGCCTTGAAGTAGTTGTGGCCTTGTTGGTAGAAGTGTGTCACCATGGAAGTGGGCTTTGAGGTTTTATAAGCTCAAGTCTGGCCAGTGTGACACAGTTTTTCCCTCTGCTGCCTGTGGATCAAGATGTAGGACTCTCAGATCCTTCTTCAGCACCATGTCTGTCTGCATGTTGCTGGGTCCCACCATGATGACAATGAACTAACCTCTGAAACTGTAAGCCACCTCCAATTAAATGTTTTCCTTTATAAGAGTTGCCAGGGTTATGGTGTCTTTTCACAGCAATAGAAACATAACTAAGATACTACATTAACCAAAATATTCAAAGGAATGGCATTAAAAACCCTATCCAGGTTCTCTGGAGCTGTAATACCCAATTCACATTCTCCTGGAAAAGCATACCTAGGGACTTAATAATAAAATGATCTGTGGTATTAAAAAGACTATAGTAATGGCTGAGAAATGGCAAATAAATAGAAAGGACCAGATGCAAAAGACAAAGCAAATATAAATGGGATAATTGTATATAATATGTGTAATAAAACTAGGATTTCATATGTGTGGGTGGCAGGAGATTATTGCAAGGCTGTACTGCAAAGACCGCAGTCTGCTGCAAAGTCAAGAGCCTGCAATAGCATCTGCTTTAAGCATGTTGATTTTAGGTCTAAGGTTCTTTGCAGCTGTGCTTCTCCTACTTCACATCTGCACCTGGAACCAATCACCATGCCTATCTGCTTGACTCAGTGTACTACTCTCCTCAAGCCCAGTTCATCTGGAATTATTTAAATAGACATTAGCTTGATTGAGAGGGATTATTATTGAAAATATTTTTTCATACAATATATTCTACCATGATTTTCTCTCCCCGACTCCTCCTACCAGATTCTCCCCACCTCCCCACCCATCCAACTTCATGACTTCTTCCTCTTTCTTTAAAAAAACAAAGTATTCAAATCGTGTGAATGCAGAGCTAGCAATTTAAATTAGCAACAATGTCTCACAAATATTAAAATTACAGCCCTACATTGAAAGCTATGAAGTGACAGAAGATAACCAACTGAGTTCATCTTACTACCCATTCATTTCTTTCTTTCTCTATATCTCCATCATATGTAAAATTTAAAAATTCTAGCAAATGAGATCAGATTGGGAAACTTTGCCTGTTTTTCTGCATTTCTGGACTATTTTAATAATCAATCATCCCTAAATATAGATGCTTATATCACAATGATTAGTCTATTTTTCTTTCCTGTATCTTGATTTCAATCAATTGAAGTTATATTTTTTGTTAACTTTGACCTATATTCTTGTATTTTTAGTGATAATTTTAAAAATCTGCACCTCTAAACGATGGCTATGGGAGAAAGGGACTCGCTGTTTTTATTTGTGTATTCTCTGATGAATCCACTAGACTCCAGAGGGTAATTCCATGCCCAGTGACACACAGATGGTCCTGGTTTGTCTTGGTGAATTATAAGACAAAGGAAGAACAGAGGTGAGAGAAGGAGGATGGACAGAGGTGCTAGAGAGGTGAGAAGGGAGACTGGCCAGTATGCATGGTGTACATATGCAAAATTGTAAAAAAAGAAAAAAAGAAAAAAATCCTACAACCAACTTGAAGCATTGCATAACAATGACACACCGTGACAAGTTCTTTCAGTCAGCATATGATTATGACATTCTATTCACTTTATAATCTCTTGTAGGAACCATAGTTTCACAGTCATGAATAACCTTGGAAGAAATAAACCCTACATATTTCAATTGTGTGCTCCAAATTGCAAGAAAATGCCTCTAAACCTGTTTATTTTTTTTTATATATCCTCCCTCCAGGAGAAAGATAATTTTTCTCTTGTCATGTTATCGTTCAGTGAAAGGAAATTTGAATAGTAATTATGGGGGTGCTTTTAAGGAATAAGCATTTCATAATCTTTCTCCTTTTGCCCTGGCAGGGGTTTGCTTACTGGTATTGTGTACTTCATTTAAAAGCAGATGATATGCTCAGTAAGATAAATCCTGACCATATGTCTCTGACTGAAATAAAAGTCGATAAACAGAAAACATGTTGAGAAAATAAGGTACTTAACAAATTGTCCACATCACCATTATTTCAGGACTTTGAACATGGTAAAGATATTCTACATATTTCAAAATACAAAAGAAATTTATTCTTATAACAGGAGTCATTCTTTTACCCAGTGAGGTTTCTCAGCAGATTTTGTTGGACTCTGAAAGAGGGACAAATCCAACTTAGTATTGAAAAGGAATTTCAGTTAGAATAACTCCTATGAGGATATTCAGAAACCTTGTTGGTGGAGGGAGTTAGTGTTGTAGGTGTTTGGTCTACTGTGAGGTGGATGGAACTGTGTGTATCTTGGTGACTATATGGGGTCTCATTGTAGGTAATCACAGCTCTCATTGTAAGGCACATGTACTCTGGATCAGCTATGGTGAGCATCAGCATAGTTCGCTTGTTCTTCCAGAATTGAAGGGTCCAATGTCAGTATGAAGCAAAGATTGAGACACAGCACTGGACAAGACAAAGTAGCTTGCTTTTTAGACTAATCTTCTAGTGGAAGAAGAAAAAGTAATTTGCAGTAATCAAATACTCAGAATACTTGGTGATAGTTGGTATAGGGAAAGGGAATCAAGAAAGGCAATATTAGACAGGGTTGACTTGAAGTAGTGCTTAGTCCAACTTTAAGATCCAAGTTGACACTAGCAGAGTATTTGGAGGATGCCAGCAAAATGATCTACTCTCTTTATAGGTATTGGAAATATTATTAGAGCTTGTGCTTTAAAACGACTTTAAAAAATATTCTGTTTCTTTGTTCAGCTTTAAAAAGGGCACTTGGTGGTATATGTCAGTCTTCACAGCCTTCAAAGGTCTGCTGTGTTCATTACAAACCCTTAAGAAGGCCCTTAAGGCTCGTACAAGGTCCAACTTTCTACTAAGGGATAACTGCTTGCCATTTTCTTGCTTTTGTTGTTCATTCAGCTCCGGAGCCATGGCTGCCCTGTATCCTCAGCACACCACCAATTTTTGCCTCATGGTTCATTCACATCTGCATCTTTAGCTTGAATGTTCATTCTCCAGATAGCTAACTGGCTTGTTCTTTGGTCGTTCCCCAGTTTGAGGCTTCAAAGACATCTTCCTCACATCCCTTAGTTAGAATAATTCTCTGTCTCACTCCATCTCATCAGTCTCTCCTCATCTTGGATATTGAATATTTACATCTTTAAACTGGGTTGTCCATAAAGAACCCATTTATATATTTGACAGCTTAACAAAATTCCAAGTGACAAAGATATCTTCAGGCATCTACAAACCAAAGGAATATTTTCTAGGCAAATGAGAATTGATTCCAAAAATATTAAAGTGGGAAGTGAAGGGATCAACTTTGGCTTGGGATAATGTCTATAAGGCTGAAAAAGGAAAGAACAAGATTTTAGATAATGTCAGAATGGCAAGCAAGTGTTAGATCACGTAAGAATTTTTGGTTTACAATAAAGGTGGGTTGTAGAAAGGACTGGGGTCAGTAAATGCACTCACCCTTTAGACCAGAGAAGAAAGAAAATAGATTTATAATACTGCAAGCAACATGGGGTTGGGAGGTAGCTAGAGAACTGTATGAAGCAGGGGACAGTAAGCCCTGAGAATCTCCAAGGTCCATTTTTGGTTGAGTTACTAGGTGTGCAGTTCCCCGTGCATAACTTCTGCTGTGAGAATAATAGCAGTCCACATTGGCTGGCACACAGTTCTAGAAGGTTATCTTGAGTTTCTCTACACAGCAATTGCCAGGTCCTCCATCTCCAGCCTGCACGTAATAAAGGCAATGAAAATTATGTAATGAAGAGTAGTCATAGTTAGTCCGTTTCTGGTCCTGAGCAGAGTTACAGAGACAGGGCAAGGCTGTATGCTACCAAAGATTCTCCAATGGGAACCAGATGCGTTTTTCTAATCTCTTAGTAACAGTGTTCCCTTCACAAAATGGTTGCAGCTGCTAACCTTCATCTGGCAGGAAGACAGTCTAAGATTTTCATCTGAGTAGGACTTAAGCAAATACAATATTTAAGGGACCATGCCACTCACTGTGCAGTGGAGTCTTAAAAATGCCAAAAGGAGGGGAGGACCTTGTATAAGGAAGAGTAGAATATTTTTGTCCTTGTTTGGCATGATGCGCCTATAAAATAGCCATATGTAGATACCACATAGACCAAGAGTTCTGGGGAAATGCCATGAACACCATGTTGTCTGAGTATAATGAGAGTTACCAATTGATTAGGATGCATGTACTAAGTAAAGCCTGTGCTCTTCACTCTGCATGGTATCAGGAACAGAGAAGCCGTATTAGACATGTTTTTTTTCCCCTAAGGAGCTTTCCAACTAAATAAAAATATTATTGACTAAAGCATTTTTGCTGTTAATGTGATAAAATAACCCAGAAAAAACAATTTAAGTGAGAAAAAATTTTATTTTGGTTTTAATTTTATGGGTATGAGTGTTTTGTTTGTATACCATGTGTGTGAAAAGTCTATATGGAGGCTGGAAGAGGGGATCAGATTATTTTTCTCTCTGGGCTTTTGCTACTGTCACCCAACAAATGCCATTTGTATTTGTGAATTGCATATGCAGAATGTTTCATGACTTTTGCCTCTGTCATGCTCCAACATCTATTTATCTCCCCCAAAGAATACCAAATGACCATGAAATAATTATTCATTCTGCTCCCCAAACCCTGGTATTGAACAGTTTACTTTCTGTTAATAATGTATTTTTTGGTTCTTAACGAGAAATACCTTTTAACATGAAATTGTAATATCACACTTAACAGTGTGAAAAATAAATAATTTTGTTGCATAAAATTTGCAAACCTCACCAACATGAAAATTTCAGACCAAACTAATCTATTCTAATTATATGCACAAATATAAATCTTTAAATCTTCAAATTATTTCAAACACTGAAATTCACTCAAAAATATTATCTGCATATTTTCTACATGTTGGGGTTGCAAGGACAGAAGAAAAGGAAAAGGAAAGAGATAGCTCTTACACTCATGTTATAAATTTATTTTGAATGATCAGTTTGAGTCCAGTCACTGAGAGCTTTAAACTCAGAGTTCATCATATTTCAGAATAATTACTTCATGGGGATTAGGTGCTTTATGAGGGAGATAAGAATATTTTGGAACTTGATAGAGGTGAAAGGTAAAACATTTTGTGTACACAAAATGGCATTTATTTTTTGTGATAGGAACTAATTCCTTGGGGAGGAAATTAAGAAGAAATAACACTAAGTGCTCCCAAAGCAGTGCTCTCTCCGTAAAAGAAGTTGCTTCTTCGCTGGTTTAATTGGTTCTTTCCTTACTGCTTCAATGTGCAATGGAAGGTGCTTCAGTGAGGTTGACTGGATTGGGATTATGAACAGTTGTTTGATCTTCAATAGGATAAAGAGAAACATGGTTATAATTCAAATGGAAAATGTGTATTTTAAGAAATATTTGAATGTTGTTTTTAAGAGGAAGGCAATTCTCTGAGAGTTCAGGCCAGCCTGGTCTACAACAGCTAGTTCCAGGATAAGCTCCAAAGCTACAGAGAAACCCTGTCTTGAATACCCCTGCCCCCGCCGCCAATTTAAGCAACATTATTTGTAATAGCCAGAATCTGGAAATAACCTAAATTCCTCTCAACCAAAGAATGGATAAGGAAAATGTGGTACATTTACACAATGTTGTACTACTCAGCTGTAAAAATAAAAATGACCTCACAAAATTTAAAAGCAAATGGGTGAAACAAAACAAAACAAAAAAGGAGAATTCTGAGTGAGGTAACCCAAACCCAGAAAGACAAACATGGTCTGTACTCACTCATAGGTGGTTATTAAGAGTAAGGTATAGAATAACCAACGTACAGTTCACAGCCCCAGAGATTCTAGGTAACATGGATCCCAAAGAGGGATGCATAGATTTTCCTGGGAAGAGGAAGTAGAAGATACCTCCTGGGTAAACCAGGGTGGGAGTTGGAGGGATGGGGTCTAGAGAGAGATGGTTGGGTGGGTTGAAGGCGGTATGCAGGATGGAGGGGGAGGGTAACAAAAGAAACATCTTGATGTGGGGGCTTTTCAGGGTTAGGGAGAAACCTGGTACCTGGGAAAGCCCCAGGAACCCGAAAGGATGACCCCAGCTAAGACCCCTAGCAATAGTGGAGAGGGTGCCTGAACTGGCCATCTATTGTAAGTAGATTGGTGACTTTCCTAATTGCTATCAGAGATACTCTATCCAGTATCTGATGGAAGCAGAGGCAGAGATCCACAGACAAGCTCTATGTTGAGCTCCAAGAATGTTGAGGAAGAAAGAGAGAGGGATTATACCAGCCAGGAGAGTTATGATAGGGGAACCCACAGAGACAGTTGAACTGACTGACCTAGGCCCTCTGCAGGTGTGTGACAATCTGTAGCTTGGTCTCTTACTAAGTCTTCTAACAGTGAGTACAGGATCTCTTCCTGGCACTTAGCAAGCTTTTGGTAACCTATTCCCCTTGCTGGATTAGCTAGACCTAAGGGGAAGAGGATCTTGGTCCTGCCCCAACTTGATCTGCCACACTTTGTGCAAGCCCATGGGCGGTCTGCCCCTTTCTGAACAGAGATGAAGGAGTGGATGGGGATGGGGAAATGAGAAAGGGGAGGGGAGGAGGAGCGGAAGAAGGGGAAACTGGTTGGTATGAAAAACAAATGGAAAAAGATGTTATTTAAATACAATTAAAAAGAAAATAAAGAAGAGTGCATTTCAAAGTGTGCATCTATATTATATTATAGCTATATCTATATATAGACGTTTTTGTTTCAAGCAACTGCTTTGTGGCTTTCACACAAAAATATTAGAAGAGGAAATTTGCAGTGGAATACTTACAGCAATTTGGAAAAAGTTGGGCACTAATGTTACTTATATTTAGGCTGTAGTTTTTTTTTTTATAACCTTTAAATTTCTCTGTAAGAAATTTGATCTTCCCAGATTGGATGGCTGCCAAAGACTTGTCATTTGCGGGATGGGTGTGAGAGACAGGGAAAGCCGTCATGACATGGTTGGTATGTGTGGTTGTTTCATTCACTGTATCCTCTTCCAGCAAAAGTGGAATAAATGGGACAAACGGCTCTAGAGGTCATATTTCCTGAAGACATTAGAATGCGTTTCATATACAATTATAAGATGCTGCCATAGTCTCTGTGAGCTCATATGTATATCAGTTAAAGCATAATTCCCTGGTGTCTTCCAACCCTCAAGTTTTAAATTCTTTCTACCTCCTTTCAACCAAAGTTCCCTGAACCCTGCGGGAGGGATTTGATGGAGATCTACAACTTAGGACTGAATATTTAAAGGTCTCTTGCTCTCTCTCTGCACATGGCCCAGTAGGCCTTTGCCTTAATTTTAAGCATACATAAATTTATATTCCACTTATTTATCTATGCAACAATCATGGAGGTTAATGATGGGCTAATCTCCAGTTGGTACCTTGGGAACCCCCAGAAAGAGGAGGCAGAAAGGTTGTAAGAGCTAGTGACCAAAGAAAATACCAAGCAAACAGAGCCTTCTACACACAACCGGACCGACACAGAGAAACTCACAGAGACTGTTGCCGCATGCCCAGGGCTAAGGCATGGTGGGTTTGAGTGCTGAGAGAGGAAATAGGCATAAGTCCCCATCCCTAAACCTATCCATCTCCCTTAAACCTAAGCTATATTCACCTGATAACTGCTCATAAAAGAAACATGAATTCTCTTCAAAGGTGTTTTACTCAGTGTGCACATGGATAAATGGGTCAGATTAAATAGAAGTTACAATGGCAGCATTATTCTTTTAACGGACAGAACTGAGGGCAGTGGACTTCTCTTGGTTGGGGTGAAATATTCCTGGATGAGGTTAATTCTGATGATAAAAAATTCTCATCTCTACAAAAAGCATCCTGCTTGATGTGAAAATCCACTAGCTTCTGTTTGCTTTTAATCACGAGGTTCTTGTACTCTCATGATGAGTCTGATGCAGGCTCATCCTTGCAATCTACGGAGCAGGCTTTGAATGTCCTTTGCTCTCCTGCCTCTTGCCTCTTGCTTTTCTGGCAAGAAAAGAACTTGCTTTTCTCTATGACATCCTTCTTCCTTCAAAGATTTTCTCCCCATCCCTTAATTTGTTTCATCTGGGCAAAGCTACTTTCCTCAGACTTTAAAATTACTGCTTCAGAGGATGCTTCTGAAGTTGTGTCCCCAGGGCCAGTGAAAGGCCAGTGCTCCTGCCACGTGTTTATTGCGCTATAATCACATTGGAATCAGGAAGCAACAGCCAAGGTCAGGTCTGGTGTAATTAACTAAGTCAGATCAATTAGAGGGCACATGGCAGGGCATCTCTCTGGAGGCCCTGGACCAGGCACGTGAGTCCAACATCCATCCCTTTATGAGGTCATCAGTGCAAAATGAAATTTGACATCCAGGGTGCTGCACATGCTAAACAAGTCTAATGTCACTGGATTATATTCTTAGCCCCAACACTGATGATTTAAACCCAGGAAATTACTAGTTCATTTGGAGGTGGGCTGCCTTTCAATGAAAGTAACATTTAATCTTGCTGTTTACCAAAGCCTAAGGAGAGAGCTGAGTTCCCATGTTGTTCTTCCCTGCAGTGCTAGGCTGTGCTGTTCCTTGGTAGCCAAGGAGACAAACTGGGGAAGCTATTGGTTTGTAACCAAAAGCCATCCCTGTATAAAGCATCAATTTGCCTCTGGCTAAATACTGGACTCTGTTATGAAGTACTGAAGTCAAAATCGTGCCTACTTTGCCCGTTTGATCCATAAGGTTTTAGTTGTTGGTTCAGGCTGTTGTCCTTAAAAGCCATGGGTAGGCGTATAAAATTAA
Organism: Microtus pennsylvanicus; assembly: GCF_037038515.1. Classification (NCBI taxonomy): domain Eukaryota; kingdom Metazoa; phylum Chordata; class Mammalia; order Rodentia; family Cricetidae; genus Microtus; species Microtus pennsylvanicus. The sequence continues at coordinate 99,579,957 of NC_134585.1, read as the reverse complement.
AGCACGTTTACAACCACCTGCTTAGTCTATGGTGGCAAAATATCCATGTGGTCTGTATCTAGTCAAACACTAGCCAAATCTGAAGATGCTTGAACTTAATTAAAAGTCCTTGCTTCTTTTTAAAGGCAATGACAGAACCCCCTTCTTTTTCAAATATTTGGATCAGAACTAGAACATTTTTATCTCTGAAGCCACAGTTAACTTTTTCCTTCTGAAAGGGTAAGTGACAATGGTTGCTCATGTTTTCCTGTGTGTCTCAGCATGACAGACCCCATAACTAAGTCAATATCAAGAAGAAAGGAGGTAAAATCAGTTGGAGCAAACTCAGTATTTCTTATAAATCGTCTACTGATTGTCAGAGATGAAACCAAGGAGATTTCTTCCCCTTCCCTTCCCTTCCCTTCCCTTCCCTTCCCTTCCCTTCCCTTCCCTTCCCTTCCCTTCCCTTCCCTTCCCTTCCCTTCCCTTCCCTTCCCTTCCCTTCCCTTCCCTTCCCTTCCCTTCCCTTCCCTTCCCTTCCCTTCCCTTCCCTTCCCTTCCCTTCCCTTTCTTTCTCCCTCTCTCCATCCTTCCTTCTTCTTTCCTGTAACCCACTGATAATCAGTGCTTCCTGTAGGAATGTTTCCTAGTCTTGTGGTCTTGATTTTGTGCAGTTAACTACAGTGGCCATGATGAGTTCAATGTCCATGTCATGACTGGAAGATATTCATAGCACTCCTTCCTCTGGCTCTCACTTTCTTCTGACTCTTTTCTGTGATAATCCCTAGGCACGAGGAAACACCTGAGTGATCCTGTGACATGGATGTTTCATATAGGGCTGTGGGCTCAAAAGTCACTTATTCTAAACCCTTGGACCAGTTATGAATATAAAGATACAAATCAGCCTTTATCTGATAGGCCTCCATTACTTACCTCTCTCATTTGTTTTCTTTAGGTACTCTATTGTAATGCAATTTCTTTGGAAATACAAATTTCACAGAAGGTTGTTCATAAACATCAATCAAGAAGCCAACAGACTAGAACTGGTATTACTGCTTTACCTGTTTTTATAAATCAAATAAAGTAAAAAAATAAAATACCCTCCCCCACATATATGTCTTATTTGTGGAAACATCATCAACTGACTTTCTTGCTCTTCCCAGTGGAACACAAAACTACTTGAAGCCTAGAGCTGCCCAACTCATGGATTATTGGATGCTCAGCTCAGATTAAACACTTAGGTTTCCAAAGTGCCCATCCACAAGCGTAGCTCATGGTAGAGCACGTGCTCATAGTGGCTATGCCCTGTACAATATTTATCATGTAGATAGTTATCCAGCAAGCCAACAAGTCAGCAGGCAAGAAGAAAGAGATAGAGATGGGTAGAGATTTTATTTTTCAACAATCTCTTCCTCATTATTTATAAACCTTCATGAACAACCATGCCAGTATTTTTTCTGTCACAGCCTCCTCAGGATCCCAAAAGGGATAGTTTTCCAAAAAATATTTATTGAATAACTTTTTGCTATTACTCATACCCATGACTCAGTAGGAAATTAAAATATACTGAAGCCCTTGTCAGGTTTTCACAAATGTTCACTTTAAAAGTTTGCAAGTGAAAAAAAATTCCTTGTTATGTAAGTAATCAATAGCTATTTCAGAAAGAGAAAGACCACTGTTTTCTGATGCTATGTGGATTCACACACATTGTTCCAAGTCATTGAAGGACTATGATCACATGAGGACATGTCCTTAGCAAAAGTAATATCTTCTTTTACTTTTAGTTACTCTAAATCCAAGCATGATGGGAAATCTACCCATAAAACATTTATATCATGATTATGTATAGGCTTGTGGGAACAGAAACAGCAGCCAGCAGGTTTTCTGTCAATAGCAGTTTATTAACTTGACAAATGGATAAAATAACATAAAATAATCCTTAAGCCCATTTTATCTTCCTTTTGTTGATCAGTTCCAGAAAAAAGATCTTCACCAGCACCTTTACATGTCTCTAGTAGAATATAGTTGTTTTGAGAAAGAAAAGTCTGAAGAATGATCAAGAAATCTGAAATTGGTGGTAAATCTCAAAGAATTGGATTTTAATACCATTTATTCTCTAGAAGCAGGAAAGGTGATCTCGAGAAGTCTAGTTCTGGGAATTTAATAAGCAAAGGTACCATGTAACAAGAGTGAGATCAAATAGTTGACTCTGTTCCCTCTGCTGTATTTCCTATGGCATGGTCATCCTTGTTATACTGGTTTAGAGGGAGACATTACAATTGGAGATTTCCTTTATAAATACAAATTTATCCTGTAAAGGATAGCAACTATTTTGGAGGCTTCTGTTATCTATAAGTATAATTAGTTCAAAATTATATTTGTGCCAAGAAGGTATATTTTGGAGTCTCAATCTAGTATTCTCCACATTATTTTATATATAATATATAAACATATGTTACATATATATATTATATGGCACATATATAATACAGTATAATATATAGTATACTTAAGCAAACAGATACAAATTGTGACTTCTGAGTAAAATTTAATTGAAAAAATCTGCATTATATTAAGAATACATTTAAAAACTGTATTGTAAGATCTTTGAATGGATATTGTTCGCTAATAATAGATAACGTTTATCTCTAGAATCACTGTTTTGGAACTGATCAAAAACAGTCTTATGTATCACCTCATCATTTAAGACTAGGCAGCGGGCATTTGTATTACTGGTCTTGATTTAAATGGGTGTAAGACAATGTGGTTCATGATAGGGCCTGTGTCCTGTTCTGTAGAACTACTTGGCCCCTCCTCTTGAGCTGTTCTCGACAGAGGTAGTCCTTACATGTCTCTGCCAGGTTATTGTACCTCACTGGCCATGCTGTATTGCCTATTCTAACCTGGCATTCAAAAGTCTAAAGAGAAACACCACCTAAATAGTTAATATGTTAATAGTTAAATATCTCTTTATACTTTCAGAATCTGGAACATCTGGAAACCTCTGTACTATCCCTCCTTAAACTTCACCTGCACAACCAAGTAACCCCTAGTACATCAGATTAAAGTCAGCTTTAATGGGTAGAAAACAATGACATTTGGCCATTAAATTAACCTGCTTCCTTTTCATCAACTGTTGCCTCCTGAGTATAGGACAGTGAGTGACAGAAAGTCAAGGCTTATCCTAAAAACAGTATTAGAGGCATATTTCACTAAAATATTAGACAGGTGATTGTCAAAAATACATTTGAATTTGAACATATTTTGGCATGACTTCACTGAAGATTTTTTACATATTTGAATTTTCAACCTATTCTATTATATTCTGATTCATTTTCTTTGTTACAGTTAGTTTGTTCCTCTTGATTACAGAAAACCCTCAATTTTTAGTATTTCTTTTACAACAAAGAAAAATGAAATGTTACAAAAATTTTAAGCCTGTGAGAAAAAAAATGAAAGAATTCAAGATCTATAAGACTGAAGTTCAGCCATGTATATTCCTCAGGATCCAAACAACTCATAAGGTCTTTGTCTTGGGGACGTTTACATATGAGTCAACTTTTAGTATAAGCTTCACTTAATTTTGACATCACTATATAGCGATTTTTTTGCATGTATGTACCTCAGTGTGAGGTCAAACAAACCAGAAATTATTAAGATGACACAAATCTTAGCTTCAGGCCCTGTGTGGTCTAGATTGGACCCTTCTAGCATGAAGCAACAGAGTAGAGGCTTTCTAAATGAAAATCAGGAGACATGAAATACAGAACTCCTCTCTCCAGCTGCCCCCAGCTCCTCTCTTTTGAATCCCTCCCATGTTCCCCCATCAAGTTAATAGTCTTTTTTTTTTGCAGTGGCATTTCAATTGTATTTGAATAAATACCGCTTGCCTGAAGATCTGAGAGTAGAACAGCCCCACTGGTCAGCTTTACAGACCAGGCAGTGGTGACACACACCTTTAATCCCAGTAGCCACACTAGTTGCCATAGAAACTGGGTGGTATATGTCTTTAATCCCAGTGGTACACACCTTAAATCCCAGGCCTAGAGGGGATTATAAAATGGGGAAGGCTGGAGACAGCTCTCAGACACAGTCTCATTCTGAGATTCCTGCAGACAGGATTGCCATTTCAGGATGAGGTAGAGGTAAGAGCCAGTGGCTGACTGCTTTGCTCTTTGGATCTTCAGGTTGAACCCCAGTTTCTCTCTCTGAGCTTATATTAATTGTGATTTTCTTTTCTTTTTATTATTATTGCTTTGCACACACACTTTTTATTATTATTATTACACACATACACACACATGTATACATGCACATACACACATACTTATATCCCAAATATATAAGATTTCCAACCATTCAGTCCATTTTCGTTGCTTGTCTGTGTATAGTTTCAAGCCTTACCACCTTGAACTGGACAACCAATAAATGTTCTCATCTGGGAGAGGCTAATTCTTCCCTCATCAGTGTTTAGTTGCCTATAGTTCATTGTCTAGCAGTGGAAGCCCATGAGGTGTCCCCCTTCCATGTTATCATGCCCACTGATTTGTGATTGTTCCAGGCTTGTTTGGATAGTCATTTTTAGGAGAGACTGTTTCACATTAGACTTCCTGGTGTTCTGAATATTATGGTCTTTCTTACTCTTCTTCCACAATGTTTTTTGAGTCATAGATGCAAGCACCATGTTGGGGCTAGGCTCTTCAGGATGCATTGATCTCAGCATTGTATTTACTTGTGGTGGTCTCTATTTGATATAACTACATATATATACCTGTGGGTATACATGTATGCTTTAGAACATAGGAAGGGATTGTGCTGTTCAAGTAAAGTGGTGGTAGTAGGTTTTTTCTATGGTCATGACCTCATTAGCATCGAGAAGACACTACCAGGATATAAATGCCACTCAATGCACCTTTGTGTATGTTTTTCCATGCAGGTAATTAATTTCTATTCAGTAATGATCACTTAGGGGACCTACTTTATCATTTTGTGTTATGTTTTCCTCCTAAAAGATAGGATTACTCATATTCTATAAAGATTTTGTGAGCCCTAAAATTCAATTCATTTAACATTTTATTTTCATTTTGCAAAAGTTACTTTTTAAGCTCTGTCTTCTTTGGTTCACTTATGATTTTCCTGAATTGCCCTTTCTATCAGAAAAGAAGTGAAAAATTTAAATTTTAATATATTTTTCAGTTCTAAATTTTTAATTTAACTTTTATTGTAATTTTTGCTAAAATTCAATTTATGATTACTGTTCACCTATTTTAGTAATATAATTAGTTTAACAGATTTGTAACAGCTGTTTAAAAATTTAAAGGCTTTAGTCTATTAAATTAACCTTGTGATATCTTGGGTATACTTCCATTTTTATTTTCATTAACTTGGGTTATTTAACCTGTTTACACGTGTTATCACTTGTATTCCAAACATTGGTATAAAGACAATTAGAAATTGAAGTAGATGATATTTAATTCCATTCAGGGGCATGCTCCTTCCTACCATAAATATTTAAACTGAGTCTGAAAATGGTTGTAGTTTAAATAAATTTCAAGACTCACTGGTTCCAAATAGCATGAAGGCTTGATTGGGACTTTCCCTCAAGCAAGATTTGTTAAATTAGGGCATAAGTAACATAATGTGACATCTTAGTGTATATCTTGGTTTTGTTTCAGGTTGCTGTGACTAGAGTAACTGAGGGAGAAAAGGGCTTATTTAAAGCTCACATTCAAGTTACAGCCCGTCACTGTGGTGAAGTCAGGGCAGCAAGAACTTGACGCAGATAGTCATATTATATCAACAATCAAGGGCAGAAGTCAATGAATTCATGCTTGTGCTCAGCTTGCTCTCTCCACTCTTACACAGTCCAGGATCCCCGGTCTGGGAAACGACACTACCCAGAGTTGACAGTTCTTCCCACCTCAATTAATGTATTCAAGATAATAACCTCCAAAATATTCCCTCAGGCCAACTTGATCTTTATAATCCTTCACTGAGACTCTCTTCCCAAAGGAGTGTGTCAAGTTGATAATTAAAATTGGCCAATACAGTGCAGGGTTCCAAGTCTTGTTGCTAAATTAGAAGAAAGCGTCCTCTGCACCCTAACCTTATTTTAAATTTTTATCATCCCATAAATGCCTCTCCTACTTTCTTTGGGAAATAATTGCCTCCAGGTTTTAATCTACTCTGTCAGTGTGTGACTTTACATGGAAGACTGGTATCTTCTGAGCCTCTGTGTTCCAGCATCTGCCTTTGGCTTGCATGCCCTTCCATTCATCCATGGATGAGTGTGCAAGAGATGCTGTGTTTCCTAGAAGGAACTCTCCAACTTAGCTTTTTAACATACCTTTCTCTTCTGTTGAGTATAAAAAGACCCCTACAGTTTTTGATTCTATTTTTTTGTTTTGTTTTTCTTTTGGAAACATTAATCTTTTGTGATTTTCCATATCCTGAGAAAATCTTACCTTAACCATTCTGAGTCACTATTTGTTATCTTCAAATGGAAGAAATTTTCATGTGGATTTAAATATAGCTTGTGAAAATTACTTGGCTTGGTGCCTGATATTGGTAGGTGCCTGATAAATATTAATGTCATTTCTCCATTAAATGGATATCAAGGGGTGTTAAGAAGAGAAATTAACATCTGTGAAGATTTTGCCAGAACAGAATTCGCAAGAGGTTAAGTTCTGAAGACACAGGATATAGATGGTCAAAAGGACAAAAAGTAAAATGGAAGTTCTGTCTGATAAATTTATCTCAATCAACGTTCATGGAATGCTTCCTATATGACTGTGTTTATGATTGGAAATTGTCCATAACAACACTTCTGAGCCTGAGATCTTGGGCTTGTGTTTGTCGATGCAGTCACTCTATTCTACTGAAGCAAACATGGTTATTTTTATCAAGCTTATTTCAACAGGGATGGAGGAATATGTAGAAATGTAACAAAGGCTGATAAAGTACTAAAGCATGGCACCAAACCCCAGCTGGGTGACCCCAATAGGAATGTGAAATAGGCCCATACACACATAAACACTTGTAGAATGGAATACAATTACTGGGGATATTTGAATGTCCATATCATTGCACTTCAACGTGAATACACAATTCATAGAAGCAAACAAAAAAGAGACGGGAAGTATAACACAAAAAAAAGTAAGAAGAGAGTCTCTTTTATGGTTATAGCAACAGACTAAGATCTCAATGGGATTAAATCATATGTGGGTGGGAGCAAGGTGGATTTATTGTACTCTGGAATAAATTCTCTCGTTGCAGAGAATTTTCAGCTGCTGACAAAATCCCTTTTCTTCTCTCTCTGAGGAAGGTAGCTAGTCTTTAACCACACCCTGTAAAATTTCTTGCTCAATCTGGTAGTGTTTGATTCTTTTAAAAATCAAGCAAATCTTATAGTGTACATACAGGCCCACTTCCTTCTACTGAAGAGAGTAGCTTTCCCGGATGAGAATTACACTGTCACCCTATACCACTGCCATATTAACCTTCTCTTCCCTAATTCCCCGTGTCTCTGTGGAAGAAGAGATGTTCTGAGAAAGCCGAACATCTAAAATGAGAGTTGAGCCTCTGAGAGGGAGAATTTAGTCTTTTGGTTATAGGATCATATTTTTAAAAATGGACCTATATCTTGCTTCTTCTCCTTATCAATTGGTGGTAGTACGTACCCCAGAAACACAAATACAAATTAAACATTTAATGTATGCCACTGACTTTGGTGGATAATTCATGAATTAAACTTCCTGGCTGGTTTGAGATCCTATTTCTCAATAGCACTAACAACACTGAATTTTAATTGTCAGATATGATGATATAGTCTCACACGCATAGTCTTTAAATTCACCATACTGTAGCTTGTCTGGGCCAAGAATCTGAGATGACAGCGAGTTAGCAATCTATGATCTGTCTGCCATCTCATCTTCAGCCCAACAGAACATATAGGGAAAGGAACCAAAGGCAGTCAGTTATTTCAAGTTTAGTGCTGAGACTGGTAAGGTGGTCACTCTTTTTTTTGTGGCTTTTAACAAGTATTAAGTTTATTAATTGCTCTGTAGATGAGCTTTTTTGATGCTGACAGGAAATGAGTGAGTCATAAGCCTCCCCCCACCCAGGGAGGATGTTTCTTGGTGGCAAAGGGTTAACTTGCCTGTCCCTTATTGATCCTCACTCATTAGTGCAGTGCTGACCTTTGATATACCTTCTACATACTCCAGAAGGCCTTCTGTTTGGATTATTTCTAGAAAAAAAACATTATTTCTAGTAACACTTTGCCTACAATCATTTTCCAAATGGTCTTGTTTAACACAAATAAAACATCTAATATTTTGATTTTTATTAAAATTTTTAAAATTTCTTTCTTTTTTATTATTTATTTATTTATTAAAGATTTCTGTCTCTTCCCCGTCACCGCCTCCCATTTCCCTCCCCCTCCCCCACTCAACTCCCCCTCTCTCATCAGCCCAAAGAGCAGTCAGGGTTCCCATCCCTGTGGGGAGTCCAAGGACCTCAAGGTGGTCACTCTTGTCTGAGATTCTGAGACTGAAGGTGCTGGCATGTTTCTACTTATATTTGCTCGTCTCCCTTGCCCTCCTTCTTCCCCTTCCCTTCTCTCTCCTCCATCCTAGCAGGGGGAGTGTTCACAAAAACCATCCGGTCCTGTAGTCCTCTGAAGTCTCACATTTGGATGACCTATAGAATAAAAGCTTCTATTTTAATGAAAGATAATTGAAAAATCTTGTTGGAGCTGGAGAGATGGCTCAGCGGTTAAGAGCACGGGCTGCTCTTCCAGATGACCTGGTTTCATTTCCCAGCACTCACAACTTTCTATAGTTTCAGTTCCAAGGGATTTGACACCCTCACACAGACATGCAGGCAGGCAAAAACACCAATGCATATAAAATAAAAATAAAAAAAAATTAAAAATTTTCCTTGTCCCTAGCAAACTTAACTGTCTATTGACTGTACCAATGAAATACAATTCCACCTTAGTTTGCTCTATTCATACTGTATTTAGCTAGGCTTAAAACAGAAGTTATGGCTCTTTTCTCTCTGTTCCCCCAGACATAATTCCTGAGTCTCATCCCTAGCACAGCAGCAGATCACCAGCTGCAGTCTTCCTTACCCTCTGGCCACATCTGAGTATCACCTTCTAGCTATCCTCCCCCAAGTTATCACTGTATCTCAGTCCCCAGCTGAAGAAAACCCAAAGAAGGGGAGTGTACACACACAGACACATACCACCACCCCCAACAACAACAATAAAATAACAGAAATGAGTAATAATTGGTCATTAATATTTCTCAATGCCAATGGTCTCAATTACCCAATAAAAATACAGAGAGTAATATAATAGATGAAAAAACGGGATCACTATTTCTGGTGCATCCAAGAAATACAACTCAACATCAAACCCTCAGTGTAAGGGGTTGGAAAAATATATACCAAGCAAATGAACCTAAGAAGAAAGGTGGTAGATTTTAAACCCAAACTAATCAAAAGAGATGGTAAAGAATTTTATATATTCATCAAAGGATAAATCAACCAAGATGACATTTCAATTCTTGTTTGGTTTTTATTTCTTAGAATTCTGTTCTTTTCTAATGAGAGACAGGAAGGGAGTATATCTGGAGGGGAGGAGGAGTGGTGAGGAACTGGGAGGAGTAGAGGAAAGGAAAAGTATAATTGGGGTATCTGTATGAGAAAACAATCTATTTTCAATTTTAAAAGTTTTCAGGTTTTACAGCATTAAACTTCACACATGAAGGACAAAATTGTATTCTCCTATAGTGCAATTTGACTTCAGATAAATGATTTATTCTAGACTCTCATTTATCATTAATCCAGCATCACATTAAATATTGTTGTAAATAGTAATCAAGTGTATTTATTATATATGGCTATATATAAAATGGACCCTCATATATTACCTCAAGCACTTACAAACACAAGTTTATTAGAAAAAGTTTAAATTTCATTGATTAAAACAACAAATCTGTGAATTAAGTTAATTTGATTCTAATTATAAGAAAATATCATTATTAGAGTTAAAGGTCAATGTTTCCAGCTTTAGAAGGAATGTAGGTGGTAATTTAAAGTATATATACTCGGGCTAAAAATGCTTCTGCAAATGTATATTCTATTTAATATTTTTCTCAAAAATACATTCTTTATAATGAAAAAGAAATAGTCTTAATCCAAGACCAAAAACACACACATCTAGTACATTGTATTCATTATTTTAATTCATTACAGAAATGTTTGGAAAGCAAAGACTGGATTTAGTATCTTTTCAAATGACAGAGCTAAGTAGAAAACTGTGTTTGATGCGGGTGGTAGTGGTGCACGCCTTTAATTCCAGTTCAGGCAGAGGCAGGCAGTTCTCTGAGTTCAAGGTCATCCTGGTGTAAAGAACGAGTTCCAAGACAACCATGATTATACAAAGAAACCCTGTCTAAAAAAACAAAAACAACTCCCCACAAATGTCTGGGTATGTGTGTAACAAATTAAAACAGGTACAATATATATCAAAATACGCCAAAATAATTAGTAGACTCATCTCTTAAAATTGAGGTAATTGGTAATGAAGGGTTATCCTAGTGATTTTTATGTTTTAAAATTTTCTCCCATTTAAATATGTAGTTCAATTTTATTTTATAGATTTAATAAGATTTAACTGACAAATACAAAATGTATGTATTTTGAAAGACAGTTATAGTGTTGGGGAGGTAGCTCTTCTGGTAGAGTGTTTGCCCAGCCTGGTGAAAGCTTGGGTTCCCTGTCTAGGATTGCATACATGGGGTGTGATGACACAAGCAGTTGTCCTATCACATTGCAGATAGGGCCGAATGATCAGTATCTCAAGGTCAAAGCCAAGCTATTTGCTACTTAGTGAGTTTGAATTTTGAAGCCAGCCTGGGACTTTGCAACCATGTACTTGGGGTTCAACTGTCAAACAGGTGGTGTGGACAGACAGAATGTTTAAAGGGAATATTGCTGGCAGAGAAATTTTTTAAAGTATTCTACTGGGCTAACAAGATGACTCGACTGTTAAAAGTCTTTGTCACCACGCCTGACAAGCCGAGTTCAGTCCGTTAGAACTCATGGAGAAATAGAGAATTGACTCTTGCAAGTTGTTCTCTGACCGCCACACCCGTTAGCATGGCGCTTTCGTACATAGGAACCCACGCAGGCAAATATGAATATATAAACAAATAAATATAAACTACTCTAACATTCTCTCAAAATTTGGACTCTGTAGTTGCAGTTCTCTGAGGAGCATTCCTGGAGAAAATCTCTCTGCCTTTGATATTCCAGTCACGGACAATGGTTTGGATTGCTGTCCCCTGGCTTTGCATCTTACTACTCGAGTAACAGGGAAAATGGATGTAGAGCGTAGACACCAGTGTGAAAAGGAAACAGCAGCCTTACTCTCTTGGGGGATCTACTGCGCATGTCTTTCCCAGGCCTGCCTGCGCAAGTCGCCCAAGGTCCTTTCTTATCGGAGTACCACTGCGGAAAAAGTAGCAAAACTCTAGAACAGACAATGGAAGGGAGGCAGAGAAACAGTAACAGCCACATCTTCCCCACAAGAAGCAGCAGTGCTGGCTTTATTTCTAGATCAGTTTTTAGGAAAAGTCACATTTAAAACGAGAGGTTTGGGGCTTGAGGTTTAATCCATTTCTCCTTTGAAAATAAACTTTAATAAATGTTCCACTCCTCCATTTTCAGCTACTCATATCTATTTCATCTCCATTTTTTTGTTATTTCTTTATCTCAGAAGATCCTGCCAGGTTTTCCCTCAGCATTTGAGTTGTCTTTTTGTAGCTTCGGGTCTGCTATTTATGGCCCTGAGTGTGATTTTTAAATTGTTGATATTTCATTTTAAGTAGTCTGGCATTTTCAAGTTATTTCAGCCTGCTTATAGTCACTCAGAAATAATTTATTAAAGCCTAATTTATCTCACTGCAGTGAAGGTGGGGTCCCCGTCCTCACTGTCACAGTTTCTGTGGGTATGGTAGATAATCACAAAGGATTCAGTGAAACTTGGATGTCTAATTCTCAATGTCTATTAGATAAGAAGAGGCATAATAACTTATATGCTTTGCTTTCCAATTTGCTGTTTCTACCACACAAGACTTCTGAATGAGATAAAATGTAGATGCCAGGATGTTCAGCATAAAGACAAAGCAGGAGGAGTAAGAAGGAAGAACGAGCCGTGAGATGTGGGACGTCAATATGAGTCAAGCCCATATTAAATACAATTTTTCTTTTTAAGGAGAAGACCAGAGATAATACAGAAGAGATATCAGTCACAGAAATAATATAAAAGCAATTATTAAAGATAAGGAAAAATGTAAGTTATGCCATGGAAAAGCCCTAAGCAATCTAATATTTTAAAAAGATCCACGGCCCCCTCCTCATTCTTTTATCTAAGATACAAAATATATCTTAAAATCTTATGGACACATTATAGAATAGAATTAAATTGACTACAAAAAATTGAGATGCAGAATGATAATATGATTCTTTCAATAGTAATGATGATCAAAGACAGTGAGACATGCTTAATTAGAAAAAGTTTTCCAACATTAGAAAAATAGAATTTATACACGAATGGCATCCTGGTTGTATCTTTGTCTAATTGATATAATTAGAGTTATCTGTGTGGAGGAGCCTGAATGAGAAAAGGCTTCCTTAAGATTGGCCTGTATAAGCTGGGCAGTGGTGGCGCACGCCTTTAATCCCAGCACTAGGGAGGCAGAGGCAGGCGGATCTCTGGGAGTTCGAGGCCAGCCTGGTCTACAAAGGGAGTTCCAGGACAGGCTCCAAAGCTACAGAGAAACCCTGTTTCAAAAAAAAAAAAAGAAGAAAAAAAAAAAGAAAAAAGATTGGCCTGTATACAAGCCTGTGGGGCATTTTATTAATTAGTGATTCACGTAGGAGGCATGAACCCATGTGCCAACCCTGGGCAGATTGTAATGGTGTGTATAAGAAAGCAGGCTGAATCAGCCATTTGGAGAAAGTCAGTAAGCATTGTTCTAACATGACTTCTGCTTCGGTTCCTGCCTCTAGGTTTCTGCCTTGAGTTTCTGCCCCAACTTTCCTGATGGGCAGTGATGTGGGACTGTATGCTGAAATAAACCTTTTCCTCCTCAACAGCAATGGAAAGGCAATTAAGGCAAGCAGGCACCACAGCTGTCTGCAGCCAAGTTAGCTCCAGCTACATGGAGAGTTTGCAGTGAGATCCCTTAGGAAGCTGCTTTCCTGACGAAAGGTAGGGGGCCATATTCTCTACTCTTGTTGAGTCTGTCTGGTGCTGTACAGATCATGTGCAGATTGCATCTCAGACGGCAGGTGAGCGGGCCGGCAGGAAAGACTCAGAACCCAAGAGAGAAAGAATTACAGAGTCCTTTATCAATCAGTCGTCAGCCAGAATGTTAGAAAATCTTTGCCTGGATTTCAATTTGTATACTGAACTTGTCAGAAATACAGAAGCAAGGTCATCAAAGCTTTAAGTGTTTCCAAATCAAAGTGACAGGTAACCATGAGGTCAGAGACAGACTATGACAGGACACAGAAAAGAGGACCAAGGAAGCCTGTGCACCATGTTTAGAAGGGCCCACGTCACCAGACACTGAGCTTCCTTTTGACTCTAGGTAACATTGTAGTTGCCTAATAAAGTGTACTTAAGATAACACATGGCGTTTTCTATTTCCATCAATTTGCATGCAAAATTCAAGAAGCCATTGTTTTTTACTGCTGAGTAGTACTCTAACATGCATATATATTCCATACTTTCTTCATCCATTTTTCCATTGAAGGGCATCTAGGTTGTTTCTAGGTTCTGGCTACTACAAATAATACTGCTATGCTGAGTGAGGTAAGCCAGACCCAAAAAGAGGAACATGGGATGTACTCACTCATATTTGGTTTCTAGCCATAAATAAAGGACATTGAGCCTATAATTTGTGATCCTAGAGAAGCTAAATAAGAAGGAGAACCCAAAGAAAAACATATAGGCATCCTCCTGAATATTAACCTTCATCAGGCGATGAAAGGAGACAGAGACAGAGACCCACATTGGAGCACCGGACTGAAATCTCAAGGTCCAAATCAGGAGCAGAAGGAGAGAGAGCAGGAGCAAGGAACTCAGGACCCAGAGGGATGCACCCACACAATGAGACAATGGGGATGTTCTATCGGGAACTCACCAAGGCCAGCTGGCCTGGGTCTGAAAAAGTATGGGATAAAACTGGACTCGCTGAACATAGCGGACAATGAGGACTACTGAGAACTCAAGAACAATGGCACTGGGTTTTGATCCTACTGCACGTACTGGCTTTGTAGGAGCCTAGGCAGTTTGGATGCTCACCTTACTAGACCTGGATGGAGGTGGGTGGTCCTTGGACTTCCCACAGGTCAGGGAACCCTGATTGCTCTTTGGGCTGACGAGGGAGGGGGACTTGATTCGGAGGGGGGAGGGAAATGGGAGGCGGTGGTGGGGAGGAGGCAGAAATAGTTAATAAATAAATTAAGTAAATAAATAAAAAGATAAAACATGGCGCGCATTTTGGACATTAAGTTAATCTGTACTGTTTATTTACACTTATAAACAGACTGAGGTACTTTCAGATTCACAAAAACAGAAGCCATTTTTTATTTGAATGATGAAATTAGAACTAGATTCATTGCACTAAATATGGGAAATAATGAACACGTTGCCATAAAAGTTGAGGCTAGCTCAGGTCAGGCCAAAGAAAGCTAAAATGATCAATAACAATCCACAGTGGCTTTTTTTTCTTTGTAATGGGATCTAATCTAAGCTAATGTCACAATTGATGTTGCTATTAACAACAAAAATGCCGTGTCAGCCTTTGTGCGACCACAGGTCTGAAAGCATAGATGCTATAGTTCACTGCAAAGTACCCAACATGTGTGTGCTGCTGAGAACCACAGACCACCGTGAGCCCAAAGATGGCGCTTGCTGAATTTCCGGGGTCTGAGTTAAGGTTTGTGGAAGAACAGCAAACCTGGCAATTGCTTCCAACCAGTAGAGATTAGTCATCTCCTAGACTTCTTCCTTCTATGAATAGCAGCTCCAGTGGGGCACATTTCCCAGCTTCCCACATAGCAAGCTCTGGCCTCTTAAGTATGTTCTAGCAAATCTGGAAAGATGCGCACATTTCCTTACAAGGGGAGGATATATTCTCCTACCAGCCTTTTCCCTCATCCCTTCCTCCAAATGCAAACATAGTAGAATGGACATATTAGACTACAGAGGAGAGGCACTTGGGGAGGACAGGGAACCGAACAGTTAGGCTACTACACAGGGCATGTTAGAAGAGTGGGATTTACTGTTTTCGTCTGTTAATGCCACTGAAGGTTTAGTCATCAAATATGGCCATTAGAAAAAAACCTAAATAAAGCGTTTACATTTTCAAGTTGGTAGAGCAATAGTGTACGTGGCATCCCCAGGATAGTCAGCTTGAACACGTCTTTCCTTTTTAATGACTCATTATGAAATCGAGAGTGTTCTATATGATTCTTCCTGTCCTTGTGGAGAGCCGGAACACTTGTCATTTGGAATCACCAGAAACTTTGTGATTTAAAAATCAAAATGGGAGCTTGTTGAACATAAAGCTAAGATCTCTCTCTCTCTCTCTCTCTCTCTCTCTCTCTCTCTCTCTCTGTATGTGTGTGTGTACCCTCTTTCTCCTCCTTTATCTCTCTTTATATATGAACTATCAATTAATTAATGTGGGCTGAAAAACTAGTATGTACTGTATGCAATTGCACATAGCCCATTATGACAGTACTCTAGCACATACGAGGTCATCCGAGCTATCGAAGATTTCAAGCATTTTGTGAAAATGTTCAATGGAAGCTGCAATCAATAGTTAGCATGGTTATTTTCATGTGGGCTCCTTGCTCATGTTTATGGAATATTTGAGGCACAGCAGAACAATGAGCGGAAATCAATTAATACGGAATAGGGTACTAAATGTGAAATACTAAAAAAATGCAGAAAATCATGGGATTTTTTGGCAATAACAGAATAACAACGATACAATACAATTATATGAATTTCCCCTTGAAAATTGTTTTTTAATAATGTCCACTTTTAAGAACATAATAGCATTACAAAAATAGAAATAGTGTCCAGTCTCTATTATTACTATCATTTGCACTAAGGACTAAGGACAAATAGATGTGGTTAAATTAAGCTAAGTTTCTGATGTTCCTTAAGTCATTTCAAATGGGATGCATTATTTAGTTTGAAGGACAGGCCAGCTTTACCCTCATAATTGTATTTTCCTGAGACTAATAGTAACATTAATTAGCATTCCATTTGTGTTCATAACGAAAATGACTCTAGAATTTAAATTTGTAACAGTAAAGCCATAGGCAAATTAAGTAGTTTTTCTATGTATATTACTTCCTTTGCAAAAAAGAAATTAAATTTCCCCTGAGTAGAGGGAGGAAAAATTCAATTATAACATGGGAAAACGTTGCCAAAATTATGTAGCCATTAATGGTTTGCAAGACCTCACTTCAGTAATCTTTTTCCTGCAAACACTTTTACTTAATTGCCAGCTGTTTCCAAACACAAACAATTAAACTAAGAACAAATTTGAAATATCATTTGACATTATCATATCTTGATGGGTGCTTCCTAGAGTATTTGTTTGTGAAGGCTGCTGTAACAAAGTCCCAAAGATTAGATGTCATAAAGAACAGAAAATTCCCTCCCACCCCAACTCTACTCACCGTTAAAAGTGTCTGTAGAAATGATTTCTTCCAAGAATTACCTTGCTAGTTATAGATAGTCAGCTTCCATAGTCTTGCTCATGTGTGTCTGTGTTCTAATTTTTCCACTAAGAACAGTAAGAGCACTAGATGGATAAGATAAGAACATACAATAATGGCATAATTTCTCCTTAATCACCACGACAAAGGCTTTCTTTTCAAGTTTGGAGGATCAAGTACAGTGGAATTTAAAATTTCAACATATGAATTTGGGGATACACTAACTATACCTTAATATCTAGAAATATAGTGTCCTTTCCCCTAACATGGAGATATCAAGCATAGCTTTAGTAGATAAAACGGTATAATGCATCTGTTTCACTGAGGTGTGAAGTCTGGCTGATCATGTTCCATACCTTCCGTCTGCTTGAGCTGATATTTTTAAATGTCAGATATAAAAGTTTATTTGAACCTCAAATTTTGTTAATTTGGTGAAAATTTATTAGTCATTTTTTTCTCATTGCTCTGACTAAAGAAGGAGGCTCACAGTTTGAGAGGACAATCTGTCATGGCAATGACATCATGGCAACAGGAGTATGCATTCTGCCACCCAGCTCCCGCCACCGGCTAGCTTTACCCGAAATAACAACACACAAACTGTATTCATTTAAACACTGCTTGGCTCACTAGCTCTAGCCTCTTATGGGCTAATTCTCATATTTTGCCTAACCCATTTCTAATAATCTGAGTAGCACGACTAGGTGCGCTTACCGGGAAAGATTCAGCATGTCTGACCTGGCGGCTGGCTGCATTGCGTGTCTACCCGGGAGAGAGGAGCATGGCCTCTGAGCTCACTTCCTCTTCCTCCCAGCATTCTGTTCTGTTTACTCCTCCCACCTATGTTTTAACCTATAAGGCCAAGCAGTTTCTTTATTACTTAACCAATGACCTTCCTCCATCAATACCTGGTCACACTGCGTCTGTAGTCAAAAAGGAGAGAGATCAGTGTTCAGCCCAGGATGGCAGCCTACGGATAGGCTCTGTTGTACTCAGAGGGGTCTTTCACTCTGTAAGTCAGAACTCTGGAAGCACCTTTGTACACACTCATAGCTCTGTCTCAGAGGTGATTATAACTGACCAAGTGTTCAATTATTAACCATCACAGTATTATTACAAGCAGATGATAAGTGAGAATCATGGAGCTAAGTCACAAATATGGAGTCCAGCAGTGATTGGCAAAGCCAAGACTCAGACAGGCATAAGAAACCTCACCTCAGGTTGGCAAAGACCTAACCAAAATCCTACCTTCTTTTAAAAATTTAGATATGAGTTATTACAGGTTTGTTCAATTGTTGCAGCTAGTATCATAGTAAATGTAAGACTTTATTATTTCAATGACTACAGCAGCATTGTACATTCACAAAAACTGCATCATAGAACCGATTGCTGCAAAACTTTAGAACTTAATATGTGGTGGGAAGATGGAGTTTGGTGAGACAATATCTCACATAAGTGAACGATTTATAGTTGTGAAACAATCTTTGTTCTATTTAAGCTTTTCTATACATAATAACTTTCAAATTATTGTAACTTTCAGGTTATTTCTCATACATTTTCTTACTATTAGAGCTGAACTACTGTCCACATACTCTGAGAAGTGTAAGCTAGTGGGATATTGGGGGGTGAGGTAGGGCGCACGACATCTCTACAATGTGGAGAACTGTCTACAACTTTGCAGAGGCTACACCACCATCTTTAAAAACTTGATCATTGTCCTTAAATGATAGCAATGGGTCCAAGCTCTTAGGGCAAGAGAATTTTCTAATATTGTTTCTAAATAAGCCTAAAGTTAGGCATTCTGCTTTGTCTCCTCCTGAAGGAGGCTGATCACTGATGTATACAGAAATAGGACTTAGAATATGGGGCACCAACACTCTGGGGCTTCAGTTTTATATATATGGGAATTTAGATTTTCTTTGTGTTTTGATGAATTGTAAGTGTCCATTTATTTTTACACAATGTAGTAGTTACTTTTCTTGTTGCCATGACAAAATATCTGGGAAGAAGCAAATTAAGGAAGAGTTTGTTTTGGCTCACAGTCTTGAGGGTACCCTAGCACGGTGGGAAGGTGTGGTGGCCGAAATGTGTGATGGCTGGTGATGTCAGTAAGGCAGTTGGAAACGGATGGATGCTGGTGCTTAGTTCTCTCTTCCCTTTCAGTTCAGTCCCAAACCCCAGTCCATGGAGTGGTGCCTCACGTATTCAGGCTGGGTCTTCCCACTTCCGTTAAATTTCTCTGGAAATACCCACCCATGCGTGCCTAAGGTGTTTCTCCTAGAGTGATTTTAAATATTGCCAATCTGACAACAAAAATGAATCATTACTTGAATCAGTCTCATAATTTCATATAAACATCTCATTTAGATTCTTTTAAGCTTTTATGATTTTTCTTTACCTATTGCTATCATAGGTGTTGGCTTGTGTTTTCCATCACGAGGAACATAATCAAAACATTTCTTGATCATTTTTGAATAGATAATTTCCTGCCTTGACCCATCAGGTGGTTTTTGCATCAAGATGATTTTATTTAGAAATTGCCAACAGCATACCAGCAATGACAGAGAAGATCCTTAGGTCAAAAGCTGCTATGGAGCTCAGTGTTGAGAACAGTTTCTGCCTTCCCCACCTTTTTAGAGACAGGAGCACCTGTGGTGGGAGTGTTGGCCGATTACCTGGTGAGAGGTCTTCTAGGAGCATGCTAGATATTGTGAACTTTAGGTGAGGCAGGTACTGGGGATACAGGTGCTCACCAGACTTCCTCCCTCCCACCCATCTCACAATAGATGCGGTCCAGTGTCAATTATCTGACTCTACAGAGATGGAACTGGAAATAACTGATGATCTGGCAAGCCAGGGACCCTGTTCAGAAAAGAAGCATTCTTGTGAGTGCTAAATGCAAGGCAAGTGGAGGATATTAATGTTCTGACACCACAGGCAATAACTCAAGATGTATGATGTCAGTTCCTGGTGCGACAAACTTAGCTCCATAATGAGAATTTATTGAGCTTCCCCAGAGCATGTCGCCACGTACAAGCAGGATTTCACAGTTTCTGTATTCTTTCCTCTGTGCCAACAGGAAAATATGTTTCCCGATAACCAAGATCAAGAGTTTAGAAGCAACACAATTTTCCCCTGCTTCATATTCGTAGAGGTAAGTATACTGAACACTCACCTCTATAGAGTGTGTATTTTTCAAATGAAAGATAAGCCATTCAAAGTAAGGGGTGACAAGCATTCCCTCCCATAGTGACTTCCTGTGACCTCCTCCTAATACACTCAAGATGTAACTGTAGATCTGTGCTGTGGCACAGGTCATTTTCAGTTGAACTCTTGTGATTAAGGTGATTGTGAACACAGATGCTGTACTTGCACCATGTGCAATGTTTTTTTTAGCTCTAGAGTTATGTTTTTATCTTATTGTCACATCTCTTTCTTTCTGTCTCCACTCCTCTTCTTTTTATAGGCTTGCCCATAACCCTAACCATAGTCTCATTCTAGAATGTCATAGTGTAACTTGACTTGATACTTGACCCCACATTAGTCAGAAGCCCCGAGGTTGCTGTCGCTGGGGATTACAGCTCTGTTTCAGTTTCCTATGCTTCATTTCCCTCTGTCACTTTCATCCCCTTGCCCTGTGACAAAGTCTCGGAGCTCCAGCTTGCTCCACTTTTAGCCTCATTATGTCCATCATAAATTGAAGTTGCAGTGAACCATCACTAAAGGTGGCCTTTCTAGATCCTGGATGTATAACCCACATGTTAGCAGCAAGCTATCGATGACAAGGACCTGCAGTCAGCCCAGACCTTTTCTTTTGAGTCTGTACTTACGTATAATGATAATATTGAACACATTGCAACATATCTTAGGGTGAAATGCGTGCAATTCCCATGTTGTAATGTACTATATTAAAATTTTGATTAAGCCAGAAATGCTAAACTGATAATAGCTTCTTCCCATGAAGTCTTTAATAGGATTATAGCATAGGCTCAGACATGGCAATTACTTTCTTGGAGTCTCCTCCTCTTTGATTATTGTGTCATTTTGTAGAAAATGACCTAGTGTAATCTAATGAAATGAGAGGCAAGAATATCTGCATGTTGGGATGGGAGAGTAAAATCACCTGGACTTTAAAGTTTTAGATTATTTAAAATACATTTGAGTGCTTTAAGAGGACAATGTACAAGACTCTTATGAGAAACTAAGCTTTTTTTTAAAAAAAAAAAAAAACTCCAATAAAAATGAAAAGTTCAGTTGAACCAGCGAAGGACTTCAGCCTTAGCATGAGCAATATATACTTAAAGACAGAATGTGGACAGTTCTTTATAGTTGGGTGTAATTACATCTCTTGTGTTAAATCCACCAGTCTTCCTTTTACAATGTGAAAAACAGAGATCACAGTAGGAGGAAGGCTTTGGAAACACAATCACACTGTAAGCAACACAAGTAAGTAGCTGCTCCTAGACAGAGGAATCGGGCTCGCAGCAAGCACAAAGAATGCTCTGCAGGACAAAACCAACCATGGAAGAAAGCTTTTGGGGTGAGTTGAGGGATACTTGGTACAGCATTTGTGGAGGAAATCCAGGAACTCACACAGGTAAAGGCACAAAAAAGAAGGTTGGGACTGGGAGGCAGCAGACAGGATGGTGACTATGTATTAGCCCATGAAGTTGGGAGGAAAAGTGTTGGGGAGAATAGCAGGGGAACTGGAAGGAAATTGGAGGGCATGAAATTCTTTTTTTTTATTGCTTTATAAATAATACATGAAATTCTTAAAAATAAAAAGAGGAAGAATTAGTTTAGGTGGTATTTTGGCAGATGTTGATGTATGAACAGAGGTTGTTATATGATCAGTTTACTTGGCTGTTATTGACTGATGCCTGAGACTACAGTAAACTGGAGACTACGATAAAAACATATTTCATAGCAGCCATGTATCCACTTAACTATGCTCAGCTAAAGAAGGATAAAAACAGGCATGTGAGCTTGTGTTTAAGAATATATGTATGTACATATGTGCATGTAGCAACAATTAATGGGGAAAAAGTCCATGAATTTTAAAGACGGTAAGGAGGAGTGTGTGGGAGGATTTGGAAGGAGGAAAAAGGAGGGGGGAAATGATTTAATTATATTATAATCATGACAAATAAAAGAGGTAATAAAATTAAAAAAAATGAACTGGAATGTGCTTTCCTCACCATCTCACTTACCCCAATATATTTTGGATGCTGAGCAAGAGCCCCCTGCTCAAAGTGTGCAATAGCCACTCCCATGCCATTGTTTTCTCTGTGAAATAAAGCTTTATTTTGTGCTGTACCAGCAGGGAGTCCAAGGGTTACAAGCTCATCTTTCTTCTTCTCTGATGAGTTGATAGCAAGGGGACTTATCTTCAAGAGTGTGGAGAGCTATTGACTGCATGAGAAGGGACCCATTTTAGGGTACAGAATCATATGTCTTTTCCCAGGTCACAGACTTCTTTGGTTAGGGAGCTACCTGCTACTCAAGGGAGTTTGAGATTGGGGTGATCAAAGGACACCAGCTAAAGGATCAAAATACTTCTGAGCTTGTTTATTATTCCAACTCCAGAACTCTTTAAACATTCTTGAAAAACACCTTAAATGTCTTGCTAACTGAAGGATTTCTGCACACATATGCCCAAGCCTAAAGTAATTTCATTACATTTGCTGGGGCATATAAGAAGGTGATGTTTCGGCTCTTTCCTGCACCGTTTCCTTCTTGCTCAAATGCTAGATTCCAGCAGCCCCCTGGGCAGCTTTCTTGCTATGTGTACTTTGCTTTGGATGCCCTGATCAGTCAAGATAAGACACAACTAACCCTCAAGCGTGGACCATCATTACATTCTCCTGCTCTCTTCATAATCAGCTCCTTTGTTTTTAGGGTGAAAATAACTGTATGCAGGTTCCTTGTTCAAATTTTAAAGGATTAAATGGTTACTAATTTTAAGAATAAAAGTTAAGAAAGTTTTTAAAGTTTTCATGTATTTAGTTCCATTAGCTAAATGCCTTATGTGTAGAACATATTGTTTTAGTTTCTAGGGATAGCGTAGGGACAAAAGTATATTATAATTCAGTCTTCAAAGATGCTACATTCCCATAAGCTAGGGAAACAAAGAATTAACAAGTGAAAGAGTCATTTAGAGCATCAACTGTGATAGAAGAGAAAAACAGTGTCAGAGACTGGGTGCGCCTTAATAGAAGTTCCTTCTCATAATTTTCTCATAATGTTGCTACTGTGTTGGGGGAGGCTGCTAGTTCGTTTCCTGCTGTCCTGTCTTGAAATAATCATACAGAAACTATATTATTTAAATCACTGCTTGGTCAATAACTTAAGCATATTGCTAGCCAGCTCTTTTATTTTAAAGTAACCAATTTCTATTACTTTATATTTTACCATGAGGTTCGTGGCCTACAGGCAAGGTTATCTATTAACCCGTGTTTCTTAATTATACATTACATTTTTAAATGAGCTGCACAAACACAATCACTTAATCAAGAGCAGAAATATGCATAAACAAAATTGACCTAAAATTTGCATCAATAGACCAAGATCCATACCAATACAAAGTATTCATGTCTATAGCATGTAAACAAACATTTATAAACAATCATTTAGGGAATTGGGGCATTCTTGTCTAGACTACTTCCTGCTGATTGGGGGTGAAAACAACAAGGAGGTAAATTTCTAGAGTACCTTCTAGAAGATTCTCTCTACTGAAGATAATGTACCAGAAAAAGAGGAGGAGACCCGGATTAAAAGGAAGCATACACAGCAGAAGGAAGAGCCAAGAGGGTACCTCTCAAGATGGCAGCAGATGCAAATCCGCAGCTGCTGTGGATCACTCCTAGAGACAGAAGTGTGAGAAGCCCCTAGGGATTCAGAAGGAAAAACAATGAATAGCTTTAAAATCATGTAAAGAATTAGATATTTTTAAAGACTAATAAATTGAATAACTAAGCCACTATTAACTGCAAGAAAATAAAAAGCTGTATATAAAAAGGGAGTGTATTCACATACATAGTACCATATTTGAATATAATCTAGATAATTATAAGAATAATAGGAACATGGTATGAATTTTGCTAAAAGTTGTCCATCTATTATTAAATTTTCAATAGGCTTTGGGAGGGGGATAAGTGTGTACTATAAAAGCAGAAGTCTTCATCACTTTAAAGACAGACAAAAATAATATCAAAGTTTATAAATTGATACACAGCATCACACACACACACACACACTTTGGACTGGTAGATAAAATGGTATTTTATAAGAGGGAAACAATTAGTTGTCTTCAGCTTTTCATTATTTTAAACACTTTTTGACTTTTTAATATCTGCCCATGTCTTTTTGAGTCAAAAACAAAAATGAGATTTGAGAGATAAAATTACGGTGATTTATATGTTAAAATATTCATGAGGCCCTATTATACAACAAAAGTATATGCTCAACTATGTTCATAGCAGCATTGTTTGTAATAGCCAGAACCTGGAAACAACCTAGATGCCCTTCAACGGAAGAATGGATGAAGAAAGTATGGAATATATACATATTAGAGTATTACTCAGCAGTAAAAAACAAGGACTTCTTGAATTTTGCATACAAATGGATGGAAATAGAAAACACTATCCTGAGTGAGGTAAGCCAGACCCAAAAAGAGGAACATGGGATGTACTCACTCATATTTGGTTTCTAGCCATAAATAAAAAACATTGAGCTTATAATTCATGTTCGTAGAGAAGCTAAATAAGAAGCTGAATCCAAAGACAAACACATAGGCATCCTCCTGAATATTAACCTGACAGAGACAGAGACCCACATTGGAGCACCGGACAAAAGTCTCAAGGTCCAAATCAGGAGCAGAAGGAGACGAAGCACGAGCAAGGAACTCAGGACCGCGAGGGGTGCACCCACACACTGAGACAATGGGGATGTTCTATCAGGAACTCACCAAGGCCAGCTGGCCTGGGTCTGAAAAAGCATGGGATAAATCCGGACTAGCTGAACATAGCGGACAATGAGGACTACTGAGAACTCAAGAACAATGGCAGTGGGTTTTTGATCCTACTGCACGTACTGGCTTTGGGGGAGCCTAGGCAGTTTGGATGCTCACCTTAGGAGAGCTGGATAGAGGTGGGCGGTCCTTGGGCTTCCCACAGGTCAGGGAACCCTGATTGCTCTTTGAGCAGATGAGGGAGGGTGACTTGATCGGGGGAGGGGGAGGGAAATGGGAGGCGGTGGCGGGGAGGAGGCAGAAATCCTTAATAAATAAATAAATTAAAAAAATATTCATGAAATCAACACCAGTAGTAATGGGGAAATCTTTTACAGCCAATAGCTGTTGAGAGACTGGATTAGGTTGAGGTGTGGCTTTGGGGTACCAAAAAACTGTGACCCTGCTCGGTTGCTTCTTTTCACGAACCACACCTAGATGATGTGATCCATAAGTTTCTTGCTTGCTGTGATCCATAAGTTCCCTTTTAATAAAACAAAAACAAAAACAAAAAACAACCTTAGAATACTCTATTCGGAGTTATCTTGGGATTATTTGACTCACGTTCTCCTCATTTGATGTGATCTCTGTGGGAAGTCCTTCTGTCTATGCTTTGCTTTTTTAGGTTAATGAATAAAACTGCTTTCATCCAATAGCTTAACAGGGAAAACCAAGGCGAAAGAGATATAGAGAGAGTAGACCACAGGAAGAACATTACTAGTAAGCCACAGCCTCATGGTGGTACATAGATTAATAGAGATGTGTTCAGATGGAAGCGCTAGCTAGGAATACACTTGAGCCATTGACCAAACAGTATTGTAATAAATATAATTTCTGGCATCTTTCTCTTTCAGCAGCTACATGGTGTTTCCTTGACTCCACCTACTCTCTCTCCTCTCTCTCTCTCTCTCTCTCTCCCTCCCTCCATCCATCTCTCTCTCTCTCTCTCTCTCTCTCTCTCTCTCTCTCTCTCTCTCCTCTCCTCTCCTCTCCTCTCCTCTCCTCTCCCCTCCCCTCTCTCTGTTCAGATTTCTGGCCTGTCTTTACTGTGCCAAACCATTGGCTGAAACATCTTTATCCATCAACCAATAAAAGCAACACATACACAGAAGGACTTCCCACATGAGCTCTACTTGTCCAATTTGGATTGAACACTGTCAGCAGTTGAGGCAAGGGCAATTTCTTGCTCATTGGCTAACTTTTGCCTCAAAGAAAGTTAACTCCATATGGAGTTTCTTTAATACTCATAACCTTTTCTGAAGTAGATTGATTATTCCAGGAGCAGACATGTTGTATTGTCATAGAAAAGTACCTTATATTAATAAAACAAATGAAATGCCATATTCTGTAGATCTCTGAAGTGTATGAAGATAACCTGTCTATCTAAAATATATTTCTGTTTGACCTTGAAAACCTACCTAACATAATGACAAATTTGATTGTAATCGGTGATTAACTACTTACCTGCATTTCTTTATTATCCTAAATAGTTTGCAACAATAACTTCCAAGAATTATAAATTTGCATTGCATTGTTAAATGAGCTATATAGGTACAATACCATAATCAAGAGAAGGAATATATGTGTGTGTGTGTATATATATATATATATATATATATATATATATATATATTCACGCTTGATCTAACAAAAATAACCACAAATTTATACCAATATACAAAATACATGCCCTTATAAAATATTAAAGACTAGTAGTTGCTTTTTTGTTGACAGAGGTTTCTGTCCTTCCTAGTCCTACACCATTCAGTCCCAAAGAAATACACAGAGGCCTATATTAATTAGAAAGTTGTTGGCCTATTATCTCAAGCTTAAGGCTTGTAACTTATCAGTCAAAGTGGCATTATTTTCTCTAGTAACTTTTTCTAAGGCCTTTATCTTGGCACACATATCAACCAACCTTTTTAGGGATAAAACAAGAATGATCAAACCAATAATGTTTATAATTAACATTACATAAATTACCATCCAAGTTAATTAATCCATCGTGTAATTGCTCCATTTTTAAAACATCCATTGTGTTATCAAATGGAGACCTAACTCCCTCTATCATAATAATGTTTCCCAGCTGGATAGTGGTAGTACACCCAGTTAATCCCAGCACTCAGGAGGCAGAGGAAGGTAGAACTCTGTGAGTCTGAGGACAGCCTAGTCTACAAGAGTTAGATCCAGGGCAGGTTCCAAAAGCTACAGAGAAACCTTATCTCAAATAACAAAAGTGTTTCCCATTTTTTAACATGGGAAATCTCTCTCTCTCTCTCTCTCTCTCTCTCTCTCTCTCTCTCTCTCTCTCTCCTAATTCCCACATTTAAGAGTTCCCAATTTTCTCATCAAATGTTCTGGTGATGATGGTGAAAGTGAGGCATAGCGTGTCTGGGTGGTGAACACAGGCAGTGAACAGTCTGGCTGAGAAATTTTCTGCTAATCCAGTCTCAGTAGCCAGAGGAGGGATCCAGGGAAAGCCCACAACACACGGGGTGCGCAGAGGGGAGAAGTCAAAGAGCTAGCCTTCTGCATGGGGGAACATGCAAGGGTGCTGACTCAGATGGCATTTGACACCCAAGCACCTGTCGTGTTTTCTGTTGAGAGACTGCAACAGAAAAATCCTATGATCACTTGGGGAAGAAAGGAAAGGCAGTCCGTGGTTCAGTGATTCTGCCAGCTATAGTTTCTTCTGTGTGCAGATCCAATGGGTGCTGGTAACTGCAAAGTCATGGGCCAGTGGCTATTTTGTGAATTTCTGCCCCCAGCTGATGTGTAAATCTAATTCATCTTAATCAATAAAAATCTGGGAGTCAGATGCCAGAGTAAAAACCTGGAAGATCAAAGAACTGGGAGCAGCTATTAGTTGCTTCTTTCCTTTCTCCATCCGAAAGACTGAGATCCTGTCTCTGCCCCACCTTATCACTTCCTCTCTCTGCCTCCCGAGTGCTGGGATAAAAGGCATTGTAGCCCAATTACTAAAACCCCAGAGACAGAAATTGGGGTTCAACCTAAAGGTCAGAAAAGCAAAAACAGTCAGCCACTGGCTCTTTCTGCTATCTCAGTCTAAAATGATAATCCTGTGATGGAGGAAGGTCATTGGCTAATAAAGAAACTGCCTTGGCCCATTTTATTGGTTAGGACATAGGTAGGTGGAGTAAACAGAACAGAATGCCGGGAAGAAGTGGAAGTGAGCTCAGACTCCACAGCTCTCCTCTCCAGAGCAGACGCCTCAGACAGACGCCATGCCCTAGCTCCGACCCAGCATGGACTTAGGCTAGAATCTTCCTGGTAAGACCAGTGCTCACAGATTATTAGAGATGGGTTGATTGGGATATCAGAATTAGCCAGTAAGGGCTAGAGCTAAAGGGCCAAGCAGTGATTAAAGGAATATAGTGTCCGTGTAATTATTTCGGGGCATAAGCTAGCCGAGCAGGCGGCTGGGGTGTTGGGGACGCAGCCCTGCCGCCCTTATTACTACAATCCTGCCTTCGGGAATCTCAGAATGAGTCTGAGTCTGAGAGCTATATCCTCCCATCTTATATTTCTCAAGGTCTGGGATTTAAGGTGTGCACCACTATCACCTGGTTTCTATAACAAACCAGTGTGACTACTGAGAATAAAAGTGTGTATCACAGCTGCCTGGTCTGTCAGGCTGATCGGTGCAACTGTTATATTCTCTGAACTTTAGGCAAGCCTTATTTATTAAAGTACAAATAAAACAAGGCATGAGCCTCTCAAGTGATGGGATTAAAGGCATGTGTCATCACTGCCCAGCTTCTATGGTTAACTAGCGGCTAATTCTATCCTCTGACTGTGTGTGTGTGTGTGTGTGTGTGTGTGTGTGTGTATTTGTGTATTCAACATCTCTTTCTTTTTGTTTCTGGAAGAGTTAAAGAGTCTCTCTCTTTTGTTCACCAACTTCCTAATTGAATTAAAAATCACAGTTACAGCTGGGGAATGGTGGTGAATGCCTTTAATTACATCACTTGGGAAACAATGTTAGGATTGTTTATGTGGTTCAAGGCCAGACTGGTCTACAAGTTGAGCTGCAGGCCAGACAGGGCAACATAGTGAGACACTGTCTAAAGAAAGATAGCTTTATGTTTTTTAGTATATGAGACCTGAGCTCTTTGGTCATCATTTTTTGTCCATTTTTTTTGTCCATTTTTTTTTCTCAATTTAGAGATACAGCACTTTTTCATTTTAGAAAAAGATTTACATGAATTTTTCATCTGCTTTGGTGTTCTTGTCACTTTTTATAACTTTTTTTTACCTTGATGTTCTCTCATTCTCTTTCAATTTCTTTCCAGTATTTAAAAACATTTAAATATGTATCCCATTAAGAACAAGAGAAAGGAGCTGGAGAGAAGGCTCAGCAGTTAAGGGTTCTGGCTTCTCTTCTAGAGGGCTGGAGTTTAATTCCCAGCAACTAGATGGCTACTAACAGTCTTCTGTTGCTCCAGACCTATGGTATCTCCTTTTGGCCTCTTCTGGACACTGCACATGTTTGGTACAAAGACATACATTCAAGCAAACATCCTTACATATAATTTTTTAAGTATTACAAAATGATTAATTGACAAAAAGTTGACCGGAGCCTTTGAGTGTGGGTTCAGAACTCTAGCTGACTGTGTTAGAATATAGTTTTAAAAGATATGTTTGGGTATTGATTACGGGTGATTCTGGTTGGACAAAGTCCATGGTCAGTAATAGCTCCAGGATTCATCAGCATTGGCAGTCACATCTGCCCCCTTCTATTTCGGCACTGCACACACTGTACTCAGGACTTCCTGGTGTGATTCTAATGCAAGTGATTAAAATGATTTATGTAACTGTCAGTCGAGAAAAGCATGTCTGGAGAGATATTAGTACGGATTCCCTTGTGTTCGACTCTGTCTCCTTTTATTGCACTTCATCGTGACTTAGCAGCTATTTGCTTTCACATAATTAGAAGGAGAAATTGAAGAATGGAAGCATCAATAGGTATAAATAAAAATATGATTTTATCTTCTCTGTTATTACATTAAAATCAAAGCATTACATGCTTTATTTCAGTCATAAAACAGAAATATTTTACTACATTTTGTAAGTTGTATGGATTTTATTTTTATAAATTTTCATTCATATTTGGCTATTTTATTCAAACGCTTAGATATTATTGTGGTCGCTATAATTAATAATTTACAATTATTTATATTTATGCCATCACTACCATTCTTATTTAAAATTTATGTGTATATTCAAGTCTAGATTTTATTAAGATCAAACCATAAAAAATCCTCTCTCTGATTTCTCACTGTCTTTGTATAAATATTATTAAAATGCTACCCAGCACAACACTATGATAGATTCTGAGGCCCTCAAACAATGGGATTCCTGTCCTTACACTGACAATTATTCCTCAAACCGGTTGTGTATGGTTTTATTATAAGGCTTTCAGTGTACTTATGTGAACAGGAATGGAGGAAGGATTACCATGTGCATGTGGACTCCTGGGGCTTTATGAAAAGTCTCCTTAAGGTTTTATTAGGCTATGCTGGAGGCAGGAAAGAAGGATTTTTATAGCTTGTGACCAGTGAAAGGAACGTTCAATAGTTAAGGAAGAAAATGAAGAAAGCAATCGACATGGTTTATTAACCATTCCTTCTAGAGAGGAGTGTGTCTTAGTTTTGGCAGAGTATGTTCTCAAGGATTAATTCATTTAATTTATAATCTAGAAGATGATAGGAATCATTATAAATATTCTTTTTAATGAAATAATTGTATCATTGAGGTCATGGTTAGTGTTAGAAGTTTTTCAGGCATACATATTTTATTTACCACATTATGGCAATATGTTACATATATTGTACTCCAAAGGATGGCCCTATACTCAAGTATATGCAGGCAGCACTATTTGGATTCAGGGTGTTATTAAAAGAAAAATCACTGACATGAAATTAGGAATGGAGTGAGGAAGGGTTTGGGAGACAATATAGAGGAGGAGTTGGAGTAGATAAAACCAAAATACACTATATATGTAAACACACACGCACACATGCATACAAATACATACAAAACCCTAAAGTCTCAAATGATAAGCAATATCATTTTAAAATATTACACTATAACAAAAAATGCCTATAATACCAGAAATATCTTAGTTCTCCAGTACTTTTAGAGCAGAGGAATGTGGAAGGAATTAAATAAGAAAGTGGAACAGCCATTTTTGTTTTTACAATTAAATAGGTTTATTTAAGAAGATTATAAACCAAAACATGAATGTGACACTTGGCACAGATTTATAAGTAAAATAATCTTCAAGAAAAAAACTCTGAATTTTTTAGACATATTCCATGCAATTGTCTTTTAAGGAAAACATATACTTATGTGGGTGCATATTTGTGATCTTTAACTTCTTCCTTCCTTCCTTCCTCCCTCCCTTCCTTCCTCTCTTTCTTTTAATTAAGACAGGATCTCAGCATATAACCCAGGCTTCTCTAAACCTTAGATTTTTTCTGCCTCAGCCTCATGCATGATAGGATATGTGCTAGAACTATCCAAATGGGATAGTGGGAAGGGGGTTTCATTAATGTATGGAGTGTGTATTTGTATGTTTGTGTATGTTCGTGTGTACGCACACATACATGTAGAGTTCATTGTCCACTTCAGTTGCTCTCAATTTTTTTTTCTGTTTTTTTGAGAGAGTCTCTCAGATTTGCCAAAAGTGGCTAACCTAGGATTAATCTGTCCCCACCACCACCCAGCACTGGGAACATAGACTGGTGCCACCACACCCAACTTGTATGTTAGTGCTGGGCAACCAAAACTGAATCTTCATGTTTGCCTGGCAAGCACTTTCCCAATTGTGCCATGTCCCCACCCCAGCTGTGATTTTCTTTTTGTTACTATTTCAAAGGCTTCCGGAGGCTCCCTTTGCCCTGGTGTCCCACAGACAAGATTTTCTTATTTTATGACTTTAATAGATCAAGGGAACAGACTTTTTTTTATCCTTTCCTCTTGTGTGTTTGAATTTGTCTCATGTTTTTTTGCCCGTTCTTGGTGACTGGAGCATACATTTTCTTCACATCTGCCACAAAGCAAGTTTTTTGTTTTACTACAGACCAGTAGCATGCCCGCCTCATTCGTTGTCCCTCCAAATACATTTGCTTTGTAATTACCTATGCAAAGGAACTGGCTCTACACAAGAATATTTCCTGAATTAGAACTTAGTTAGATCTCAGAATTATTTGTGATCTCTAATAAGTTCTGCCTTCTTTCTTCCATGTTTCTTTTAATCACTGGATAAACACATTTCCGTGAATTACTCATCAAAGAGCAAACAACGTGTTGCCTCCTGCACACTTCTTTCTGTCAGTCCGTTTCAGTGCTTTGGTAACCTGACAATGGACTCTCCCCTTCCTTCAACACAAAGGCATCTTCCACAGTGGGTTTGCTGCTTGTCCATACCCACAGTGTCTTGTGCTGAGATAATGTTAGGCAAGAGGCCTTTGTTCCAGTCATAACTCTCAGGCTCAGGAATACCCTGCTGTGAATATTTTTATCTATTATGAGAGGACTTGCTGGTTGTTATTGCTAACGTTTCACAATAATATAAGAACAGAAATGCCTAGAAGATTTAGTGATTAAGACCCCACCAGTATGGCCCAATTTTGAACAAGTATAATAATCAAATGTCCATCCAAATTTGTGTTTCTGCTGATGAAAGGCAGTCAACGGTCCACCTTATAAAAAATCCACCTGATGAAGGATATCAGTTAATTTCTGTTGCAGTGGCTGCAAGTGTCCTGATGAATGTTTAGTCTTCTCTTACTTCTTTCATTTTAAAGTGGAAAAACAAAAGAAGGACAATAAACATATCATTGCTATGTGTTCAAGGTTACTTGATTCAGGGGCCAATGCTTACACGGTCAAGTATTTAAGTTGGTAGAGCCTGCTCTGCTTCCTGGATGCCGTGATAGTCTCCCTGGTATGATGTTCTGTTTCAGTAGAAGTCCATGAATGAGCATTTCCCATCAGGTTCTACTTCGTAGTGTTTCCACAGTCTCCCAATAGTGCTACCAAGTGAGAACTCAATCATTAATACACAAACCCTTAGGGGATGGAGACCCAAACCACAGCAGATGCTTTGTTTCTGAGAAGATTTCGTAAGTTTTGGTGTCATTTCATCTTTAAACTGTACTTTCTATGTATAGGTCATATACAAATCTCTGCATCTTAGCAATCAATGTTCCCTTTCTGTTAGTTCCAAGGTTTTCATTTCTGGCCCAGAAAGCCAAAGTAGAGAGCCAGAAGTAGTGGCGCCCCATACTTGGAATTTTGAGGTAAGAGGATTTTTTGTGAATTCCAGGCCTGCAAGGGATACAGTGTAATAGTCTGTTTTAATAATAATAATAATATTGATAAATAATGAAGCTGCCACACGTTAAGTTAGGCAATTTGATAGGAGGGAATTTTCAGGTGGGGAAGCAAAGCTAAATTTTACAGAACACTTATTGTTAGACATAGAAATAAAGAGTGCATTTACAGAAAGAAAAGTAAAGCTGAATGGAATCTGGAAAGGAAAATCAGCAACTACCAGGGCCATACCCAGACAGTGCAGCGTGTGCTATCATTTTCCTGCAGAATATCATGTTCCACCGCACCTTCTGAAAATATGAACTCAGGTTATCTTTAAGAAAGACAATAAGGGACTTCTCAGAGGAGGGATTGTCCAAGCTCATTGATGATGTAATTTGTAAATAAGATTTATTAGCAAAAACTATACAAACTCCTGCCCCAGTCCCATGTCTCCTCACAATGCCTTGTGTAGTGCTTTCTGTCCTCTTTG
Organism: Microtus pennsylvanicus; assembly: GCF_037038515.1. Taxonomy (NCBI): domain Eukaryota; kingdom Metazoa; phylum Chordata; class Mammalia; order Rodentia; family Cricetidae; genus Microtus; species Microtus pennsylvanicus. Next base: position 99,546,322 of record NC_134585.1, on the reverse strand, counting down.
CATGGAATATAGACTTTAATACACATTAATTACTTAAATTCTATGCTTCACATAATTAATACACACTAACATTCTGAAAAATGTTTGAGATGATACTCAACACTAATTATTTGTACTAATTAACTATGTAAAATATGCAAATCATCTTTCAGTAATCCTGTGATTATTAATGTTTGGCATTCTAATTTTAGCTAATTATAAAATTAGAACTTAAAAACCATCTATAAATCATTTTAAGTAGCAGGGAGGAGCTTTTCTAAAATGTAATCTAAATATCCCTTGTTCTGATTTTTGCATGTTGCTTAGTTCCAAAAGTGCATAGTTTTCATATAGATTTAATTTCTGTAAAACATAAACAGCAAAGGAAAAAATGAACAAAAGCGTTCTCACTGGGGATGAGCCCACTGAATTCACAGCGTTTCCTGTGGCAGAAGTCTGAAATGCTTTACTTCCCTAACAGGCTCTTTCCCAGGAGAAACATTTTCTCCCTTTGGAAATATTTGACAATCGTTCACCCCCTTAGAAAATGCTATTATTTCATTTAAATGCTTTTATGAAGTTTCATGGCAGACATACTAGAGGAATAAGAACTGTATTCATTCTCTCTCCTGAAACAACTTAAAAACACACAATTATATTTAAGTAGTTTTCAGGTATGAACCATCAGCTGGGATGTCATGAGAAGGTAGAAACAATGAGGCTAGCTCAAGTGATTGCCTCAGTCATGGCAGAGGGGCTACAGATAGGAACGGAAGACCTGAACAGAGAGCAGGGTTTTCCCTGAGTTGAAGTAACAAACGTTTGTACAGAGTGCGGCAGATCCAGAGAGCCACAGAGAGCCTTCCATGATTATCACCTGAGTTCTGTCAGCTCAGACATGTGAGGAAACTACTCAGAGTGGGGGTGATGGGGAAAACTATTGGAAAGGAATGGGATAAACAGTTCCTGAAAATCATGGCAAGCCAAGAATAATGTGTGTTCACTGGTCAGAAGTTAGAGAACAACTCATCATGCAAGGAATATTATGCAAAATGCTCAACAGCAAATTGCCTTAGAGTTGGAAAAACTAATCTTGCTTACCCTTACTGCTATTTGGTCCTGGCTCACAAGCTTGCAACGAGCCTTAAACAAGATCAGTCTATTACCAAGGAGCTTTATCAGAAAACAAAGATTAAGACTATTTGGGAAATTACAGAACAGTTCAACATTGGATATAAGGAGAAAGAGCGTTCAGAATCTGGAAAAACAAGTAACAACCTCACAAGACATGTGAGAAAGTAAAAAACATGACCCACAGCAAAAATAGGAGCAAATCAGTCAAAGGCACCAGTGTTCTCACGCTGTCCCAATGGCAGATTTGGCAATGCTGAGGTGATGGTAACCCCCCTTTATCTTGTAATTCTAGTGCTTCAGAGGCCAAAGCAGGAAGATGTAGTGTTCAAGGCAAGCAAACTACCCAGAAAGACTCTATAAACAAACAAACAAACAAAAAGACTCCTCTCTCCCCCCACACAGTGGAGGGCTCATATGCTATGCTACCCTGGTCTAACCATATTCAGGATCTGCTCACCCAGGTAGGGGTGAGGGAACTCCTTATATTCCTCTCTGCCTTCAGCTTTCATAGTTACTGTCTTAGTTACTGGCTGGTGTTGCTACTCCTACTGCATACCTGTCGGATGTCTTGAAGACTGTCAATTCTGCTAAGTTCTTTGTTCTCACAATTACATGATCAGCTCCTGGCTATAGCATGGCAGAGGGAGAGTGCATTATTACAGACACCAAGGAAGAGCTGTAGTCCTGCTGGATTACCTCACACATAGCTTCTCATCTATGGGGTGGTGTCCTAGCTTAGACTATCCTTACATTTTAGTCTGTTGCAATTAGCTGCATCCGAGGTGAGACTATGAAAAAGGATAATGCAGTAGGGACTTATATATGCCGCTCAAGGGCTTTAGGAGGCGGGGAGGGAGATGAGTGCCATCACTAACCCAGAGCCCCACTCTGGTCTTTATCTGTTTAGGTTGGTCATCTCGTACTTATCTACAAGCCTTGTACTCTTTCTTAGAGTTTCAGATCTTGCCATGCTAGTCCTTAATGCTCTTTTTAACCCTAGCTTCCATTCTTACTGCAACATTGGTGAGCAACCTGTAACTGTCATCACGGGCCCTTACTACCTGCAGAAAGCTAGCTCCTGCCTCTATTAATGATCCGATAAAGTGACTAAACGTAAGAAGATTGACTGTCTTAGTCACTGCTCTGTTACTGTGGAGAGACACCATTACCGAGGCAGCACCCCCCCCTTTTTTTGTTTTTTTTTTTTTGAGACAGGATTTGAAGCCTGTTCTGGAACCAGCTTTTGTAGAGCAATCTGGCCTTGAGCTCACAGAGATCCACCTACATTGCTTATAAATGTTTGTTTACAATTTTGTGTGTTGTTGATAAGAATAGAAGTAAGTAACATTATTGACTATGTACTAATATTTTGTGGGGATAACTGACTCTCTCTGGTTTATTACTTACAATTATCTCTTCTTGAATCTGTACTTCTTGTTTATATCTAAAACATGTCTACTTTAAATTAAAATTGATTTAAATAGCTAACTGAGTGAATAAAGGAAGGATTTATTTTATTAATTTGTCACTTGTTAATAATATTTTCTATATTTTGTGGTTTTATATGTGATAGCTTTGTTTGTTCTTTTTCAGAGAGACAATTTTAAGTGACATATTTTGTGAGTATTCCTGAATAAAGACAGAACACTATGTTCCATCTCCTCATTGTCTTTCATGGAGATAATAGACAGTACACAGCACTTGTCTCAATGCAGATAACCAGGTCAGAGACACAGAGGATAGTTTTGTTTCAGATCAGTTGTTCTCAAACTGTGGGCTAAGAACCCTTCACAGATATCACATAAGACCATCACAAAACACAGGTGTTTACATTATGATTCATACCAGCAGCAAAATTACAGTTATAAAGTAGCAAAAAAAAATAATTTTATGGTTTGGGGTCACCACAACACGAGGAAGCATAGTAAGTGTTGCACCATTAGGAAGGTTGAGAACCATTGCCTTAGATCCCAGGCTGAGAATCTGTCACAAGAAGAAATGCTACTCGACATAATAAAACAACTGATGCACAAAACAACACGGTTAAATGTCAGATGTGTGTGAGCAATCTCCACAGATTAAACTCAAACAATGACTATGTTTTTATTTCATTCTGAAAAAAAACTACTGTGATAGGTGACAGAATAAAGTTGATCAGAAGTCAGAGCAAGGACTGTCTCTGGCTACACAGGGGTGACGGGAAAAATCTTTGGACTGATGAAACTGTTTTGTGTTGTGTGTGTGGTGATGGAAAGGTGTTTATGTTGTGTGTGGTGATGAAAAAGTGTTTTGTGTTGTGTGTGTAGTGACAGGAAATTCTTTTTAAGTTCTCATAATCTTAACGTATAAGTTTTTCATTTGACAAAGCACATTTAACAAACACATTGAATTTTTCTATTATGAAAATTATAATTTAAGATAGCAGTGTTTGGAGCCGGGCGGTGGTGGTGCACGCCTTTAGCCTTTAATCCCAGCACTCGGGAGGCAGAGGCAGGCGGATCTCTGTGAGTTCGAGACCAGCCTGGTCTACAAGAGCTAGTTCCAGGACAGGCTCCAAAACCACAGAGAAACCCTGTCTCGAACCCCCCCCCCAAAAAAAAAAGATAGCAGTGTTTTTATGCTAATAAAAAATTGATTGTTTAGGGATAGTTTTCTCTATAAGTGACAACTCTGAGGTCTCATAAATATAACAGAAGACTTAGAAATAATATCTTGTGGGCAGGGTAGGGGCAGATAACTCTATGTAATAGCACCCTGAAGTAAAAACAGGTGAAATTTTAACCAGCTTACTAACAGTCTCTTAGTGGGAGCTGCCTGGACTAGTGTGTTGTCAGAAATCTGGTCAAGATAGGGTTTGACATAAAAGAATAGCATATTTGATTATCAATGTGTCTACTGACTCACAAGGTGAAGTGAAGTTTCATATACTGTATGTTTGCATCAGAGGAATCCTAATTTCTATTTTTATTGATGTATGGAATAAAATTTCCAGCGAAAGTAACTTATTGTTTAAAGGGTTTAGTTTTGGCTCATGGTTCAAGATTATAGTGCATCATAGTGGGGAAGTTGAGGCAGCAAACACTTGAGGCAACTGGTTGCATTGTATCCAGGAGTCAGAGATGATTAATGCCGCTGCTCAGTTCCTTTTCTCTACTTATACATTTCAGGGTCCATGGCAGGGAAATTTGCCACCTACAGTGGTGAGTCTTCTCACCTCGGTTAAATTAGAATGGTTTCCCACAGATATGCCCAGGGCCTATCTTCCAGATCTCTCTAGAGTCTGTCAAGTTGACAATTAATCCTAGTCATAAATAATAAGAGACAAAATTCTGATTCCCCCTTTTACAAGCTTGCTGAAGCTGCTGTAACAAAATATCAGAGTTACTCATTCTCCTAGACTCTCTAAAACCATTGATATAGGCAGTCTACTAGGTATCCTAGTTAGAGTTATGTGAGAAGTTTGTAAGAGGTTGTCTTTATTGATGATTGACTTTGAAGGGCCAACTGTGGGCAATACCATCCCTATGCAGGTGAGCCTTGGCTGTGTAAGAAAACTATCTGAACATGAGTCAGTGAAAAAGACCAAGAGTGAGCCAGCAAGCATCACTCCTCCATGGTTTCCGATTCAGTTTTTCTTTTCAGTTACTTTCCTGACTTTTCTCAAGAATAGATTGTGACCTGGGAATGTAGCCTGTTGTGGAATATTAGTTTAAGATGTGTTACATTTGTTTATGCTGTGGACTATTTGTTTAATGATGCAAAGATGTGTTGCATTCTTTTATGTTGCATTTGCTTAACACCATAAAGCTGTGTTACTTTGCTTGCCTAAAATACCTGATTGGTCTAATAAGGAGCTAAATAGGCAATAACTAGGCAGGATAACAATAGGCATGACTGTAAGGCAGAGGGAATAAATAGGAGGAGAAATCTAGAAAGGAGAGGGAGGAGTGAGGAAAGGAGGAGAGGAGTACACCAGGGCCAGTCACACAATCAGCCATAGAGTAAGAAGGGAAGAAAGATATATAGAATAAAGAAACATAAAAAGCCAAAAGGCAAGTATTCATAAGTAAGTATAACTCTCTGTGTATTAATTTGGGAGCTGGATGGTGGGCTTCCATAAAGTAAAAAACAAGAAAGCACCAAACAAACAAAAAACCCAACTCTGGGAGCCAAATAAACCTTTCTCTCTCCAGGTTGGTTTTGGTCAAAGTGTCTTTTCAGACCAACAGAAAAGCAAACTAGAACACAGGAGTTAGTAACTGATGAGAGCAGAGAAGAGGGCGCAAGTGGCATCTGTAGAAGCATCACTACAAATCCAAAAGAGAAAGGGCAGTAGCCCGAAAGCCAACACAGGGTTCCTGCAAGTGCCCCTGAGACAGTGGCTGCCATAGTGATACATGTGTCGTTCAGAAACCAGAGATGGCAGCATCAGCATCAGCTGCATCTAAAAACACTCATCTGGGCTGTGACTGCCTGAGCTTCTTGTTGGTGACTAACTTCCTTTCTTACATACTTCTTATGAAACCATTTTTCAAGCCATACCAAGGATCCTATAGCAAATAGACCATGTGTTCAATACTCAATGCAATGAGCCAGTATCAGTTTCTCTTATTTGTAGCTAAGATCTTTGGTTAACAAATGTATGATGCAATTAGTAACAAAGGTATTTTTGTTTCTTTCCACTTGCTCTGTAGAGGATAGCTGGCTTTGTCACTAAATTATGTTAGAATCAGTCTCTGGTCTTCTTTTTGGAATGTGTACATCTATGTAAGTTATCAACAGATTACTCAATGTAGCTTCTTCAGCAGCTGCAATTATGGAGTAGATACAGTTCATGTCTTTGACAAATAGTGACTTATTTAGATGTTTGAGTCAAAAGTAGAAAGTTTATCTTCAGAAACGTAAGTAGCATAAAAAATTTTTGTCATAATTTTTATGGGTAAACCCAACTACTTTCCACATCTGTATTTCAGCATCATCACTATGATTTCTGACTGTAACTCAAACACCACTGTAGTAATATGGAGCGGCGGCGGGGCTGCGTCCCCAATACCCCAGCCGCCTGCCCGGTTAGCTTTACCGGAAATAATTACACAGACACTGTATTCATTTAAACACTGCTCTGGCCCATTCCTATCTAGCCTCTTCTAGGCTAATTCTCACATCCCGATCAACCCATCTCTAATAATCTGTGAGCACCGGTCTTACCGGGAAGATTCTAGCCTAAGTCCATCCTGGGTCGGAGCTGGGGTATGGTGTCTCTCTGAAGCGTCTGCTCCGGAGAGGAGAGCTGCGGAGTCTGACCTCACTTCCTCTTCCTCCCGGCATTCTGTTCTGTTTACTCCACCTACCTATGTCCTAACCAATAACATGGGCCAAGGCAGTTCCTTTATTAGCCAATGACCTTCCTCCATCACACCATCATCATTTTTCATCTTCCCCAACATCATCACCATCATTTCTCACCTTCCCAAACATCATCACCTTCATTTCTCACCTTCCCCCAAAATCATCATCATTTCTCATCTTCTTCCCAACATCATCACAATCATTTCTCACCTTCCCAAACATCATCACCATCATTTCTCATCTTCCCAAACATCATCACCATCATTTCTCACCTTCCCAAACATCATCACCATCATTTCTCATCTTCCCAAACATCATCACCATCATTTCTCATCTTCCCAAACATCATCACCATCATTTCTCATCTTCCCAAACATCATCACCATCATTTTTCACCTTCCCCCAAAATACATCATCATCATTTCTCATCTTCTTCCCAACATCATCACCATCATTTCTCATCTTCCCTCAACATCATCACCATCATTTCTCACCTTCCCCAACATCATCACCATCATTTCTCATCTTCCCCAACATCATCACCATCATTTCTCTCTTCCTCAACATCATCACCATCATTTTTCACCTTCCCCCAAAATACATCATCATCATTTCTCATCTTCTTCCCAACATCATCACCATCATTTCACATCTTCCCTCCAACATCATCACCATCATTTCACATCTTCCCTCAACATCATCACCATCATTTCTCACCTTCCCCAACATCATCACCATCATTTCTCTCTTCCTCAACATCATCACCATCATTTCTCACCTTCTCCCCAACATGATCACCATTTTTTGTATCTTCACCCCACCATCATTCATGTTACTTATAGTTCTATTTTTGTGCATATTTTTGCCTTTTCTTTTTCTGGAACAATACTTGATATTTGTTCTTATTGAACATAGTTTTGTTTTAAATTTAAAATCATCTTATTTAGACAAAAGGGGGAGGTGTTGTGGGAATTCATTCAGCCAATAGTCTTTGAGATACCAGCCCTTTAGGGAATTGTCTGAGGTACTACAAGCACAGACAGAAAGCATGCTTTGTCCTTTTTTCCCCCTTTGGCTTGGTTGGTGGTCAGAGTTTGGTTGTAGCTCCCATGCCCACAGAGCAGAGCAATGTAGTGGCCTTTTGTTGTGAGTGTTCCCTAATAAACATTTGTTATCCTTTCTTGTGTTCTCTTTTGGGCCTCCTTTAATTACGCTACACATTATCATCATTTCCCAGTCAAACACCAACATCATCACCATTATTTCTCATCTCCATTCCAACTTTGGCATCATTATTTTCCTGACAATTCCTCAACAGCTCAAATTCCTCAAATTGTTTCCTGCTCCCTCTGTGTACATAACACTTACACAAATTATTCTCTAAAATAAAACCCTCAAAGGTGTCTCTTAAGGAAAATTGATTTTCCAGTCTCTATATTAGTTTGCTCTTGGCTTCCTCGGAATCCATATGCCATCACTTCCTGTGTTACCTCACTGGCCTTTCTGCTCTTCGTTATCATGACTAGAAATACCCTGTATAAGGACTTTTGTCCTTGAAATTCTTTCTGATTCCTGGCATAATTTCCATATTTTTATAGAACTCATCTAGTCATTCAGCTGAAATCCCACTGTAGGACTGTCCTCGTCATCCTTTCTATTTCACTTTTTATTCTCATAATTCTTTGCTGTTACATCTCATCTTCACTATCATTAGGTTATTTTTATTTATATGTTACTTTTATCCCCATGGTAACATGAGCCTCAAGGGAGGTAAAAACTCAAACAGTTTTGTATGTTTGTGTATATGCAACTGTATTGTCTGTGCCCAAAAGCATTTCTGGTACATAGTAAATAGCTGGTGGCTGGAAAATGATGAAAAATGTCATAGAACCTCACACTTCCTTGGTGTTCTAGTTTGTTTATTGCTGCTGAATTTAAATCTCAAACAGGACATGGTTGAGGTGTACACTTGGCTGCAGCTTGTATCTACCAATCCAAAATGACCATGTACCAAGTGACTGCATAAAGCTAATCAGGCTAAACACAATTCAGGGAACAATAAAATGATGAAATAAGAATTTAACATGGACTTGGAGTTCTCACAAACCTTAGGAACACCTTTGGAGGCTTGACTCCTGCATTTATAAGTTTCCTAGACATATATATATATATATATATATATATATATATATATATATACACACACACACACACACACACACACACACACATATATATATATACACACATATATAGTATTTTATACAACTGGTTTGACACATTTTCGGAAATCTTTATATTAGATCAGAACAGCATGAAAAATTTAAAGTATTTTAAGTCATAGTTATTGTTTTCCTGGTGTTTATGACTCTTACAGAGATTCAGCTCAGCAATCCATTTGTCATCATTTATCACGAATGTCCAGGTCAGTGTGATTTACTCCCTTCCGAGAATATGTGTTATCTGTTGGCTGGTTCAAGTCAATTAAATTGGGAGCACTGTGTTATAAAATGTGGAGACTTTGAAAAGAAAATGACATATTTCCTGCTGTCAAAGAGTCTGTCAGTTCTAACATTAGTACCAATCAGTTCTCTTGCTGAATGTGGCACTTGGTCTCCTTCCAGCGGAGTCGGGCTTCATCTTAGATTCCTCAGCTGATAAAATAAAGCTAATAACATCACTGTCAGGAAATAAAGTGAAGAACAGTATGGCAGTGTTTAAAGATGGAATTTGCTAGTGAGCTGCATGTTAGATCGATGCATTTTGGGGTGTTTTGGATGTGTGAAACAGCAATGACATTTGAATCTATTTTCTATCAGAGCTGAAATTTAATGTAGGGTAGTGTTTATTCAGGTTTTAAAAAAATTGGGATCATGTAAAAAAAGTAATTAGATTAATGAAAATAATAAAGTCTGTGAGATAAGTAGAAAATACACATGTATACTATTCAAATAAAGCTTGACATCCATCGATCCTACTGCCTGGGGACTCCTCATATAGACACATGCTCTTTTCAAACAGCCTCTGACAGTTATGGTCACTTATGCTAACTAATTTGGATGCCATTCTGTCTTTGACAGCCTGGGGCAGTTACAATTAACTTCTAAGACAGCAATCTAAGTTGTTCACAGCAATACTAATAACTGTAAAGCTAGGCATGCTGGACATAAAAGAACCCTGCTTTTCATCATAGCAACCTGCATTATGTATTCTGAACTCTAATCAGCTGTCCTTAATTCATGCTATCCAATCCCTGTATATGATGTTTTCTGAAAGCTTAAGAACCCCGCTATTCCTCATATTTGCCTCAAAAGTTATTTTGTCTTACCCAAATGCACACACTTATGTGCACATATACACATTCTGGTTTCATAAAGCTGTTGGTTCCAGAAAAAAACTGGCTGTGTTCACATTTGAACTTGTGAGAGAATGCGGATTTTTCTAGATCTTGCTCTCAGTTGAATTCCAAGCATGAGTTGCGCTGCCTTGTGTTTACATATACACACATGTATGGATATATGTTTATTCACCACTCAATAAGACATATCAAGGATTTCTCTGGATCTAAGAAATAAGGATGGAGGAGAAACTGGCTTTTGCCTTCATGGAGTTAACAATTCAATATAATAGTTTTTTGATATTGGGTGGAAATTTTATTTTTAGAGCAGGTGACATTTACAGAAAATTGTAACAGAGTGTGGGAAATCCCCTATATAGTCCCTAGCAGCAAAATTGTATAACCTCTTCACAACACATTCATAGGCCAAAATGTTGCAATAATTAATGAATCTATACCAATGTTTTGTTACCACAGATTTTATTATGCTGTTCATGCTTTATGCTCTGTGAGTTTTGAATATTTCATTATAATATAATCTGAGTTCAGATCCCCAGAACACACACATTGTCTATCTCTAACCCTAGCGCTGGATGAGAAGGGTGGAGTCAGGCAGAGAGATCTGGGGAGTTTGTTGGTCATTCAGTCTAGCGAATGAGTAAGTGTTAGACTCAATGAGGTCCTTGTCTCAGAAGATACGATTGAACTCAGTTCCACATCAGTCTCTGGTCTCCACATGCATGCATTAGTAAACACACACACACACACACACACACACACACACACACACACACACACACACTTGCATTGTACAGCATGATGCTACTGCATTTCATACCTGAATATCTTAAAGTTTAAGAACATCAAGTAGCATTTCCATTCAGATATTTTGTGTAAACATTTCTATTTTGTGTGGTATTTGACTTTCTGAACCAACCCACCCTGTCTGCAATGCACTTCCAGATTGCACGGTCTCACACATAAGTAAAGGCTCTTGCTCCTCACTACCTCACAGGAAAATAAGTTTAAGGAAGACAGTGAGCTGAGGCTCTTTGTGGATGCCAAAATCATCCTACCCCTTTATCATCACTGCGCATCACTTGACAGGCATCTTGATGCTTCTGGACGGACCCTCAGGTGGCTGATACCAGCTTCAGAAACTCAGAGAGTTTCAAGTGATTTGTTTGTGACTTAGAAGTGATTGCTTGGCATGGAGTCTGCTCAGCTTCAACATAGCACGAGGTGTTTGATTGTACCAGACTTGGCCACCTGTGGGCTCTAGACTCAGAACTCCATTCCACTGTAGACAGAACCATTTTCTCAGCCCAGTGATTATTGGGCCAACAAACATTTTTGGAGGTGAAATCTCTTGTTTCAAAACAAAACAGCTAAGTGACAACATAGTTTCCCCCAGGAACTCAGGACCTAGAGCATCTGATCTACTACTTGGTATTTATGGTCTGCTCTATGATGTGCTGAATTTCATGTGTCAAAGCCAACAGTAACAAACAAAAAGTACAGTTGTGCTTCTGATTAGTAAACATTAGGCAGAGAGAAGAAACATGTTTCCTTAGAGAGGCACCACCCGGAAGGCCAAAACCTAACAACGGTACTCTCTTATCCTTTCCATGGCTGAGACACACTCAAGGAATCCCTTAATAACACTGCCCTTTCTCTTATGAATTCCATATGTCAGGTACCAACAAGCTATTTACAGGGCCCAGGGTTGTTTAAAATTCTATTTTATTTGATGTGAGTGGTGTGACTATGAGACAGATGATTCAATTTTATATACTTTTAGTAAACATATATGTACATATTTTATTTATACACACACACGGACATTAATCCTCCCACTCAAACTTAAGTATAATGTGACCAGTGCAGCTGTGTGCTGAATATCAGATGAAAGAATGGTTTAATTCTCAGACATCTGCAGGGAACTCAGGAAAACCAACTAAAATTATTCTTTTGGACCTTAGCCCTGACACAAGCAGAGACACCATCACCCAAGGGAGGATGGCATGGGAGTTTTTGTAAGAAGATATAGTGCAACATTGGTTTCTTCCTCTGAAAAAGAAATGATCACATTTGAATTATTTGAGAACAGTGTTAGAGTTCGTAGCTATTCCATCTGGTCATAGGATTTCAGAATTGCAGAAATAGACAGAAGCAGACAACTTCATTGAGCCAAAGGGTAGCGCATCCCTCGGGGTTTTACTCTAGGATATATAGCAGATGGATGTCTAGACTGTTTTTGATCACCTCAGGGACAGAAATTCCTTGGAGTTTTCATTATGACGAGCATTTCTAGAATATGTCAACATGCTTATACGTGGTTTTTCTACTTCATATGGCAGTAGTGGGAATAAGATTAAATAACACAAGCAAAATGTTGAGCATGGAGTTTAATACATTTTATTTCTATTCTTTTTGCTCATAAAACTAGGAGAAAAAAATTTAGAAAGAGTTACATGTGTATTGTTTTCTAACAGACTCTAAGCAAGTGGAACAGATAAGATTGCATTTCTTTCTGCATGCTTGGCACCTATGCCAGGGTATTGGGGAACAGCTGTTCCTGTGTAGCGGTAACCTAAGTCTGTTCTCTAACTCTGGGGTTCCTCTAACCGTCTCACTGTTGACACCAAGTTACTTTTATTAGAAGCGGAATACCAGTTATCTCTTCTCTACCAGGAAGTCTACCCTCCTTTGTCATGTGTGTAGGGTATCTCCACTCCTGGACTCAGGTCCTGACAACAGATGGGATGAGATTAGGAAGATCAGCGAGCAGGGCCAAGCAGCTCTGTTCCTCCAGCAGGGAACTGAAGCCCTCTCCAAAGGGGATGGAATTTAGTTTTCCACATGATGCCCCTAACCTTGCCCTGCAGGGAGGGAATGGAAACCCAAGTCTGCTTCCTTGTGAGGGGGAGCGGTAAGGTTTTTCCATGAATATAGAGATGCAGGAAAGAAACATTATCTGTTTCTAGGAAACATTTTCTTCATGTGTTACAGGGAGGCTTTGTCCAGAGCTGGATTTGCCCTGTGCTTATTGGTGGCTCTGAAATGGAGGTCACTGTGGCTTCCGGGATGCGTGAAAGACAGCAACAGGAAGCCTGTGGGATGAGAAGTCTGCCCTCTAACTCTGGGGTTCCTAAGCAGAACATTGTTCCTCCCACTTTCAGAGACATACCGTGCTTGTTTATTATGAGTATTGTGAGAAACAGCCTTTTCTCTTTAAGATGGTTCATCCACCAGGGGCAGGCATTGTATATACTCCTGGGCTGACCTGATTGCCCAACCCCTGGATGCTAAAATTCCTGAGATTTGCCTCAATCACACCTTCCTCTTTCATCCTATTATGGATTAGCCAGTCTTGTTAGAACTTGAGGCTGTGCTTCAGCAATGAGATGAGAAAGAGTCACCACCTGAGTTGGAATGGAAAGGAACCTCCCATCTAGGGCTCTTGCTCACCTGGGATTGTCACTGTATACCCTTGTGCAACAGCAGATTGCTGTGCTGAGTTTCTTCTGCTTTGTTCTTGAATCTCCTTGTGTGACCTCTGCAAATATTCTTTCCCAATAGTACCCAAACTCAGGTTGTGGGGAAAGGGATCTGGGAGAAAGAAGGCTACTCAAGCTTGATGTGATGCGATATTCTCAAACACTCTTTCATATGTTAAACTTACACACAGTCATACGTATAATAGTTTTATATATGAGAGTATGCATTTGTATATTATAAAATGTGTGACTATATTATGAAATGCAACACCTGCCAGCTATTAAAAACCTGCATTATCCCAGACATTTAGCATGTTAGGACTTTACACAAACCTTGTCATTAAATTCTCAAAACAATTTTATATTTCCCATGCAAATTAATAGAGCTTCAAGAGGTGACAAAACTTTCTCAAGATCACACAGATGGTTAAACTTCAGATTTGCAGATTTCTGAATACAGTGTAATTTCAAAATCCACATCGGGAGTCTCTAAAGGACACTAAACATGTTTTAATTTTTAATAATTAAAAATGAAGTCTGTCATTAAATTAGAAAGTATGAACATTTTATGTAAAAATTTGCATGCATGTACATGTTATTCATTTAAAGTAACTAACTATCTGTAAATAAACATGGAGTGTGTGTGTGTATGTTTAATTGTGGCCTTAGATTAGAATTAAAATAAGAGGCTGAGTTGAAGTATAGGAATCAACCATATAAAAATTCAGGAAGGGCAGTTAACTATTATGCACTAGAAGAAAGGAGTCACAGGTGAGTCAGTGGGGAAAGGCACTTGCTACTCAAGTCTTATAACTTAAGTTCAACCCCCAAAGCCCACGTAAACATGGGAGAGAATTGATTCCACAATGTTGTCCTCTGACTTCCACATGCATGCATGACATGTATGCACACACAAAAAATATGAATAACATTAATGATAATTAATAAGCAACAAGAATAGTAATTCTTTTAGTTTGGAGAAAACAATGTGAAGTAATAAAAATCCGTCAAAGACCCAGCAAGGGAGTTTCTATCCAGGAAGAAAAGGGGTAAACACTTTCTTTTCTAGGTTCATAGTCAGACCTGTATTTCCAGGGATCTCTCTTCGTCCTCTGATGATCCCTTAAACAGTGAGATGCCGACCAAAGTTTACTCAACAGCGTTAGAAAAATTCAACTTCTCATTCATTTTATGCAAGTTCTGTTTCTCATTCATTGGCACAATTTTTAAGGTTTATTTTTGTTTTGTATGTGTATGTGTGTGTGCGTGCGTGAGTGTGAGTGTAGGTGCCATAGATGTCATAATAAGGCCTTGGATCCTCTGGCACTGACGCTGTAGCTGTTGTGAGACTCTGGGGCATGGGTCCTGGGAATGAAGCTCAAGTCCTTTGGAAGAGCAGTTGAGAGTCAAACTCTAAGTCTATGGAATCCGTGGTGAGTCTTTTACTTCAATATTCTACCATAACCCTAAATAATGTTTTTATTTGCTCGTAGTGCAACTGAGGACTTAGTAATCAAACTTGCCTTCTCCTTCTTTATTAGTTCTGTCCCACATCCAATTCATCCTCAGTTTTAAGCGTTTTCCATCCACAAATGTTCCTGAATCCACCCATTTCTCTTCACATCCACTGCCAGCCTCTAATCCCAGCTACCGACACGTTTTGTTAATGCCCACCATTCAAGGAGATCTACAAGCTTCCTGTCAGGCAGCTGTCAATTGACCTTTAAAAGTAAATAAGTACATGTCAGTGCTGTCCTTAGAAGTCCCCAATGGTCTCTCTTAAGATGAAGAAGGAACTGAGAGAGTTTCTTTAAAGCTAATCCGAATCCTTCAGTCTTTCTGTCTAAGGCGTGAGCTTCTCCCACTACTAAGCTTCACCCCCATGTCTACTCAGAATTCCCTGTATGCACTTTGTTTTCAGATGGCTCTCTCTTTAAGACTGTTATCTAAGGGAACTCCTGGTCAGAACTTGGAGCTTTTCTTGAACTCAAGATATCAAATTCTATTTTAATGTCTTTAAAAAAATTATTTATATTTTATATATGAACGTGCTGCCTATGCACCATGTGCTTGCAAAGCCTACAGAGGCCAAGAAAAAAGGCATTGACCCCTCTGGATCTGGAGTTACAGATGGTCATTAGCTGTTGTTTGGATGTTGGATTCTATCTACTAGAGAAGCCTAAACTAGATGTGACACATATGGACAAAGGAATTGACAAAGCTATCAGACCTTTACCATGGCTGATTTTCTGGCTCAGCATTGTTCTCACAAGCATAGATGCAAATCCAGTCTGAGGCTGCTGTGATAATAGTTCTCAGGTGAACTAATTGGCCTTTTGATATACTGCCATGATTAGCGAAGTTCCAGAAACATCCATCTCATTGATTATACAAACTGTATGAAGAATGTAGTGGTTTGAATGAGAAATGTTCCTCATCGGCTCAGATACTTGAATCCTTGATCCCAATTAAGTTCCACCCATCAGAGTCATGTTCTTTATAACAGCTCACTGCTTGGTACCTACTTCTGTGTCAATGATTTTTCTGTGGCTGTGATAACAGGCCGTGATGAGAGGCAGCTTAGGATATAAGGAGCTTATGTTGGCTTACAGTTCCAGAGGGAGAGTCAAGATGATGGAGGAGGCATGCGAGCAGGAAGCAGGAACAACAAGCTGAGAGATCATATCTTCAATTACAACCCAGAGTCATAGTGTGAACTAGAAGTAGGGCTAGGCAAGAAACTCTCAGAGCACATACCCCATGAACTCCTTCCCCCAGTAAGACTCTACTTCCTAAGGGTCCCACAACTTTCTCAAACAGTGTCAACAATTAGGGGCTAAGTGCTGAAATATGTGAATTCATGAGGTACTTTCTCATCCAAATTACCACAAGGGACTAATATTAATTTAGGAACAGATTTGTAATACTTCTACTATGTCTATGAGGATATATTAGATTCCTTTGAAGACTAAAGACCTCTGTGTATTGTAGAAGTTATCTCAATTTGAGAATTAACCAGGCTAGCTAAAAGAAAACAGGAACGACAAGATCAAGCTCAGTTGTGCTGTGAAGGAACACAGAGAGAGGGCACCCGCCTCTTCCCATTTTTCTCCCAGAAAGCCACACCCTAACTGGGTCCCACCTCTTAAAGATAATTGGTTGGCAAAGATTTCCCATCAGTGTATTATTTATTTATATGTGTGTGCATGCTCAGGCATGTGTAGATGCTTGTGCATGAAGGAGTGTGTGTGTGTGTGTGTGTAGATGCACTTCGAAGCTTGAAAACAACCTCAAGTGTCATTCGTCAGGCACAGTCCCCCTTTCATAATTATTGCTAATTTTGTTTATTTAAGACAGGGCCTATTTCTCACTGGCTTGGAACTTAGCCCAGTAGGTTAGGCTAGCTACATATCTAGCCTTGCATATCAAAGGCACACAAAAAATCCCCACAAAATTATCTCATGAACTCTTCAATGTTTAAAAAAAGTATTTCATTGTGAAAAATTGAGTTAATAGCTATAACTTCTCATCAGTGAAGAATAATTACCTAATAGTTACTTGGAGGTCCTAGACTAAGTGGCAATGGACGATAACTAGGAAGCACAAAGAAAACAAGAAGAACCTGTTCCATTGAGGAAAGTGGACAGACAGAGAGTGTGGAATACGTGAGTAGGAAGGAGATCAGGAAGTCTGGAGAACTGGGTCTCATAGAAAAGCTCAGACAAACAGCCTTGACCCAACAAAGCATTTGGTTATCAAAAAAGGAAGTTTTGATGGCTACATGATCCTATTCTGGCTCATCTTCATAGACCTAAAGATAAAATGGTAAATTTTCTTTTACTAAACACTGTGATAGCATGAGTCAATGTAACCAGGGTAACAAACATTTATTTAAAAGACACTGAAAGAGAGACCAGAGTGTGATTTAGTGGTATTTGCTTAGCATGCACAAGTTTCTAGGTTTTGCTCTACAGCACCACAATTTAAATGATTGTATAGCAATAGTTCTAGTATGATAAATTTTATTTAGAAGTCATAAGGAGAAAAGACTACTCTCAAATAAACATGGTGGACAACTTTGTCATAGCTGAGGCTTAAGTGTCAATATGTAGATATAGCAGGTGCTCAGATAAGCTGCAAGGCAGACTATCACACCCATTGCAGCTGTAGGACCAGTGGCCACTGATCGCTGGCAACAGGGAAGGTTAGTACAAAGCTGCTGTCTTCAGGAGCTTGCACAGATCACACAGGTTGACAGGTGAATGTCTAGATTCACCATCTGGCTGGCAAGTTGAGAGATACTTCTTAGGAATCTCAGAATCATCTGTGGTCCAGCATATGGAGTTAGGGAGGTATGCATGTGGGATGGGCTGATACAGCAATATGAGAAGGGGTTTTCAATTTTTTCCTTATCTTGAACAATTCCCAGTATGATAGAATATAATGTTTAAAATTTTGCTTCAATTGTTTCCCCCTGTGGATATGTATAGTCATCCAGCTGTACATATGCATGTTCATAGATTTCATGTACTTAGTGATCACCATTAATTTTCCTTCTAAGAGTAGAAACAAACTAATTTTCCCATGTAGTTGGGCATATATCGTTCATGCCATTCTCATGTTTTTTTTTTTTTGGCTTGAGTAATCTGTACTTATTTTTGTTAAGCCTCTATCTCTCTTTGATTTCATTGAGAAGATCATTCTTTGATCCTCAGTATAGCAACACATCTGTTATTATGGCCATACCCATTGTAGAATCAATGGGTTAGTCACTAATCATTGGTCATCCCCTTTCTACTTCTATCCAACTGAGAAATGGAATCAAGGGATTGAATCTAGAACACATTTCAGCACTGATTTTATTCAGCCTGCCTCTGAGGTCAGACTGTACATTTTCTGGCTTCGCTGAACAGAGGCTTCCTGACTGCCAGAAAAGCACTTTGCGCTCATAGACAGACATGTCAATCAAACAAGCCGAGAAAAGCACAGGTGGTACGGCTTTCTTTGGTTTGTTATCCGAGAGGATGGTGGGTCTGCAAATCAGGTCCTCAGTATTTAGGGGAAAGTGGATTCCAGGAGTGCACGAGGAAATGCAGAATCTCTTGGCAAGACAGCATTTCAACACATTGACCCTGCCTCTTGTAAGTACAGTATCAAGGCACCAAACTCCCCAAGAGCTTGCAGCAGGCACCCATGTCCCTCTGCCTCTCTGTGTGTATGTGTACAGACTGCCTTCACTGCAAGAACTAAGAGAAAAGAAGCATTCTTCCTCAGAACCACCTTACTTGACACTCACACATTTTGTATGGGCAGCTGTGGCTGAGGCTGAGCTTGTTCAGCAGAAGGGTTGAAAGAGCATCAGGCAAAGTCTCACTACCTCCTCCTCTTTCCACTCTGTCGCTGCTCCCGTAGATCATCCAGAAAGTTCTCATACAACTTAAAACTAATCATCGCACAACATAACCCTAAGTTCATACGGTCAAAGTTCATTCCTTGTTCAGTTTCCAGCTTCAAACTCTTTCCATCCATTTTACCAAATACTTGAGTCTACCAAACTCCAATGCAAAGTGGGAGTATGCCAATCTCTCAGTGAAACTTCCTAATATGTCTCAATATGATGAACTTGGATTCTCCTGTTGTTACATTCTCAGAGATGGACCAAAAATGAAACCCGACTCCTGCTCACTGAATTATAATTAAATAAAAATAAAAAACATTTCGTTTTTAAATTTTGGCAACAATTTCACTCATGTGGAATCTGGATTCTTTCAGGAGCAGCTTGGCCACTGCCTAACAAATGGCACATCAACTTCAGATTTTAATTACTCCAATTTTAATTCAGTCAGTTCCCAGGCTCCTTCCCTTGTGAAATGTCATCAAAGAATCCAAAGACCCAATATGATTTCTGAGATGAGCTCAGCTGCAGCCCTCACAGTTCTTTAGAGAACAGACAAATTATTTCAGATCCCCCCACAGCAAGCATCTCTTTCTATGTTTGCCAGCACAGAACCATAGCAGGATGAGAGAACAGGTGGATTTTATCATTACTAGGTATCCAATGACCTGGGTCAAGATACCCCGAGTCTCTAACCTGGAACATCAACTTATTATGAGATGGTCTCTGTTAAGAGGTCACTTGTGACATTGCTTCGGTGCATTTTCCTATTTTGCAAAGACTAGAAATTTGTTTCAAAGGCTCCCTCAGCCTCCAAGTCTTCCTTCAAACCCTCTCCTTTCACTTTGCATTTATTTCATAGTGTTTCATCTTGACATCTCTTTTGAGCCCGATGAATCCCGCCTGTGGATGGGAAGGAGACAGCAGGCTGCCTGGGCATACAGTTCTGCCTCGCCTTCATAGCCAGGCTCTGTGATTTTCAAAGCATTTACCCTCCAGAGTGAATGCTTTGCATTCCTCACCATGCTAGCCTCCAGTTCTTTCTCTGGATTCCTGTAAATTCAGATTACTTAAAGGCACTTCAGTTCACATGCCACTTGTCTGCTGTAGGCATCCCCGAATTGAGCTTGGGACTCCCCAAGACAGGAGATAGAGGAGGTGCTAGATGGGCAAGGGAATGTGGAGAGGGGAGAAAAGGGGCAAGGGAGAAAGACAAGCGGCACATAGAAAAATGGTAGTTTAAAAAGGTTAAAAAGGGGAACCCCTTGATAGGATGAGGTGTTTAATTTTAATATTATTAGGTGAGCCATAGGGGCTTTTGATTGCTAGACTTCAAGACTTTTCAAGTACTGACCTTGGTGGTCAGCCTCAGGCAGAGGAAATGGGGAAAGGACAAGGCCTGCCAGAGTCCTGTTTGGCAGACTCCAGCTAGAGTCCCTTCATCTGCTACCCTGTTGTAGGAGATTTCTGTCCCACCCTGTCCTGTAATAATCACACCAAAACCATATTATTTGCAATACTGTTTGGCCAGTAGCTTAAGTGTATTTCTGGCTAACTCATATTCTAAACTAACACATCTCCATTGATCTGTGAGTTGCCATGGGGCTGTGGCTTACCTGGTAAAGTTCTGGTGTCTGTCTTTGGCGGGGCTACATGGCGTCTCCTGACTCTGCTTCCTTTCTCCCAGAATTCAGTTTAGTTTTCCCTGCCTTGCACAGGCCTAAGACAGTTTCTTTATTAACCAACGGTATTCACAACATACAGAAAGGAATCCCACATCACCACCCTAACCTCTCCCTCCAGAATTATCAAGGTCTATAAATCTCATGTCTTAAGAGGCATTTCTTTCCCTCCACATCTGCCACAGAAGGCTATTCCCTGAGCTTAATTACCTCACCACTGTTGGTTTTTCCAAGGTCTGGGCCTTGGGTGGGTTGAAGGGGGATAAAAATCCTCCTCCCATAGGCGTCATGCCCAATGCTGCCTTCCCTCGAGGTAGCAGAACTTCAGTCTGCTTTCCTACCGTGGCATTTTAATCAGTGTTCCTGCTCTATTTTCCTGTATCTCTGCCTTTATTCCTGGTGTGTTCCTTTCAGCTACTATTTTTTCTTTCTGTTGCCTAGGCCCACTTGAACTTTCAAGTTTTTCAAATTTTAAAAATCATATTTTCCACTTTCTTCAAGGATCTTATTGGACACCATCTCCTTTGCCATGAGATATAAAGGTGGGTGTGGTTAGTTTCCAATTATAGTGAGCACAGGACGAATCATGAGGCTAAGGCAGTCTCATGAGCGAACGGACTTTAAGTGATATGTAATAGTAGGAGAGAGAGGAGAGTGATGAGTTACATCCTGGCCATTTTAGTGAATTATCCTTGTCTGTGATAGATACACACAATGTTCTTGTTCAGTAAACACTCCCCTACAACTGGAAAGAACAGAAAGTACACTGTACAGGACGTGTCTGTACATAAAACATTCATTCCACAGAAGGACCGTGCATCCTGAATTCCGAGTTTTCAAAGGTACTAAGTGATGTAATACGCTAGCTCTCATCACTAAAATCAACCATTTCTGCTTGAAAACCTTGGCAAAATTCACTTAACTTTAAAGGTATGACAGGGCAAAGGGGATAATTGTGTTTTACAATAGTAGCCAAACTTGTGACATTAAACCTGGGATGCGAACGTTCATAGTGGAAGGAGAAGCTGTTGATCAACTTATTTAATGTATGCAATTCAGCGTGAAGAGTGTGATAGACTGATCCTAACTTGAGAATTTTTTGTTGTTGTTGTTGTTCAGCTCTATGATACTGGTGCTTTATCCTAAGTGTTATTTATAAATACTAAGGCTTTTTTTTAATTCTACTTAAAAATTTCTGAAAGAAGGACAGAAAGATTGTAATATAGCATTGGAAGGGTTGCTACAGAATTTTGCCTTATAGCAATGTCAGAAGCTATACCTGTAAAGTCTCACCAATATGACTGCCTCAACATAAGCTGAATAAGATGATGCCAATGAACATGCCAGTGCATATGGGGAAAGATCACCTAGACCCTACTAGAAGATCTACAGGCAACTGTGGGATTCTGAGAGTGGGAGAAATTTTCTTTCCCAGAGAAGAGCACAACAATTAGATATCTAGTATCAAAGTGTCACACCTGAACACATACATGTCAGTTACATTATACAGACTGAACAGGAGAGGAAAGAGAAGAGGGGGGAGGATTTGGAGAGAGGAAAGAGGAGAGAGAAACATAATAATCTCAAATTAAATAATTTCTAAATATAAAGCAAATTATAACAAAAAGATTCAGATAATACTTAAACAAGAAAGAGAAAGTGAGAAAGTTTACCAATGATTTCATTTCTTAAAAAATATCACTGTGAAGTCATTGTTTTTTACCGCTGAGTAGTACTCTAATGTGTATATATTCCACACTTTCTTCATCCATTCTTCCATTGAAGGACATCTAGTTTGTTTCCAGGTTCTGGCTATTACAAATAATGCTGCTATGAACATAGTTGAACAAATGCCCTTGTCATATGATCGGGCATCTCTTGGGTATATTCCCAAGAGTGGTATTGCTGGGTCCAGGGGTAGGTTGATCCCGAATTTCCTGAGAAACCGCCACACTGCTTTCCAAAGTGGTTGCACAAGTTTGCATTCCCACCAGCAATGGATGAGGGAACCCCTTCCTCCACAACCTCTCCAGCAGAGGCAATCATTGGTGTTTTTGATTTTAGCCAATCTGACAGGTGTAAGATGATATCTCAAAGTTGTTTTGATTTGCATTTCCCTGATCGCTAAGGAGGTTGAGCATGACCTTAAGTGTCTTTTGGCCATTTGAACTTCTTCTGTTGAGAATTCTCTGTTCAGATCAGTGTCAGTGAGTCTATAATTGGATATCCTAAAGAAGCTAAATAAGAAGGTGAACCCAAAGAAAAACATATAGCTATCCTCCTGGGTAGGGGAAGTAGACAAGATTGCCAGGCAAAAAATCGGGATCTTAAGGGGGGGTGATGGGGGTAAGGGGAGATGGGGAGAGAAAAGTGAGAAGGGTAGGATGGGGAGAACTTGGGGCAACGGGATGATTGGGATAAAGGAAGGTTGGATAGGGGAGCAGGGAAGCACATATCTTAATTAAGGGAGCCATCTTAGGGTTGGGAAGAGACTTGGACCTAGAGGGGCTTCCAGGTGCCCAAGGCGAGGTCCCCAGTTAGTTCCTGGGGCAGCTGAAGATAGGGAACCTGAAATGATCCTATCCTATAGCCATACTGATGAATATTTTGCATATCACCATAGAACCTTCATCTGGCGATGGATGGAGATAGAGACAGAGACCCACACTGGAGTACTGGACTGAGCTCCCAAGGTCCCAATGAGGAACAGAAGGAGGGAGAACATAAGCAAGGAAGTCAGGACCGCAAGGGGTGCACCCACCCCCTGAGACAGTGGGGCTGATCTATTGGGAGCTCACCAAGGCCAGCTGGACTGAGACTGAAAAAGCAGAGGATAAAACCGGACTCTCTGAATATGGCAGACAATGAAGGCTGCTGAGAAGCCAAGGACAATGGCACTGGCTTTTGATCCTACTTCATGTTCTGGCTTTGTGGGAGCCTAGCCAGTTTGGATGTTCACCTTCCTAGACCAGGATGGAGGGGGGAGGACTTTGGACTTTCCACAGGGCAGGGAACTCTGACTGCTCTTCAGACTTGAGAGGGAGGGGGAGAGGAGTGGGGGGAGAGGGAGAGGAGTGGGAGGGGAGGAGTGGGAGGCTGGGAGGAGGCGGAAATTGTTTTTTTCTCAATAAAAAAAAGAAAGTTAAAAAAATAAAAAAAAATCACTGTGAATAGTTTCGAGAAAACCTCTTCAGTTCATATGAAAAAATAATATATTTTATAAAATGTAAAATAGATTTTTATTATAGAAGGGCTTCCACTTAGTGAGAATCTGTTTTTCTTTTAATTCTATGCAATTGATGACTATCGTTGTTATGTTATAGATGCACCTGCATTTTAAATTCTTTGAAAGGGTCCAGTTCATGGTTGTATGCTAGACTTTTTAAATCCAGTTCCCTTATAAAAATCCATATTATGATGTCTTGTACATATACATTTTTCCTATTATAGCTGAAAATATCAACAAATCTATCACCACATCCTTAGCATTTTGTAGATGTATTAAAAAAAACTTTGAAACATTTTCAAACACCTAAAATGTATCAGAGGAAGTGACACAGAGGAAGTTAACACATAGCAAGTTAGAGTATAAATTGCTCCTCATTTTTGTTTTATTGGCCTTGGGATTGGTCTAACTTCCAAAAGGTGGGCCTGCAGAGATGGCTCAGAGGTAAGAGGACTTCCTGCTCTCTCAGAGGGAGCAGGTTGGATTCCCAGCACACACATGGCAGCTCTTAGCTGTCTGTAACTCCAGCTCCAGGGGTACACCACCCTCTACTGCCATCTGTGGGTACTGTGTGCACATGGTATACACACGTGCAGGTAAAAGCCAGGCACATTTGAAAAAGAAAAAAATGAAAGACTTATGAAAACATGTTAGACCTAGTTTGACTGTGATCCAGTTCCCAGAGTCACTGTGATTTTTTTCTCTGTTATCTAGAGTGCCCTGAACTTTCTGGTCATATTGCTCAGATAATTATGTATTCTTAAATATAAAGAATTGTAAATAAGACAATATTCAAAGGACTTTTGAAACATTGTTATTTTTTTCACAAGAATGTTGTAGTTTGTTTTTTTCTTTTTGTTATTGTTGCTTGTTTGTTTCTTTTTTTTGTTTTCTATTTTACATGTTTTATCTTTTTTTTATTGAGAAAAGGAAAAAAAGTTTCAGCCTCCTCCCAGCCTCCCATTTCCCTCCCCCTCCTCCTACCCTTCTCCCCCTCCCCCCACTCCTCTCCTTCTTCCTCTCCAGTCCAAAGAGCAGTCAGGGTTCCCTGCCCTGTGGAAAGTCCAAGGTCCTCCCCCCTCCGTCCAAGTCTAGGAAGGTGAACATCCAAACTGGCTAGGCTCCCACAAAGCCAGAACATGAAGTAGGATCAAAAGCCAGTGCCATTGTCCTTGGCTTCTCAGCAGCCCTCATTGTCTGCCATATTCAGAGAGTCCGGTTTTATCCCATGCTTTTTCAGTCACAGTCCAGCTGACCTTGGTGAGCTCCCAATAGATCAGCCCCACTGTCTCAGTGGGTGGGGTGCACCCCTCGTGGTCCTGACTTCCTTGCTCATGTTCTCCCTCCTTCTGCTCCTCATTGGGACCTTGGGAGCTCAGTCCAGTGCTCCAGTGTGGGTCTCTGTCTCTATCTCCATCCATCACCAGATGAAGGTTCTAAGGTGATATGCAAGATATTCGTCAGTATTGCAATAGGATAGGGTGCTCGTTTGTTTCTTAAACATTTTTGTTTCACTCAAAACTTTGTCTCTATATCGTTCAGTTTCTAGTTAAAACACCAACAGTCAAAGAAAGAAATTATCTCATGGATGACATTACAAACAAGAACACTTTATAATTTTAAGGAAATAATCTATTCTAGGCTTACTTCTGAGACAAGAAAGGTGGGTTTTCAGAGCCCTAACTCAGCTCTTGTTCAATATTGCTCATATTTTATCATTAAGTCTTTTAAATCCATGCATTAGGTTCAAAAATAAAAAAAACAGTAAATGAAACACAGGAATTTTTCACACAAGTGGCTATTTATAGCTATAAATAGGTAGACATTAAGTCATTGCTATCTTTACTTGAAATTGATTATCAATTCAGTATCATGTACCATGGCTAGCCTATAAACCTGAATTACAGGGTTCATATATAGTTTTGTTTTGACCTCTTGTTTTTATAATTTAACACACATATTTCATTCTTAATTTACCCACATGTTCATTCATTCAGTAATTATTTATTGATATCTAATTATATCCTAAATTTTATGGTACGATCTGGAGATTCATTACTGAGTAACAAGAAAAGAATTGCTGCCTTCATACCTAATGTGCAAATAGCTTGTGGCCCATTGAATAGTCTCAGTTATCCACTGATATTTAGTTTAAAATTCAGAACACTATAAATGTTTTCTTGACACTACAAGAGTTTTCTTGACACCATGTAAGAACACATAGTTTAATTTATACTTCAGAGGGAGCAGGATCTCTCTTAGCCAGGGCCATATTGATCAGCTGACCTTGATCTTCTGGTCTTCCTGCTTCAGTCTCCCAAATGCAAGGATTACAGAGGTTCACTATTACATCTTGCTGGTAGTTTGATTTTTATCTTTGATCATCCTAACACTGGCAAACTATCATGGCAATTGAAGCCAAAAACATGACTTCTCAATGGTGTGCTAAATCAGTGTTTGTATGTGCAAATGAGTCCAAATTCAATACAAGGAAGATACAGCTTGCTGTATATGTTTGAAGTGAGTTTTTTTTCTGAATTTCTTTCTAGTGCCTTAGAAAACACTAACATATAGACAAACATATTATGATTTATTCTTTATCAAATGGCCCTGCCCCAATAAGCGTTCTGAAAAATTGTAAAAATGAACTTTAGCCAATTCTCATCTAGCCAACAAAACACTGTAATCAGTTCTTTAGGAGAAAATGCAGTAAATTTTATATTTTAAAAAGAGTTAATATGTTTTTTATTACTTCAGTGTTCTCTTACCGATACTGTTAGAAGAAAGAAGAAAGTAATTGTTGATCAAATAATTTTTAGTTTTCTTTAGATGACAGTCTTAGATAAATTTTCCATCCTTCAAATCATCTGTTCTTCTCTATGTCCAAGGGAGTCTCATGATGTAAGATAGGGAGAGCCATCTTTATTATGATTATGATTATTATTGTTATTATTATTCTCCAGCAGAGGAGGACAGAGTTGTCTCCCTTGTGTGGCCCTGAGTCCGCTAGCACACCATACTGAAATGTACAGCTGGCAACTCATTCCATCTTTAGTCCTCCCAGAATCTAGAGATCTTCTCTTACTGACTCCACTTGCTGTCCACCCTTTTGTTCTGAGAGGTTTAGGTGTGGATTCAGGGTATTTTGATTGACTGTAGGGCACCCAGTTCCTGTCGTACCTCTGTGTGACATTTATGAGAGTTGGATTCTTAAGCCATCTGCATCTTTATTTCTCTCACACCCTGAAGGCATAAGCTGTTTTCCAAGACACTGCTGTGTCATCTAAGAGTTATAAACAACCTGAAAGTTTCCTCTAAGAAAACTTCTACTTAAGACCTAGTACATTATGTATTAATAAATGTCTTTTGCATTAACCATTGAATGAGTTCCTTCTGGCTGGTTCTGAGGGACATCAGAAAGTACAGTTTGTGGGTTGTGAAATTCTTCAATGTGGCATATTTTATATAACTGATAGCCTATCTATCTTAGTATTAGTGTAACTGTGGTAATTACATATCTATAATCTGTCTATCTCAGTACTAATGTTTCTGCAGTAGACACATATGTATATGCTTTAGTATGAAACAAACTGTTTTCCAGGTTGTACTAGAGATTGCTTGACTGGTTTTTCTTTTTGGTATTTTTCAATTTAAGAACTGCCTTGGCTTAGTCAGGCACTTGGGATCAGACTAGTGAAGTTATAGGCCATAAAGCATAACTGCCACCAACAAGTAGCAGCTTGACGGATTCTGAATTAGCCATTGATGTGAACAAGTGGAGCAGCTATCTATTCTCTGGGGAAAGGGTATTGGGATGGGCATTACAATATAAAAGTTATTGCCAGCAATTTATTTTCCCGAGTCATTTGCGATTTTAAAGACATCCAGTTTGTACTAATGCGTAATGAACCCCAGAGGATCTTAACATTGTTGGCCCAGTTTTAAAAGTGTTTAACTGGCCTGTTAATATCCTGTGAGCTCCTGGCATTGCCATTAGGTCTATCAGTCTAATTAGGTTGCATGCTCACTGGGCACAGCCTGTGAGGACTTTAGTAGGGTTTCCTGGAAGATGCTGTGCACCGTGTCTTAATAAATGTCTTTCGCACGAACTCTCATAAAACAATATTCAAAACACTTAAAATATTGTAAAAAAAGAACATGATTTATGAAACTAATACCTCCATTCAATTTATAAATTGACTCTTAATTTTATGAAAAAACTTTGGAAGCATTACTTTTTTTCTTTCTTTTTTTTTATTTTTTCCATCATAGAACAGTGAAGAAAAAAAGTCCAGTGATACTTCTGTGTGGTACATAGAAGTTTGGCTGCTAGATTCTTTACGATTTTATATTTTCTATATCTACATAATTAAATAAATATATCTTTAAAGTATAGTATACAGTTTGTTCTTGAATCTTTGAAGAGTTCTTTATTGATTGGTCATTTATTTAAATCCATAACTCAAGATGTATTGAGGACATCCTAACTTCTTTACTAAGCAGCATTGATTAGTACTAGTTTATTAAAGTCTACGTTTTGGTTCCTAGAAAGCAAATTTTGAAAGTCATCAGAAGGACCTTGAGAGATAGCTGAGTGAATAAGAGTACTTGCTCTGTAAATATGAGGACCTGAGTTCAAATCCCCAGTACCCATGTAAAAAAAAAAGCCAATCCCAACGGTGAGAAGTAAAATTAAGTTGATTCCAAGAGGTCACTGGTCAGACAGTCAAGCTAAAATGTCCAACATTCAGTTCAGTGAAAGAGCCTGCCCTCCTGCTCTGGCCTCTGCATTCACAAGCACAAGAATGCACACCTGCATCCTTTACATGAGTCGTACACATTGTCAAACACACACACATGTGTGCACACATATCTAAACACACAGGTGCAGTAATCATAAGAGCTAATGTTTTCCCAATGACCATAGTATTAATGCTCTTGAGAATAGCATATTTCTCAGGAGAAATGTTGTTGTCATATGCCTATACATGGTGACTCAGACTCTCAGAATCATGAGAATACATGCAAGGCTCTACCACACAATGTTTATAATCCTTAAGGAGGCAACAAAGTATGGATGACTGCATATCTTATTGAAACTTCCTAGAAATAATAATTTGCCATGTGCTTATGAGACAATACCTTGGATGGAAAAAAAAGACAGAAGGACAGAGATGTGACCTATAATTTCTTCTGTAGGAACTTATAAAAGAGTCCTAAGACCTTCAGTCAGGATGAAAATCATTCAAGACTGCAAGATCTCCACGGGAAAACATTTCCCTGAAAGTAATGTTATCTATATCTTAATCAGGTCGTAGAAACTAATTTCTTTGAGAATGTATAATAGGTGCCACAAAATTCATAAGATCCATTGTTGGAACATGGCCCATGAATGAAGCGATGTGAGGAGAATTCTGAGAACTTGTAAGAAAAGTCCAAGAAAGCAAGACAAAAGTCCTGTGACCTCATTCCTCTATAGCATGGGTTGTTCTTGGAATGGGCTTTGTGCCACTCCCAGGAACAGTAAACAGGAGTGGGTTCACTTCAGTATTACTCTGATGATGTTTCTAAGAACAGGTTGTCCTTGACTGTATACAGCCTAAATCTTATGACCTTTGCTCATCTGACCTTGCTTAATTCTCAGAATATAAATTGTCTGAAGCGCTGAATAAAGTTGGTTATTGTGTGAGATAATCATTTTTAGGCTCTATTCTCCCAGGCTCATGTTGCCAGCTAGAGCAGTAACAGACCATATGACGTATACAGAAGGAAAATAGTCTCATTATCTTAGAAATGTTTGATAACATCAGAAAATGCTAGGGCTCAGAAGAATCTAAATGTAGAGCTCATCAGTGCGAGCTTCCACCAAAAAATTTGAGCTCTATCCCCACCCGTTGCAAATCATACAGACTAAATTTTTCTGTGAACCGTAATGTTCTATTTTACTTTGTGTATGTGTGTGCTTGTGATACAGACAGGTCCAGATGTTAGGAAAATGAGTGGAAGGGAAGAACTGCATGTGTGGGGCAAAAGATCTGATTCTCCATAAAACAGAATAAAGCTGACTAAGTAGAGTAAGTCATATACCCGGGAGAGTCAGGGATCATCACAAGATAAAGAGTGGACAGACTTTCAGTCCTTATACCAAACCTGCTAACCATTAACAGTGTGGAATGTGTATTTGGTAAAAAAAAAAAAAAAACGAACAACCAAACAAAAATTAATAATTCAAAACCTCAGTTGACTACTTAGAAAGATTTAAAATGTATCTTTTGGGCCAAACAAGAGCTTAAAATGATAATAGCATACTATTTAGAAAATAATGACAGTAAGTTTGTTCTAGAACTTGTGAAATACAACTCCAGTGCTCCAATCATGGTGTTTTTTTGTTGTTGTTTGTAGTGTCGTTTCCACTTTATAACCAACAGTAGGGAAGGAAGCTGATTTCAGGTCCGTGTTAGGAAATACCTATGAATTGGGAACATCTGTGCTGCAGCACGTGTGGAAGCCCTTACAGTTTGCAGGCTTCATATCAGAATGAACTTGGAATGAAAGAGAAGAAGCATTCCCTGGACAAGGAAAGGAATTTTGAGCAATTATAAGAATAGTGTTTCTCTAGCTAGAAGTTACACAAATACATTCAAGTCTACAAATTCATGAGGATGAGAAGCATATCTATGCATCTTTATACCTTTCAAGTTCTTGTTTTCCTACGAAAGTACCAATCTAATTACAAAAACTATCAATTAAATCAGGAATTATTTACTTTACCTTTCCCATAAAATCTATACCCCAAAATAATCAAATGTGAATGGAAATTTCTCTTTATGGATATCTTTTTTTTATTGGTGTGCATGTCTCTGCCTGCACATGCATGTATGTGTATGCTGTGTTAGTGTGTGTAAACACATGCCTGCTACAGTGTGCATATGGAAGTCAGAAGAAACCCTCGGTTGTTGGTACATGCATTCCATCTAGTTTGAGACAAGGTCTCCTTGTTGTTTGTTGCTATACCACCTATGCCAGGCTCGATGGTCTAGGAGCTTCTGGGATTCCCCAGGATCTACTTCCTTTCTCACTTTACTATCACAGGGATTACAGACATGTGTCACTATGCCTGTCTACACAAGTGTTCTTGATATTTGAACACAAAGCCTCAGATTTTGATGTCAGCACCTTACCCACTGATCCATCTCCCTAGCTCTCTTTACAATACTTTTGATCTAATAAATGAAGAAGGAATGAAAAAAATATAAATCACAATTCTACACTGCCTAGTGCAAATAGGTAAGCCATCTAGCAGCAATCATGCATGGGTGCTATGATGAGAGGACAGTCAGCACTCTGTCTCTGTGGGAGAGCATAACACAATGTTGAATTAGAATTGGCCAAACTCGTATATGATCAGGATCCATTTATAGGGAGATATGGAACAGGAAAGAACACAAGAAATGACATCAAGGAAAAACAAGATAAATGCAGAGTGTGGAAACTATTTAATTATACAGTGAAAACTCAGATTTCTGCAATACCAAAGGGATAAGGAAAGGCTAAAGAAGAGGAAGGATGTGAGGGAGGGAGACTAAATACTTGGAAGACATAGTGTTTGTAAGTTATATGAGGATGCCTATCTTTTAAGTGAATGAGGCGATACAGTATCTGAGATTGAATTTTTAATAACTCAGTGGTGGGAGATGCAGCCACAGAGCTATAAACTAGAGATTGACAGCTCCTGGATGATACAGCTGCAGCTGTTTTGGATTTTTTCCATATGTATCAAAATTTCTAAAATGAAAAAGTTTAGAAATTATGACATAATCACACAGCAGTTCTCAGAGAAAATATTTTTGCCGGATCATTTTATCCTTAAACACAGTGTAAGGAAATCATTCAGCTCAAGAGCTTGGACTCAGTGTGTTATTTTTTTAAAAAGGTGAAATTGATCAGAGAATATGTCCAGGATGATATGGGAGAAATTGGAGATGGAAAATGAGGGATGATATGATCATATTTCATTACATTTGTGTTATGAATATCTCAAAGAATAACTTAAAAATTAACAAAGCAAACATAAAATTAGGTTGAAAATTAAATCAGATATTTTAAAATATGATGACCTCTGCATTATAAGTAATCTTTAATATAATAACTGATTCATAATTTATTCAGTGACCTGGGCAAGGGTAAAAAAAGTTAACCAATCTTAAAGCCTATATTTGTAGCAGAAAAAGTTCTTCGACTAGAATTCAACTAGAATACCTTCCTCTGCCTTCACCTAGATTCCTGTTTCAAATCATATACAGAACACCTTATTGGGTCTGGGACCAAAGAGTCAGTGGAGGTTATGAGAACAATTCCCTTCAAGATAAAACCATCTTGGATCCTGACTTATTTGGGAATTTCCTGCTTGCAGTTGGAGGCCATTGATTGACATTCTTCTGATTTAAATGCTTACAAAGATCTGATTGTTAACTCATTGCAGCCAGCCTAGAACGTTAACTCATTGCAGAACCACCTTCAATCACTCTCAACATATGAGTTCTTCAAGGAGATTTCCAGTCATCCCATCTTAGCTGCTGGCTACCTTTCTTAGTGCAGACTGTTCCATTCCTCCCCTCCCCTCCCCTGCTTGTCCCCAGATTTCTTTCCTGATTATTCCTTTTATCACTTCTGTGTATATGAGGAATACCTGAATACAGTTTTTTTCCATGATAAGTTATTTTCTGCTCAATCAAAGTGAAATTCCAAAATCAAGATTGTTATGTAAGTAGCAACAGATGGCAGACTCCCCTGCTCACAGGGGATGCTGATGTTCAGCTAGCTAACTTTTTATGCTTAAAGTCAGTTTGCAATGTATCTGTAATTAAATAGTAAAGGTTGGGCTGTAGCTTACAAAACATTTCAATAGGTAGTCATATGTGTATATAGATGATCATCTAATTAATTTATGCATTCCGGTGGATATTGGAAAATGTTTTGTGTCACTGAAACTGAATTTTACAGATAATGTTGAGATAGTAGTAATGCCTCATGGGTTAAACAGCAACATAAAATTTCAATTTATTCCTGACTTTACTGTGAGGGCTATTATTATTATGAGCTAGACAGAAGTTAGAATCAGCTAGGGCATAGATGTCTGGTCTTGTCTGTGAGGGATCTTCTTGATTGTGTTAGGTGAGATGGGAAGATCTGTCCATTACAGGTGGACTCATTCCCTAGGCAGGGGATCCTGGACAGCATAAAGTGGAAAAAGGGAGCTGAGCTCTAGCATACGGACATCTGTGGCTCTCTTCTTCCGATGTGGTTGACACATGACAAACTACTTTAAACTCTTGGTGCCTTGACTTTCTAGCCATGATGGTCTCTGCCTTGAACCGTGATCTAAAATAAACCCTTTCTCTTCTAAATTGTGTTTGTCAGAGGATTTTATTGCAGCAACAGGAAAAGAAATTATGATACACAATATGCACCCTGTATGAATTAGGTTTCTCTTAACATTTGGGCAACAATTAAATATTAAGCACTGATTTCTTATTAGTTGTATCTTTCCCTATTACTATGGTGGTGAACCTTAAATATGTGGGTAATAATTTTGTGTAATTATTTAGAATATTATTTCTACTCATCACTTAAAAGTCTTCTTAGAATAAAATCATTTATAAAGAAATCCACTTAAATGTATCTTCATCTTAATATATTATTCTGTTTATTTATATGGGATAAGCTAGGATTCCTTATGTCTTAAGTAGTACCAGATAAAGCAAAAAAAAGCACCTACTTTCAAAACATTAGAAAAAATAAATGAGCATTTATTTTGTGTGAATCAATCTTATTTTCTACAGAATCACGTTGCTACACTTAGGTATATTATATATTGAAATCTTGCCTAAATTAATACAGTTTTTGTTTTGTTTTGTCTTTTGTTCTTTTCAATCTTGGATTAGTCCTTAATTTCAGTGCAGATTTTCAAGTCCAGATATGTGTGTGGAGTTGGACACAAGAGACACAACCTTCCTGGCATGCTAACCACTGATAGCAGCATGAAATTATAGACAGGGCATGATAGCAGCAGGGTATTTTATCCAATTGAAAGTTCATGATTATTTTATGTGTTATATAAGACTGCAGTCAAAAGGTACCCAAATATTTAGGTAAAGCTGTGATCAAATTTGCTAAAATTTAGCCTTTTCTATGAGGTAATCTTTTCTCCTTTTTTTTTCTTTTTGATCATCACCTATTTATTTCCATCCTGTTAAAATATCTTAATGTAACATATAGACTAATGAGACCCTTGTATTTGTGGATATCAAATTCCTTAATCTGTTTTAATTTTCATCTTATTTTCATCATTTAAAGTCTATGCAAATGCAGGATCTGCCACAAATTCACCTCCTGTCAAAAGCCTACTTTGATTCTTCCATTTAGATTTGCAGTGTTGGCATTGGAACCAATGCCAAAACATTAGCCCTAATTTAATTCGATGTATTGTGCTCTCTTATTCTGTAGCAAGCAGGTGCACAGGGGTAAGGGAAGCAGGCCAACCAATGTCATTCCAAATTCATCAATACCTACCCAACGCTGTCTCTCATCCTACCACATTCCTGTGGTTAATTCACTTCCTTACTCACCCAGGGAAACAATCCATATTTTCTCTGAGCTCTCAAAACTCTACCATGCCCACCCTTATTCTCCTTTGATGTCCTTTATCCCATTTACATGAAGAAAAGTTGCCACAAGAATACACTTCCTCACCCATACTCCCATCTTTTGAACTCACATGCATTGATACTGCTCAGCCTTCATGTACTCAGCTTCATATACCAATATTTCCCATGACAATGGAAAATTGATGATGCAGGGTCATGTGGACCAGAAAACCATACTTTTGCGAACAAACTTTAGTTCGTTTTCTTCAGGGTACCACTTTTGCTGTTGTTCTTGTTCTTCTAGCATCACTAATTATTCTCCTTGTTTGCTGGATCATTTTATTGGCATAAAAATATGCTCTTCTATTTCACAATTATGAAAATATCCTTTTTTATTATTTATGGCATAGCTTCAGAGCAAAGTGTTTTGTTTTGGTTTGGTTTTTGGTTTTTCAAGACAGGGTTTCTCTGTGTAAAAGCCCTAGCTGTCCTGGCTGTAGACTAGGCGGGCCTCAAACTCATAGAGATCTGCCTGACTCTGCCTCCAGAGTGCTGGAATCAAAGGAATGTATCACAGCTGCCTGGTTTTAGAGCAAAGTTTTTAAATGAGCTTCCCTTATTCATAGTCACTATTCCACTCCTTTCACTGTCTTGATTCCCAGGCATCCATCAAAAAAGTGGTTGTTTTATCTTTGGCCATAACTTCTTGCCATGTGTTTGCAACTGTCTTGTTGCAACAAGAATCATATTTTACTGGAAGTAGTTAGTGCCTCAACTTCACAATTGTGATTCCTGTTTTCTTCACAAGCCCCACCCATAAAATCTGAGTGACATTTCTAAAACCCTCTGCCCTCAAACCCATTGGTTCCATGCTGTACAAAATAATGTCAGCATATGTAACACAGCCCATGAAACTCCCAATGCATGGCCCTGGAGAAGCTCTGGGTTGTCATCTCCTATCCACTTCTTATTTTGATTTCATCTCAGTTAAACTCTCCTGCCCTACCTACATTTCCCTATTGAACATGGAACACAGCAAGCTTATTCCTGACTCACAATTGACATATACTTCAGAAGGCTCTCCTGCCTGCCCTTACTTTAATTTATTACTTCCTCTAGTCTCTGTTCAAATGTTACCTTCTGATTAAATGTCTTCCTCAAGGGAGTCTCACTGGGTGTACAAACTATAAGGGCAGGCCCTGTGCCCAGCAATAGATGGTCAACACATAATGAATGTAAATGCACTTTGAAAGATTTTTTTTTGTCTCATACTGCTTTACTTGGGGATTTTTTTTATATCTTACTGGTCTTTTGCTTGTATATTATGGTTTCAGATTTTGAGTTTTTAATGGTGTGTGTGTGTGTGTGTGTGTGTTAGTGTGTCTCTGTGTGTATGTATTTCTCATGTTCTTACTTAGCTTTTTTCTTTTTACTACTCACTAATTTGTTTTATTTTGTTTCATCTTTGTTTGTCTTTTTAGCAGACTTTTTTCTTTTCTGAAAAGAAAGAAAGAAGGCATGGAGTTGGAAAGATAGGGAGGATCTTGGAGGAGACGAGAGAGGGGAAACCATGATCAGAATATAGTGTATGAAAATAACTTTATTTTATATAATAAAATAAAATAAAAAGTCTTCCACAACTATCTATGTCTTTGTCTTAGTTAGGGTTTCATTGTTGTGAAGAGAGACACCTTGACCACAACAACTCTTATAAAGGAAAACATTTAACTGGGGCTGGCTCACAGTTCAGGGATTTAGTTAGTTATCATCAGGGTGAGTGCTGTTCAGACAGACACGGTGCTAGAGAAGGAACGAGATTTCTACTTATTGATCCATACTGGGCACAGTTTGAGCATATATGAGACCCCAAAGTCTGTTCACACAGTGACACACGTCCGCCAACCATGTCACATCTATCCCAACAAGGCAACGCTTCCTAATAGTGCCACTGCCTATAGGTCAAGCATTCAAATGTATGAGTCTGTGAAGGCCATACCTGTTAAGCCACCAGTCTCTATTTTCCTATGTTTCAGTTTCCAGCACTTAAATATTGCATGATTTGTTTTCAGTCTTCTGAAAG
Organism: Microtus pennsylvanicus; assembly: GCF_037038515.1. Lineage (NCBI taxonomy): Eukaryota > Metazoa > Chordata > Mammalia > Rodentia > Cricetidae > Microtus > Microtus pennsylvanicus. The sequence goes on along the minus strand of NC_134585.1, from coordinate 99,509,994 downwards.
AGTGTGTTATATAAGAAATGGATATCTGCATTATGTATATTTTTATTTCTGCCTCCAGGGTTATACTTTTAATGTTACTGCTAACAAAAATAGTTTGGTTAAATTATAATATTATAAGCACAATAGTCTACTATATAATTTATTATAACTTATTTACAGCATATATACTTTACATATGCTTGCTTTTGTTCTATATGCTAGCATGATTATTTTCTTTGGAGAAATCACTAGTGCCCAATACTACATTTGCATGTATTATCTGATTTTTCTCCTGTAGCAATTCTGAGATGAAAGGTAGAGTACCTTCATTTTATAGATTTCATAATAAAACCACAGAAATGAAAGATGTGGATCCTGATAACGCTCCCCAATTTCATTCTACTCCTATTTGCTTTCCCTATTATTTGATACTTGAGTTTGATTTTATATCACTTAATTCAGCCTGGGCTATTTGTTGGAAATCTCATTAAATTAAACATCAGATCAATTAAATGTAAGTATCACATATATCCCTCTGAAGCTTGGGTCTATGGAAATTGCTGTTGAGTTAACTACTTGGCAGGAACTATTTTCCGATTTGCCTTTATTTTCTTCTACACTCACTAATGAAAACACACATTCATTAACAAAAATACATTTAAAGTTCCACAAGATAATGGATTTGCCTAAGCTTCTGGGTATGAAAGGCTAGGAAAGCACACAGCTAAAATAGCTGAGGGAGGCCCTGAAGTTTCTAATTTTAGAAATATTTTTTTGGGGGGAAGTATGGTTGAATGAGATACATACAAATTTGAACTTCAATTTTGGTTCATCAACCTAATTTTTCCAGTAACTCAATCTTTAACTTTTCTTAATATTTAATTATTTTCTGCAAGTATTTTTTCTGTTACATTCTATAGCATGGTTCCATAGCATCTCCTTAAGGTCTTTGATTTTGTAATTCTTATAGATAAAATAGAAACTGGAAAAATTACAGAAAGTATATACATTTGCTTTAGCAGACACTTTTCTGTGTTTTTTCTAGATACTCTTTCTTCATTCAGAGAGAATCTGTTGTGTAGGAAGTGTTGCCTCAAAAACCATAGAATAAACAGGAAGGTCTCAAAAATTGGAGGGAGCTGGACTTTACAGTCTCAGTTTCTCTCTCTTTCTGTCTCTCTCCCTGTCTGTCTGTCTGTCTGTCTGTCTGTCTGTCTGTCTCTCTCTCTCTCTCTCTCTGTCTCTCTCTCTTTCTTCGAACCCCCCCAACATACACACTCACACACTCATTCATTCATTCTCTCCCTGGTGCTGGGGACTGAATGGCTCTCCGAGCTCATCCTTATAGCCTTACCTGTTCTCATGTTGCTGATTGTGGGTCACGGTTACACCATCCACCCATAGGCACAGTATTCATTTCTGCCAAACCTGGAAACCAACCTGAATCTTCCTCACTATTCTTTCAGGAACACCATTGGAAATCCATCACTGTATCCTATTACTTTGTTAAAAGCTCATCAAGATCTAGGAACTTCTCTCTCTGTCTGTCACCTCTACCATGGTACAAGCTTCCACATTCCCACACCAGGTTTTAGTGCTCCATTTAGAAACCTTTTCAAGTACACAGCTAGTGTAAGTTATTATAAACACAAACTAGATCACATTTATGGAAACTAACACCTTGCTATTGTGTTTAGAAGGAAGTCTAATTCCTTACTGTCTGGTTTAGGCTGGCTTATCCCTTGCTTACACCTGACCGTGGCACTCATGTTGCTTCATTATAACCTTGGAGGTGATGGTACCTCTGTCTAAAATGTCCTTTCTAGGCCTAGATGGATTATCTCCTTCTTGCTTTCAAATCTGTTTAAACAGCCCTTCCTTAGGGGCCTCTCTCTTATCATTCATATTAAAGTCATTATTCTTTTGGTGTTTTCTGCTAAACAAATGTGTTCATTTTAGTACTTTTTTGCATTCTCAATTGTCTATTTACTTATTTTATGTGTCTCTCATGAACTCTAAGCTTCAAGTAGATAGTGATAGTTTCTATGTGCTTTATTGAACAGTGGTCCTGGCATAGTCTCCTATGTGTGATAATTTTCCCCAAAGAATTGGCAATGAAGGTCTGGAAAGATGGTTCAACAGGTTAAGTGTTAAACATACAAGCATGTAGACTTCAGTTTGAATCCATAGGAAAAAAACTAGGTATAAACCATAGAATAGCATCATATATATGCCTGTGACCCTAGTAGTAAAGGTAGAAACAGGTACATCATAGGGGCTTGCTAGCAAGCCAGTCTAGGTAAAGAACAAATTCCAGAATCAGTGAGAGACCATATCTCTGAAAAAAAGATAAAAAGCTTATTAAGTAAGACATCATCCTGATATCAGCCCCTAGTTTCCACGTGTGTCTACATGGGCAAATATGCCCACATGTAACAAACATACACATGCACACACGAATGCATGCACACATGGACACATACACATACATGCATGCATGCAAACAGACTCAAGTGCATTTGAAGAATAAATGAACAGGTAAATGAGTTGCTTGATAAAATGTATAAAAGTTGAACATTTTGTCTAGTTAAAACACTGTATTTTAATTTTTGAAATTATTTGCTTGAGATCACTATCAGATGTTTGAGTCAAACTTCATTATTAAAATGTGTACGGTAAGAGTAGTAACGTGATTTTATATTAAATGACTAGTATGTTCTGTGTGAAAACTTCAGTTCTACCAACAAAATATCAATTTAAAGATTGAATATTGAATCTCTTTAATTAAATGTAAAATCATGTCTGACTCAGCACTGTGGTATACTCATTTTACCAAGCCCATTCTGGGTTTAGACATCATGCCCCCTTTTTAGGCCTGAGCCTTGTTCATGTTGGAACTGAGAAAGAATGGCACTTTCTACTCCTGTGGTCTGCTGCCTCTGTTAAAGCCAAAGCCACTCAGGCTCAGTCATCTAAGATCAAAGGGGAACGTGCAATAAAGTGAAACACCTTCTTTGTGAGCTGACTCGTGGGATCACCCTGGTCAGATCACCTTGGAGGACCATGAGAACAGTGGCCTGCCCCTGATTGCTTACTTAGTACACACTCAACTGAATTTCCCATTAGCTGTCATTATGACAAATGCAATAACTCAATGTATAAAATTTTATGAAAAAAGTGTTTTCAGTTGGAGAGTTATGAAGAAAGTTTGTGAAAAAATTTTACTAAATTATGTTAAGGGATAGACATGATTTATGCATGAAACATGGAAGATTCTTAGGTTTAAGCAGAGTAGGCCAGAGTATAGTCAGACAGGGATAGCATAGTCTGGCTAGATCAGGACAATTGCTTCACTGGGTGTGTCTTGAAACTTTTCTATTGCCATGATGAAACATCACTACTAAGGCAATTTATACAAGGAAGGGTTTAATTTTATTTTGGTCTTACAGTCCAGAGGTTTAGAGTCCATGATGGATGAGCTGAGGCATGGAGTCAGAAACAGCTGAGAGCTCACATTTGGAACCACAAACAGGAAGTAGACAGAAAGCTCAAAGCCTGCCCCCAGTGACATACCTCCTCCATCAAGGCTATATTACCCAACCCTCGGCATTCAGCCATCTACTGGGGATCAAGTATTCAAGTGCATGAGACTTCTAGGGAAATATCTCATTGTATAAGATTGTCCATTCTTAGTAAACAAACAAAGAAACAAAAAACCCACTAATATACCTTAATCTGATCAAGAAAATCTAGTGAATTTTCAGCTGTTTCAGGATTTCATCAGTTTCCCGCAATTAGTAAAAAGTATCTTTATTGGGATGTAATTCCCATACCATGCAATCACCCGTTTGCCTTCCTATGACCCTCTTATTCCATCTAATGTGCTTTTCTCTAGCTCTCTAGCAGTATTCCTGGGTAACATATGGCACAATTTAGTTCTTTTGAAATTATCCTTTCACTTTCAACACAGTCTTTGGTTCTGAGATGAACCTTCCCCCAAAACTGGGTGTTATTTAAAGGAAATGTTTCAAAATATTGTCTTCACTTTGTGTGACTACCATGGATTAAGTATGAACATGTTCCTGAAATAATAACCACAAGTGTTTTCATTATGGACATAATAAATAAAAAATTAATTTGTGCATATTCACTTATCCATCCATGCAGTTGTCATTTGCTTCTCAAGGATCTGTTCCTGGTAATATACTGATGGTCAGTTATGACCATGATGAGGGCCCTCTTCTTCTTACAAACTCAAGCAAAGCTGATTCACTTGAAGTCAGACTAACCACAGTAAGCAGGACTCTGCTCCTAGCTGGAGGGCCCTTTACATGCTCTGGTCTCCTGATTCCAGAAATCTGAGAGGATTGAAGTTGGGTTGTCATCATCTTTCTCGACAACCAAAGAGCAGTTGGCAAAACTCTTGGCTGTGCAGAGTGTCAGAAGTGATAGGCTAAAAAAATAAAGGGTGAGAAAATGTCATCATAAATTTATTTTAGGAATTTTGATCTGGAAAAATATTAAATACATTTGGGAATGATTAACAGACATTAAAATCTATTTTTAATAGCTTATATAGAATGCTCTCCAGGATTAAAGAAAATTGCAACAGACAAGGAGAGATAATAATCTGTTCTATGGAAAGACAAGTTGTAGGCCTGAAAATTATTTACTGATACATCATTGGTGCAAAGAGATCAAAGGCTTCAAGGATTCAAGCTTAGCTCTGCTGGACTTTGTAGCTTATTTGGAAAAGGGAGGTTAACAACGCAGAGCCTAGGTAACTCATTTTAAAAGGAACAACAACAGCAACAGCAAAAATATGAATAAAAAATTTACAATCATTAGACTGCTTTATAAGAAATGCTTAAAGGAAAAAAATCATAGCTTTGCATTTGTATTTAGGAAGAAATTACCACCCATGAACATCCCTGCATGTCTGTCCTGAGTGGGCACTGATGGAGATTTTCAGACTAACATGCAGTAATTAAAGTAATGTGCGTTAGGGTAACTCAGAGAACTAAATTGCTGGTTTTCAGAGTTCATATTGAAGCTTGGAGAAAAAGACTTTGCGGATACTAAATTAGACACAAAAATTTCAGGAGAAAAGTGAAACACATTGAAGTAACTGCAGTAATTCAAGCAGAGGATAACAAGAGGTCAGGGATGTTCTGTCACTTAAGAAGCAAAGGATGAACTCAGACACTAAAGATAACACTCAGAGTGCTTCTCCCAATCTTTCTGGTTTTTCCACATTGCTCATTATTACTGCTTATTTAAGCTCCTTTGGTTTCTGCTTGCTTTGAATTGTTGAACTGACCATATAGATTAATGCCAGCTACATGGCCCCTTCTATTTTAGTTACTTTCTAGCTTCAGTGACAAGACATATGACAAACGCAAGTGAAAGAAGGATGAGCTCACTTCTGGCTTCTCATCATTGGACGGAATGCATGATGTCAGAAGCCTGAGGCAGCCAGTCCCATGTCTGTAGCCAGGAAACAAAGACATGAATTCTGGTGTTTAGTTTACTTCTTTCTTCTCCTTTAGTCTATCCTAGCCCATGGAATGTTGTTGGCCACATTGAGGGTGGTCATTCCCACTCCTATTAACCCAATCTAGGAAGTCCCTTAATACAAGAACAGAGTTTTAGCTCTGAGATTTTAAATTCATCAGGTTGAGAATAAGCTTACAACTGCAGATGTTTGATGAAAGGTTTTTTGATTAAATAGCAAAAAACATTACAGAAACATTGAAGGAAATAGTATATATTAGTAAACTGAGTATAGAGAATAAATAAACAATACATAGACCCCTAAAATAATGATTCTAGGAATACATCTTTTTTTTTAGGAAAAAATTGAAAGTTTTCATCTAGTAAGGCAGAGTTTGGAGTTGTCTTGAGATTGTGGCTCTAATCAGGATACTAGAGAGATACATACTCAAGCTCTGAGAGCAGCGCAGATACAGAATCGGCTTGAGTGGCCATCAGCACATGAAAGGAATAAGAAACTATGACACATACACACAATTGAATATTATTCACCCAAGAAGAACACTAGTATTATAATATATAATAGAATGTTATCCAACTATAAAGAGGTCACTTGAAGCAAAATGATGGCAATAGAATTCTTTGTGAAGTGAAACAGGAAAGGTCAAGTGTCACCTGTTCTCTCTCATGTGGAAACCAACGAAGTTGAGCTGCAGGTACAATAGTGACTTCTAGTGAGCAAGCGTGTGAAGCAGAAGATTGGATGAAGAAAGGTTGAATCACGTGTTAAACATCAAATTGACAGATTAGAATGAGGAATACATACATGTTAATGAAAATGTAGGTAAATATTAGGTGAAAATAATTGAAATCTATGTGGTGTTAGGGAAAAATTAGAGGACTAACAATTCATCTCCATCACCTGGAATGATATCTAGTGCAGTTGTGGTTGATCGGCATTCCCTAAGAGCATCTTAAAAGAATACTCACTGTGTTTTTTAAGGGCTAGATACTGCATTCTCTTTGCTGTTGGAGAGACAGCACTGCCAGCCAGGAAGCATCCAGACAGAAAAATTAGGTTTGACTTGAATGATCTGGTATAACAGAAGTACTTTTGAAGTCTAGAGATGTAGGTGGGCTTTACAGGGTCCACATAACTACTGTTGTATAAAAACACAATAAAGACTACTTTCAATTGGCCGGAACGTCTTATATCAAATTTAGAAATTAATTTTACCACAGGTTTTTTTTTTTCTTTTTCTTTTTTCTTTTTCTTTTTTGGTTTTTCGAGACAGGGTTTCTCTGTGGTTTTGGAGCCTGTCCTGGAACTAGCTCTTGTAGACCAGGCTGGTCTCGAACTCACAGAGATCCACCTGCCTCTGCCTCCCGAGTGCTGGGATTAAAGGCGTATGCCACCACCGCCCGGCTAGAAATTAATTTTAGAAGTATGAAACAAAGAGGCAGAGTCTGAAAGTACTGTTGGCTGAAATTAATTTGATGCATATAAGACTTTTTATTTAGTACATAAATTTTTAAATAGTTATATATACAACAATTACACTGTAAATACAATTGTAAATGTAAACCTAATTATGTAGACTTATGTGAGAAGAGTTATTTTATCTGAGCTTCTGATTGATTTAGATGTCCTTCATAACACCATTACAACTTCTCTGCCCTTCAGCATTCTCTATTAAGAAGTTGATGAACTGTCTACATTTAAACTCATTAAGCACTTTCTATATAATATCTATCTATAATACATGGTCTCAGTCAAATGGGAGAACCCCATTTGGATGGACTGAATTCTCTCAGGAGGCAGAATATCCGTAGCACTAATTCTTGTGAGAGATTAATGTCATGTATATTAATAAAACATAGAACATGAAATAATTTAAAACACAACCAATACTAAAGCATTATTTCACTGTGTGTAAAAATAAAGTGGATAATGTTTTTTTGACCAATGTGAGAGTTTGTGTGGTCACTAAGATTTTTTTTGTGGTTGTAATTTCTCTTTTTTAAATTAATTTTTATTGAGCTCTACATTTTTCTCTGGCTCTAAGATTTTTAAATTCAGATTTTTTTTGAGAGTGGGATTTGAAAGTACTCCAAGCTGGATATTGTAAATAGATTTCCAAGTAGGTATTGGGGCTAGCTTTTGATATGTATGCCTATTTTTCATTTTGAGAGACAATCAAGGGAAAGTCATAAGGTAGGCAGCAACACCTGTTTCAAACCATTTGCTTAATTTCTTTTTTATTTTACTCTGTAGATAATGAGTCAGGCTAACTTTAAGCCTGTGATTCAGGTAAAACAGGCAATCACATAACTCTGGATTTATTTCATATGTCAATGAGCTCAATACATTAGCTATGTTTCATGTAAATAAAAAATGTTCATAATGAGCTTGCAGGAGTGAACCCAAAGCTCAACGTTGTAAGGCAGGTATGCTGTGGAGACTCTGCAGTATACATTGGGAAGGAAGAACATTGATTATATAACACATTGTAAGAATTTATTTTGTTCATTTGTTGATATAGCATATCAGGCAAAGGTTCTCGTCCACTGACTTAAGCTACTCTACAATCCAGAGCGTCAGTATGCACCATATAGAAGCAGTGTGCATTGTGTCAGGTGGTGTAGGCTCAGCACTTTTCTAGTTTTGTGAGTCCAGATAAAATGTCTTGACCTCATTAAAGCTCAGTGTTAGTGCACAATTTGTAGAATATTCAGGATTGAGTATGAAAGTCCAGGAGAAGTATGTATCTTGAGAGTCCAATAACAAGTACTAGAGCCTCAGGAATTGGACAAGATTTGGGACTCATAAACAAAGGATAAATCTGAGTCAGACAGATGTAATCAGCTCAGGAAAGTTACTGTAGAACAGGGCAATTATAGTTAATAACATTGTGTTCTTTAAAAATTGCCAACAGTAACTCTGAAATTTTCTCACCACAGGAAAAATTATATGTAAATATTAAATATGAAAATTATGTTGATCTAGTTATTTAGACATGAATACATATATCAAAAGGTGGCATGCATCATAAATGTATAAAATTGTATCAGTTAAAAATTGACTTTGGGGAATTGGAGAGATGGTTAAACAGTTAAGAACACTTGCTGATTTCACAGAATACTTGAGTTCTGATCTCAGTATCCCCATCACTCAAAGTGTGGGCAGAGTTGAGGTTCTTTGGACAATTCAGGGGAGACTCCTGCCCTGTTTTATCAGTCTCCCCAGTAGAGATGATCCATAGCTTACCTTGACTGGTGGCATAATCAATTCAGCCACATACCTGTCTTCTTGTTTGCCTTATCTTCATCATTTCTACATTTCCATCCCTCTGTCCAAATTTCCCCTGTTTATAAGAATGATTGCATCCAATTCAATCCACCCTGATGTCCTCATCTTAAACTGGCTTCAGCTGCAAAGATCCTATTTCAAGATACAGTCTGGATAAGGAGAGGACTTCAGGATACTGTGGGAACAGGGAAGCTTTAGGCCTGCAATGCAGCACCTCTTCTTCTTGCTTTCCCAAGCAAGCTCTGCCAGTTCACATCTATTGATGTCAAAGGCACCTTTCTGAGAACTACCCCTTGTGTACCCACTGTCTTATATCTAGCCAGCATTGGCAGCCTCACTTGAGAATTGCCTAGTGGGACTAGTTGAGCTATACAGATACTGGTTTAAGTCAGGAAGCTACTTGGAAACCTTTTTATTCTGTCCTCAATTAGGCTTCTCTTGCATTAGCATCTACTCACATGGATGTCTCTCTTGAGTCTGACTATGTCTTCATTCTACCTTTTACCTTCATCAATCCTCTATTGACATAAATGCCAGCAGCAACAGCTTGCGTTTCCTGAAATTTCTTTTGTATTAGGAGTTCTGGCAACTCTACTAAAGGCATTGCCTCAATGAATCACCATAAGTTTTTTTTATGGTAAATTGGTCATTTTACAAATGAGAAAAATTAGCCCCAGAGACCTTGAATCATGTTAAGCTGTGTTATTGCACAGTGGGGGCAGGCAGAGCCAGAATGTAAACCTCAGTCAAATTCCTGACGGGTTTTCTTTGCTTGCCAATTTCTAAAAGCGAATTGGTTTCTTAGACTCCATCAAAGGTAATTAATGAGATATAACATATGACTAAGTTGACTTATATATTAACTATTCTACATTCTCAGAAAATATCTTATTCTTTTGTGTCTTTATTTCTTTACTTTTGAAATAGCAAAACACAAGTTGATAATTGATAAACTATTTTTCTATGCCTCAAGTTCCTTATAGAAAATCATTATTGAAAAGTATGATTTTACGATTATAAGAACCACAGATGCGGGATGACTACAATGAAACTGTTTCTCAGGTGCAGTCGGGGAGTTTCACATACAAATTCGAAACAGATGTGACAGCATGCACAAAGACCTGCATAAACTAAAACCATAGAAAATCAAAGCCTGGAAGTGGAGTTGGTCATGAATAACACCTCTAGCTGAAAAGCTGCAGGAAACTGATATCTGTGTTGCCAGGGAGGGTTGGTTTTCTTAAGACACAGCAGACATGAGTGGTTACCAATATGCTATGTACATAATCTTAAAAACCCAGGCACATATAGATCATGCTAAGTTGACTCAGTGGGTTTAAGAAAATACAGCACAGGAAGTTGGGAAGACAGTAGTGGGAAGGGCTAGTGGAGGAATTACAAGGGATGGAATGGAGGAATAGGTTTGATGAAAGCACGTTATGTATTTGTATGAAAGTCTCAAACAATACAAAATAATTGTTAAATGAATTTCGACTTGAGATTAGGATAGAATTCCTAATAATTTCAGAAATATCCCCAAATATACTTTTTGCTATTTTTGTACAATATATTTATGTGAAGCAACATTCTCAGCTTTAATGGTTATGCAAAAAATATTGAAGGTATTCTGTGTCCTGCAGTATGAAATATTCAACCAAGATTAAATCCTTTATGTAAAAACAGATAAGAATATCCATCTCTTTAGTATGCAAATTTGGTATTGTCTCTAAATATGTTAATACTCTATGAGTACCAAAGAATTGCCTTAAAATAAATTATGATTCATTATCAGGAAAAAAAGGGATTATTTCACTCATAACCACTCTTTAAATACCTGCATCTCTCTTGTCTTCTATCTTCTATTTTAAAAACTGAACTTGTTTTTAACCCTGTATTTGAAATGTTTTCCTCTCTCTCATCAACAGAATTGGGTAAGGGCACCACACAATACTGATTTTCAAGGAAAGTTCCAGCCCTGGTGTTTCACATGCACTCCCCCCCCCCCCCATGAGAATCACTCTGCTGTTTCCCATGCTTTACTAGTTTGTTCCTCAGGAGACTCAACCTCAAAATGTGGCACTGGATCAATCGCTGAATTTGGCAGGACTTGAGTTAATCTGATATAGGACTCTCCACAAAGAAATCATATTCAAGTTTTAGTTTCTAAAAGAAAAATAAAAGTGTTTGTGTCTTAGCTATCTTTCCAAAAGAAGAGGAAAAGGAGGATGGGACAGGACTAGGCAAAGATGGCATCAAGAGAGTGGAGGACACATTTTCTGAATCTCTGGGTCTGCCTTTGAACTTCAGGATGAAGCTCTGTTCTCATGGTTTTTTTTACATCTCTAAAGTGGGACACTTGGGTCTCTTTACACACACACACACACACACACACACACACACACACACACACACACACACACACAGAGAGAGAGAGAGAGAGAGAGAGAGAGAGAGAGAGAGAGAGAGAGAGAGAGAGAGAGAGAGAGACTCTATGAATACTTCAAACTCTGCTTTTGAATTGGGTTAGCTTGCTTTATTTTAGGACACTTCTCACTCATCCTACAATCTGGATGAGAGACTAATGCCAGAACTAAGTTAAAGAGAAAGCAGGCTTGTTTTTCAGATAAACTGAACGTTATCTGCCTGCTTGGGAACACTCTTGGGAATGGTCCACTTTCTCTCTGGCCTTTTTCTTTCTACAGTCCTGGGTGGAGGTCCTCCATACATCTGCACACCTCTCTTCATGAGTTGCCAAAGCTCCCCTGTTATAAGGGGACCACTTGTTTGTTTCCTAGCTGCCCAGACTCCTGAAATAACCACAGAAAAACTGTATTAATTAGATCACTGCTTGGCCCATTAGCTCTAGCTTTTTATTGGCTAACTCTTACATCTTAATTTAACCCATCTCCATTAATCTGTGCATCACCACGTGGCAGTGGCTTATTGGGTGATCACATCTCATCTTCTCAACCTTGGTGCTCTCCTTTAAAACTGACTCCTCTGCTCCCCCCTACCAAGAGGTGCATCAATCAGCATCTTATTTATCATGCCCTTGTTTACTGATTTTGATCAAGTCCATGGCAGATGTTATGGGTCTTCAGTTCATGGAAATATAAAAGCAAAGCATCTACTTACCTTTTGACTGGCATTGTGGGGTGGGGTGGAGCTTAGCACAGGAAGGAAAGAATTGTCTAATCTAATCTCAATAGAGACAGCTGTATCCACTGTAATTCACTTGGTATTCTGTGAGGCTAAAGAGAAGGGTAGGAGATTGCATTCTCAGGAAATGGCACTAGAACTGAAATGTAAGGGATGAGTGGTTATTGGGTAGATGGGAACACAGTGAGATTCCAGTATCCCAGTATAAGTGCACATGCCTTATTAATGGAGGTAGCATGGTGATGAGCTGCATGTGGGAATGATGAGTATATTAGGGGAATATGGAAGCTATATAGGCTGGCTGATGACAAGTGGAGCCTCTTGTTTGTTGTTAAGAAGTCTTCTTTGTACTGGAGAGCAAAGGAAGCTATTAAGATAGCTCAACAATAGGGAGATTACATTAGATTGAACTTTGCAAGGATTGACTTGCACTTGGGGGTGGCTTCCTTTGCTGCCCTATGTGAGTGTATATGTCCTTTCCCTGCACCATGTATATTATACAAATCAGCGTCCCAAGACTCCCCAGGCAGTGTTGTTTAAACCTTTATTATTTCTCAACAAGATCGTGTAGATGGCTTCTGATAACTTTTAGGAGAAATTTCAAACCATTTGGTTTATTATAGCTATTAATATAATAATAAACAAATAATAACAATATTTTTCTACTATCTGGATCCAGTGTCCTTTCTAAATATCTTCTTTCTTCCCACCAAAGCGAGTCCCACTCTTTGACTTAGTCTTCTACCAGTCTTCCAAGCATATCTTGCCTTCCATTTCTTTTTAAAACAGAGTTTTCTGAAACCCATTGTATAGCATTTTTTAAAAAATAAGATCTAAACATATTTGAGGTTCTACTCAAAACCTCCTAGCTCCATAGACTGCTCAATAACCACTCTTGATCACTGTGTAGTCTCATTTTCACTATGCTTTACCAGCACATATGTAATTATAGTAAGAAAGAACTTTGCAGGGGTAGTCTTTGCAGGGATGCAATTTACCTTCCATTTCAGGTGCCATTATCCTGGCTTACTCTAGCTACTAGATTATGATCTCCTTAAGCAATGGCAATTTTATTTTGTTTTGTCGAGGTGACTGTGATGTTTTTCTAATGAAAATTTAGAATATAGAGAAAAGGAAAAGGAACAGAGAAGAATTTGAGTGTAAATACAATCATGAGCTTTTTCTTTAAAATCTTTCAGTAATACTTTTATTTGCTACTTGATAGACTGCTGAGATATTATCCCACAATTTCTTTCATAGTACCTTGCTGTTGAACATTTTTTTTTATTTCACCATGGGTGTAAATAATGTAGCTAAACCATAATTTCTTTTTTGTTAAGCCTCAATTATTTCCTCAGGAGAGACTCAGAAATACACAACCACTGGTTCGAGTGCCCAACTATGGTTACTTATCACCTGATAGTTTTCCAGCAAACTTGAACTTCAGATAGAATAGAACAAAATTCATTTCAGCCCCATCTTAATAGCATCGATTTTATTGTTGCATATATTTTCTGATTTTTAATTAAAAAATGTTGTTGACATTGTTTTGCTTTGAATGTGCATAAGTAGCATTATCTCTTCTCAAGTGTTTGAAAATTGCTTTGATAAGGATGCAAGTGAACCCCTTTAGGTGGAAGACTTGGTTCTGAATTTCTTCTCTCTCTCTCTCTCTCTCTCTCTCTCTCTCTCTCTCTCTCTCTCTCTTCTTTTTTCCCTCTCTTCCCCTTTCCTTTCTTTATTTTTGTCAAGATCTCGTTATGTAGTTCAGCTTTGCCTGAAGCCTTCTGATTTGCGAGAATAAAGGCACACATGACCATGCTTGGCCTCTGAGATCAGATTTATTCATGGGCACTACAAGTATTTGTGGTGTCCTAGGTATGTGTCAGAGTAAAAGAGGATGACATCTCAGAGACAATGAGGGATGCTAGTTTCACAAAGAGTGTAAAAAGGGAGTAACACAGCATTTAAAGATTCTAAATATTTTCCTTCCACAGTCACCCTGACAGTGGCTTTGGACACTGTTTCTGCTTGGATGATTTCACACACATAAAACCAAGCTTTTAGCAGAATGAGACAATAGTGATTAAACCAAGTATTACTATCACAGTCTGAAGCTGAGTTTTCATTTCAGGAGCCTGGTAGCAATAGCTGCAGGTAATGTAACCTGGAAATCAAGGGTGAGTTAGCTGGGAGGAGGGTCATTCTGCTTGAAGAAATCATTGTTAAAACCCTATGCAATCCTTTACCCAGCATGCCTGGTAAAAATACGTTACTGTACTGCCAATGTATTTAATATTTGATCTACATGAATTATGCCATTTTGCATATATTTTCTGATTTCTTCTGTGAATTGCTTATTACAGAGTTATCTTTCTTCTAGCAATATGCAAAAAAATGTGTGCAAAGAACTTTACCCATCTCATTTTCATTTATTTATCAGAATATGCAGCATCTGCTGAAGCTGAGGCCCACAGTCTCAGAAAGGTTCCTTTCATTCCACTCCCAGGCTGCATACCATCAGCGCAATTCAGATGGAAATTCCACGGAGATGTGATATTGCTAGTGGATTAGGTGTCTCTGGAAAATCTGACCTCCCAAATTTGATTTATTTAGCATATTTGCATTTTAATGGTTCTCTCCCTGAAAGGGTAATCGTCTCATCAAGATGGACCGCTACGGTTTTACTGAGTCATTGGCGTTCCTCAGCTCATTTATCTGTGTTCATTACTGTTCAGGATGGTTCTACCGCACAGTATGCCAGCACGCGTGCGTCCTATCCACCTGAAGGGACGACGTCAGCATTTTAAAAGATGGAGCATTTGGAATTTTGCTCATCATGCAGTTTTGATAGTTTGCTGAATCAGCTTCCCAGCTAACAGCACCTTAGGTTTCTGTGGTGCCTCCTCATTTATAGAAGTCTTTTCACGTATGTCCACTCATTTTGTGACATTTTCAAATTATTAAAAAGGTTCAATGACCTTTTAAAAGCTAAGTGAACCAATTGAAGAGTCAACTCTTTCCCTCCCAGTTTCAGTCATCAGGTTCCCAAGCTTGCTCTAAGTATCAGATTGAGTGGACTTGGCGGTGGCTGTAGTTTGATGGTAAGCTACTGTCTACTATTACCAGATCAAATTGTGGCATCTCAGTTTTACTACCTGCTATCTCATACCCAATTCCATTTATTTTATTATTTTATTTCATTTGTTGCAGCAAGCAATTTTCCCCCACCATATCCTATTTTCTAGAACACTCTATCTCTCCCCAGGAATTGTTATATTTACTTTACTACTAAAACAATGGACCAATTCCTGTCACCAGTTATTGTGGAGAATGATATAGAGATTAAAATTTTATCTAGACTCTGCCTAACTCTTGAATAAGATCTTCCTCTTAGGATATTGGGGTGTGGCCTAAGACGTCAACAGTATTCCTTAGAATAAAGCAGGTGCAAATAAAACTTAAGATACTGCTATATATCAGTCTCTATTATTGTTTAGTATCATGTCACAACATGGGCCTTTCCTCAAAGGGACTACAGATCTCCAAAAGACATCACCTTCTGTGGAAGATTAAAGTAGATATCAACACTTATATTTTTATGGTAAAAAGCTTTGTGAAGTTTCTTTATGCAATATTTTTATTGATTTCTTTGAGCATTTCATAAGATGTGTTTTGAATACACTTACCCCTCTTGACTTTTCCTTTTACCATTATTTTCATCCTCACAGTCCTTCCCATCCAACTATGATATTGCTGCATGTTTTGCATCTTCTCTTTCCCCATTGAGTCTAGTGTATGTTAACTAACTAGTTTTGGAGTACAACCTGCTTTGGTATGTGTTCAGCCTACCAGACATCACATTACTGAGGAACTGACTCTTCCTCTCCCAGAAACTATCAATTGACAATCATTTCTCAACTAGTGAGATTTCCTGCTCAGGGCCCACCCTATGCTAGGATTTTTTTCTGACTGGATCTTACACAGGTTTTGTGAATGCTGTCGGTTACTATGAGTTCATCTGAGCATCTTCTCTATTGTGTCTGGAAAACCCTGTCTCCTTGTTGTCATTGACTACCCCAGAACATTTCTGATTTTTCTGTCCCCTCTTCCGCAAACACCCCTGAGTCTTGGCGGAGGGGATATCTTGTATAATATTTTTATGTCTTGCTTTCTCTTGGTGTTTTTTTATGCAGATGTGTGGAGGGTATGACAATCACAGCTCAGATTATCACTATGACATTCAGGATGCTGACTTTCCAATATCCCAGTTAATATTTCTAGTGGTAATCCTTTATATTTATTCTGCATGCCCACCCCAGGCCCTGACAATCCCTGATCTAGTCTCCAACGATGTGGTTCTGTCTTGTCAAGAATGAAACAATGGAATCCTACAACTATTTAACATGTGAAACTAGCTTTTTTGAAAGATGATGTATGGAGTTTGCTTATTTTTAGTATTGGATATAATTTCTAATATGTCAGTATAAGAGTTTATGTGATCAAATGATTCCTTTAATCCACATAGCAGCATTTGTAGAACTTGCATACCATATTACAACACGTTGGGAATGTCTCAGAAATAGTCACATCATGGGTCAAACATTCCCAACATACTGTGCACAATTAATGACTAGTTGACAAGGTTCTGAACAAAGAAGAAGGTAATGAGTTCTGTTTCTTAGAATTTATGAAGAATCGCATGGCATTAAAACGTAAATAGTGTCTGAACAGTGTAAATTCTCCAATGTGTCTCTGCCTTACCTTCTGTCAGTAAATCAATAGCATAGTACACCATTTAAGGAAGTTTATTCTCCTGCATGTGTAATATCCGTCTTTGAGTGTGGAAATGTATAGTCATTTTTAAGTAGTTGGTTTTGCTAGCAAACGGGAGATAATCTGTTGTACCATGCCTGATGTGGATTTTTACATAGTATTATAAATTCTTTTTTTAAATTTATTTATTTGTTAAGGATTTCTGCCTCCTCCCTGCCACCGCCTCCCATTTCCTTCCCCCTCCCCCGATCAAGTCCCCCTTCCTCATCTGCTCAAAGAGCAATCAGGGTTCCCTGTCCTGTGGGAAGCCCAAGGACCGCCCACCTCTATCCAGGTCTAGTAAGGTGAGCATCCAAACTGCCTAGGCTCCCCCAAAGCCAGTACGTGCAGTAGGATTAAAAACCCACTGCGATTGTTCTTGAGTTCTCAGTATTCCTCATTGTCCACTATGTTCAGCAAGTCCGGATTTATCCCATGCTTTTTCAGACCCAGGCCAGCTCGCCTTGGTGAGTTCCCGAATAGGATTGAACGCACGCAAAGCACTAGTTTGTGCATTTCCCAGTCACAAGGTTGTCAGTCAGTGTGGCAGTAGGACAAAGTCTCTAGTAAGTCTTTGAAACTGTTTCAGCAAAGCGGGGGAGGGGGGGCATGCCATGTGATGATGGACACATGATTTCCCTCGTCTTCATCTTGCTGTCATCTCCAGCTGGAGAGAAGGAAGCAGAACTTAAATTCCAAGGAGGCGTGGCTGATTCAGACAGCATTAAGAAAGCCCTATGATATAGCCTCCTTCTAACTGTCCTTATCTCCCTTCATATGAGACTCCATTACCTGCCAGTAATTGACTTGTTGCAATTTTTGAATGTAGCCCGTGGTTTCCTTATCAGGATGAATAAGAAGAAGAAATTAAATTTCTGATTTTAGTTAAAAAAATATATAGGGGTGCTTATCCCAAATAATCAGTATTTTATTCGTGATATACTTCTGGCTACATGAGGAGAGAGATTGCCCTTCAGATGCCAGTGCTTATGTTATGAAAATCATTTTGAAGTAGACTGTAGTGAGGTGGCACTGCCAAGGAGATGGTTAAAATACTTGCTATTGATGTAGTTTTAACTCAGGCTTTCTGACGTTTACAATGAGGTCATAAAAATTAACTTGTTCTCTAACTTGACTTTAAAGAGTTCAACCATAAATCCATTGACTGGCAAACTTAGACACCATTAAAAATAAGTAAGTGCAATTTATTATTCTCAAGGGTTATAACTCATGTGATCACCAACTGGATATTTCATCAGGAAAGAAAACCAGTGGAGACCTTGAACAAGTTAAGTCATTGCAAGTTACCAGCAAATAGCTGTTTTGATCTCTAAAATTTGAACTTCCCTCTGGTTCTACTTGATAATATATCCTATATCTAAATTTATATTATCTATCTATCTCTATCTATCTATCTATCTATCTATCTATCTATCTATCTATCTATCTATCTATCTATCTACATAAATGTATGTATTTCAGAGACAGGACCTCAAGGGAGAGCACTGAGGACGAATGAAGAAATATCTATGAGGCTCTCATCAGACAGTGTTGGTGTTCAGTAAGAAAGGAACATACTGGAGTCCCTCGATGTTTGTAGGCTCAGAGAAAAGGTCATCTGAGGTCACATGCAGACATACATACAGGCCATTGAGAAGCTTCCACTGAAGTCATTGCTATAGCACCTTGGTATCGAACTTCCAATAAACAGAATTGTTAGCAAAGAGATTTCTAGCACTAATATGCCTAGTTTGTTTCTGTTTGTTTGTTTTGAAAACTGAGAAAACTGTCTCAGATTCCTTCATTCTTGTCTCAGTAGCTAAGCCAAGGTAGCAATTATTAAAGGGATAAAGCAGTATCTAAATTTCATACCAGAGGCCTTTTCCCCAGGTCCACCAAAGAGCAAGGAAAAAGAGTCCAGTCTCATTCAAAGTTTGTAGTTTCCTCCTGTGTTTCTTCCAATGCATCAGGATTGTAGCTTGGGTTTAAAAGTCTAAGACCCAAGTTGTGAACTAAGATCTCTGTGATGTGTGCTCATTCTGTGCCAAAGATACTGTTACAGTGCTAAAACAAACAAACAAACAAACAAAAAAACAGATATATGTTTCTTTGTGGTTAACAAACCAAATGTGAGTGTCCCACATTTGGTTTGCTTTATTAGGCCAGCTCATCTACCTCTTTCAACCTACACCACATGACTAGCAGGCTAGTTATGCAAACTAAACCTTGCCACAAAGCATCATGATCCTTAACATTTATCTTGTTATGAATCCGAAAATCATGTGAGGAGACAGTGTGCTACAGAAAAAGAATATCTGGACTGAGAGTCAGAGAGCCTGGATATGTGAGCTGCCTGGAAGTTGATTTCATCCAGTTATTTAGATAGATTTCAGGCTAAGAGGTATGCACATTCTGTTAAAATAACTAAGCCGATTGATTGCGACCAGCCATAATGTCTCAGCAAGGAAAATGGAACTGGAATAAAGTGGACCAGAAAACGCAGTGAGTTTCCCTTCTTTGTTCCATAGCAAGGTGACCTCATACAGGCAGTGACTTGAAATTGGGTTTCTTTATGTAAGTTGAACTGGATATTCCCATAGTAGAACAGCCTCAAGCATTTGCATTCAAATAAGAGATCTCTGCTGCTTACCATCCTTGAGAACAATGTTGGATTTAAGGAAAGAAGGCTTTAGTCATGACCTTTCTGCTTTGCTTATCCTCAGCATCAAGTGAGGAATGCAATGATGAGAAAATTATCACTATTTTTGGTGAGCCTTTTCATGAATTTTTAATTTTTTATTTTATACTATTTTATTTTCTTTCTTTGAAAATTTTATACTTTCAGGTAATTAATTTTATGTTTCACATCCATCATTACCTTGTCTTATTCATTCCCCTTATCCGAATACAAACCTTGTTACCCCCAACAGACACCTTTTCTTTATTGAAATGTCCTTATCCTGACTTATTGAGTTTAAGTTGGTTTTTCTGGATGAGCATAGTGGGCGGTTGTTTACTGGAACATAGACAACTCATCAGTGGTGACATCAATAAATGAAATTAGACCACTTTCCTCAGACAAAAAAAAATTAGCTCTCAATAGTTACCCAGGGAGATGGAGCCTCCCTGCAACTTCAGTGAAAAAAAATTCAAGACCCCAAATATGTACATGGCTGCTCCAGGAAACTGCACCCAAGTCAGTACGTGAGTACATCTGCCATGCCGTGTTCAGAACACATTCTTCTCCAGCAGGCCTTCCCAACAACTGGCATTTACCATCTCCTTGACCTCACTTTCCTGATGTATTCTGAGACATTGCTGGAGAGGGGAAGTGTCATTTCACTTATAGGTTAAGCACTCCATATTGTTTAATCTTTTTATTTGGACTGTTTTTGAGACACCAGTTTGAAGTCCCTTTCACAGTGAATAAGGGTTCCCCCTTTCTTCACGTCCTTGCCAGCATTCATTGCCAATTGGTTTCACAATCTTAGTCATTTGAACTGTGGTAAGATGAAATCTCACAGTAGATTTGATCTGCGTTACTCTGATAATTACAGATGTCGAACACTTTCTAATACATTTTATAATTTATTCTCTATGAATTCTCTGTTCAGTTCTATACCTCTCCATCAATTTTTATTGTTTTTAATTGGGCTATGCATTTTTCTCCTCTCCCCTTCCTCCCTCTTCCTTCCCTTTTCTCCTTTCCCCTTCTTCCTTCTCCCAGGATCCTTATGCTCCCAGTTTACTCAGGAGTTCCTACCTTTTCCTAGAGTGTCATTTCATTGAGAGTTCAAAACCCTGGGGTTGAATTCTCTGATCATTTGCATAAGCACTGAACTTGAGTGGGGTACTAAACTACTTAGAAATTGGAAAGACGGTTCAATGGGGACAGGGGAGGTGGTTCTTTCGGTAAGAGTGCTTGGTACACAAGCATGAGGACCTGAGTTCAAGTCCCCTAATTCCACGTTATAAAAAGTCAACTGTGGCCACACAATGTCTAAAATCCCAGCATTGGGGGTGGGAATTGTGGATTCCAGGAGCTAGTTGGCCAACAAATCTTCAGGTGCAGTGAGAGACCCTACCTCAAGGGAATGAAGTAGACTGAAAGAGTAAGACATTTTACCTGTTCGCTTAAATATGCACATGTGCATGCTTCACACTCACTCTCACATACACACACATACACACACACATGCACAGTGAATAATAAATTACTTGGCCTTCCTCCTACTTTCTCCAAAGTTTTACAATGATAAGCAAAATGATTTTTAGTTTAGAATGAAAATATAAATACTTTAATTAGCCAGTCAGGAGATATTAAGTAGTTGAAAACTTTATCCTTAAGAATATGGATATTTATATCCTGTATCACTGTCAACAACATTGTTTTGAGAGAAAGTGAAGGAAGAACCTGTGAGAGAAATCACTACATATTCTTCTGTTTGCTTTTCTGATTTCAATCTTATTATTAGATCATTGCTGCTAACCAGGTTTCACTGACCATGTCCCACCCTCATCGCAGTGGGTGTTTCTGTGTGTAATGCCATCTTTAATGCAATACAGTGGATGGAAATAAAGCAATTTGTTTGTACTCGTTGATGATTTGCTCTAATACTTCTGTTGACTCATATAGATCTCCAATAAAAACAGAATGTAAATCATAAAATCTTAATTAATTTCATAAACTAGAGTATCCTAGGGGACCTTTGGCTTTTATTGGTAGAAACCTTCCACATATTTTGTTAGAACTCTAAATTAGTCACCTAAGCATGCATTTTTGATTTAATGGCATAGCAAAGGGTCACTAGTTTGAAGCTCTGATCTTACTGCTTGTTACTCTAGTGGTTTGAGATATAACAAATTTTTTATGTTTGTGTGTGTGCATGCATGTGTATGGTATGCGTGTTGTATTTTATGTGAGTATGTTTGTGTGGTGCTTGTGTGTGTTGTGTATGTGTGGTGTGTATATGTAAGAAAATGTATCAGGTGTATGTGTGTGGTGTATATGGTGTGTGTGGTGTATGTGTGGTGTGTGTATGTATGTGTGTATGGAATGTGTGTATGGGTGGTGGTGAGTGTGTGTGTGGTGTGTATGTATGTATGTGTGTATGTGTATAGGGTAGTGGTGAGTGTGTGTGGATGTAGTGTGTGTGTGGTGTATATGTGGTGTGTGTGTGTGGTGTATATGTGGTGTGTGTGTGTGGTGTATATGTGGTGTGTGTGTGTGGTGTATATGTGGTGTGTGTGTGTGTGTGTGAGTGTGGTGTTTATATGTGTATGGGATGTGTGTATGGGGTGGTGGTGAGTGTGTGTGTATGTAGTGTGTGTGTGGTGCATATGTGGTGTGTGTGTGTGGTGTATATGTGGTGTGTGTGTGTGGTGTATATGTGGTGTGTGTGTGTGTGTGTGAGTGTGGTGTTTATATGCATATGGGATGTGTGTATGGGGTGGTGGTGAGTGCCTGTATGTATGTGTATGTGGTGTGTGTGTACGGTGTATATTTGGTGTGTATGTATGTGTGTAATGTGTGTGTATGTGTATGGGGTGTTTGTATGGGGTGGTGGTGAGTGTGTGTGTGTATGTTTATGGGATGGTGGTGAGTGCCTGTGTGTGTGTATGTATGTATGTATGTATGATGGCATACATGTGGCAGTAAGAGGACATTTCAGGATTAGTTTTCTTTTTCCAGCTCCTATTTGAGGAAGGGCCCCTTGCTTCTGCCCACACTGTATTCTTGGCTGCCTGACCAGGGAGCTTCTGGTGATTCGCCTGTCTGTCCCCCATCTCACTGTAGGATTTCTGGGCTTGCAGAGATGAACACTGCAGTGGGTCCTTTTATAAGGAGGGTTCTAGATATTGAACTCAAGTTGCCAGATTTGTGAGCAAGTGATTTCACCCACTGAGCCATCCTGCCAGTTCAGAAAATTGATTTTTCATAGGGCTGACAATAAAATAATAGCTGGATTATTTATAAAAAAAACAAAACAGAACTTGAAGGGGTAATTCTTCAAATATCTTTTTTTATAACAACCGTGATGCTACTACTTAGTGCCTATTACTTCTCAGAGACCCAGAAAGTGTTTTGCTCATGTGTCATTAATCCTCCTGACCACCTCGTGCTTACTGAAGCCACATAATAGTGCCACTCTAAGTTTGCCTCTTTTCTGGAAAATTCTGTGTGAGATGTTTGTATTAAAACTGCTCTTCCTTAGCAAGGCTCCAGCATGTGCAGAATCTGGTTATAAACGAATCAGAACTTTAACTAGTCAGAGCTACAAACCCTGATTTGTTCATTTGCTCTTCATTACAAATTTTAAAAATGTTAGTTGATATGATCCAGCTACAAAAGAGGGAATATTTTGCATGTCTACCATCTGCTTTGCTCTCACGTCAATCATTTCCCCCAGCACATCCAAGGACAAGCAAAGGCGTGCCAACCAGCGTTCTTTTCTCTCTTTTCGAGCATGGACTTGCAAACATCATCAGCTCAATTTGTTTCCACGTTTTACTTCCCTGCTGAAGCCCCACTGTTTCTTTGTAGGATTTATGATTTGGTTTGCAATGGCCCTCATTAATCACAGCACAAATAATGACTTCCGGGTATTCTCAAGGAGTATGAAGGTGCAGACAGCTCAGCAGGTTTTATGCTGGCATGTCCCCAAATGGATCGATGAAGATTTTGCTGAGCTCACTGTGACAGGATTATACTGGTTTGGTGAAGAATAACACCAGTAGGAATAACCTCTGATTGCCAAGAATGGCCTTGGCTATATATGATATTTATGTGAAGCAGGCAAGATTATCAATATTTTAGAATGCTGTAGAAGCTAAGACATTGAAATTACTTGGCCAGGACCCTGTACTCATAACTCTATAGAGCAAAGATTGTCAACATCCCTGATCCTTGAGCTAAAATTTCAGTAGTTCTGGTCACATTCTTATGTCTGTTTTCTTCAAGCCATTTGAAGCTATTCTCAGTGAATGTGAATACTTTGCAACGTCCCCTGACATCATAGACCTATGGATTGATACCTAGCATAACAATGCATATTTAATGCTTAAAACATACAACAAATAATCTAATGCCTATAGCCCAGGAAGCACAGCATCCAGCGTTCATCTGAATAATTGCTGAGTTAAAATCAAAGATGGGAAAACACCTAGGACAGACTTAGATGAAGCAGTTAGTACAACTGATTATGTTTTCTAGTTCATATTTTCCCGAGGTTTTAATATTTATGAAGCATTTTGTAAATATAAGCCTTTCAACATCTGTGCAGTTAAGATTCATAAGCTGAATTTCACAGATGAGCAAATGAGCTCAGTGAAGCTCAGTAATAGACAGGGATACACAGTGAATATGACCAGCATGTTGAAGTTAACATTTGCCAACCAAATACTTTGGATTTCCATAACACAGGAGGATTCTGTTTAGGACACATTAACTATTTCTATTCTTTCTCAACATTCATAATTAATAAGGTATTCTGCCTCCTGGGAAAATTCTATAAATTTCATATATGCACACTCAGGGAAAGTAGCTTCAACAATTTAAATATATGCTTTATTTGTGGTAACCACATTGAAAATAAGGATTTGAAAAGCTGGACATGCAGAATGATAAAGTAAATTATAATTCTGTCACAGAGTAAGTCATATTAAAGATATCTTGGCGGCCTCAGTTGTAACAACTGAGTTGTTCAGTTCAGTTCAGAAGTATCTGCCCTTTGAGATAAGGGTCATGCTGCATCTGGAACATCAAAGAAGACACGCAGATCACCGTTCTTGCATCTTGAGAAAGCAGCTACCTCCCGGCAAATACTGAACCTCCTTCTGCAAGGTTGCAGTCCTCTGTGATGTAACTCATGAGAAATTAAGGATGTATTCCCAAATAGCCAAACCTTTTCAATATGTCTTTCGTGATTTTGTGTCTTTGGGTTTATATGATCATTTTTAAAGACTGTATTTCATGGTCTAATTTCTCATTCATGCTTCAGAGGTGCTGCCTGTACCAAGCAGTCAAGGGCTTAGTATATTAGTATTTGTATTATTTTCCTTATCCAACCCAATAAATGAGCTACATAATGCCCTGTGCAGGGCACAGCCAATAATTTAGAAAGGATTACTGGGTGGCCCAATTCCAAAAGCAGTTACCTGATCTATTTTTTTTCAAAGCATCCCCTTTCTTACTCTATTTGCACACTTGTCTCAGGAGAGCTTCCAGCAATTTGTATGTTAATATTTAAAATTCTTCATTAGTACAAAGTCATCTAGCTTTTCAGCTCCAAGTCTCCTCAAGCATCACCCTCTCAGGTTTGGTAATATAAATGTGCATTTTCTTGTGTGTTTAAAGGAGGAATATTTTATTTTGGGGAGTGGTACCTACTTAATCTCATATGAAACCCCTGTGTCCTTTACATTCCACTGCGTGGCTATGCATGGAAGAAAAATTTACTTCCTGGGTTTTCTGTTGTTTTGTAGTTTACTTTCTACACTTAGTGATAAAAATATTAAGAAAATATCTGGGCTTACTATTAGTGATTGGCAATACATTAATATGCACATTTTCTATTCCATATATTCATATCTTAGGAAATCCTCAGTCTTACCCTCTCCCCCATCACAACCCTTCTTCTTCAATAAATTTAATGATGGGGTGGTAGGCATTTATGACGACACCTGGTTCTTAAATTCTTTTGATTTATTAGCTCCCAAATCTTGCCCCTTAGAAGACTATTTCGATAACAGAGGAGCCAGTTGATAAGTATCTTAAGGAGCCAAGGTGAGATGTTCTGATCTTTCCAGAGAGCACCTTCAGTTCTCAAAGTTCAAAGGGAAGAATTACGTTCATTCAGTTTTCACTTAACTAGGCATTCTCAAATAATCAGTGTTTGCCTGCCTGCAGCTGGCCTCTTTGTCCTCATACTTAGAATCAACATAGATATTTTCTATCTTCACTTTTGGTGCATCTGCATCTGTCTTCTGTCTGCTAAAGAATAGTTGTGAACCATTTGCGGAAGGGTCACCTCTTCCCATGGTGCAGCGGTACCTTTCTGCTTGCTAGCAGATCATATAGCATTAGTTTGAAGGCGAGAGAGATACTTTGAATTGGTCAATAATTCCCCGAGGTTTGTCTCAGAAGTTTACTGAGACAAAATGTGGTAAAGGGCACGAGCTATTTCTTAGGGTATGTGCATTTGCAAGTGATATACATTACTAGAAGCTGGATATTTAACTTTCACATTTTCACGTGAATTATATTAACATTCCTGGGTGAGAGCTGATATGGGGGGAGCCTGAAGGACAATACAGTCTTCTGTTAAGAGAGTCTGATGTGGTAGTTTTTTTTTTTTGCAAGCACAAAGATTAAGAGTTAAATTAAATCACATATTTAATCAGAATTCCAAAAGATTAAGCGCCAATAATGCCATTTTTAATCTAGCCTAAATTAATCTAGATAAAAATCAAGGTAGGACTTAAAAATTATTGGTAGTTGAGAAGATATATTTTTAGAAAATATTGTTTAAGCTATGTAATAGAATATAAAGTGGAAAAACACACTCAAATAAGTACATTGTTTGAACAAGGTAATTTTCATATTATCACTATTGACAAAATTAGTTCAGAGGTAAGAAAATGTGTCTACTTTAGCCCAAAGTAGCTCAGGTGTAGGAGGGTGAAGTAGATGCATTACACATTATATAGGAATGTAGAATATACACTCTCACCCACCTGAACCAGGCTGTGAATATCCAGTCTGCTCAAACATCCACGGAAGTTGATTGTCATGTTGATTCCTTATGATGTAAGGGAAGAAGATATAATTCAATACTAACTTTGAATTTTAACACTTGATGGGTAGCTAACCATGGATCAGCCAACAGCACTCTGATCATCTAAACAAGCAATTAGTGTATTAAAGTTCTAGAAGGGGAAATCCTTAGATTTCTAAGGAACAGACAGATTGTGAGCTCACATAGGCACAGTACAGGCTTATAGAGAAGCCAGGTCCTTTACAGAAGCTCCTATACTGGAAGCAAGCATAAGGAGGTGACTGGTGAGCCCTCTGAGTCAAATTTAGGTACAGAAAATATCTTTACTTTTATAAGATTTTTAAAAATAATTTAAACACCATTGTACAGCGAATGCAGTGAACTACAGATTTTTTTCACCCCAAAGAAGCCATACTTCTTGCCCAGGTTTCTAGAGCAGTCCAGTGGCAGCGCTCACTTCTGAGTCCAGGCAGTGGTCTAGTTGCTGCTCCCTTTATGTTCTCTCTGTCACTGTGGCAATGGCAGTGTATGGGCAAAAAAAACTGTGGGTCCTACCTCTTGGCAAGTTGTACGTGTGAAGCTATGTCTGTGCTCTTGGGAGGGGAGTGACCACATTAATCTTTCAAAAGGACATTTACTCCATGTGTCACACTGCACTGCCAGTACAGGATGGGAGACAGAACAGGAGCGTTGCTGCATGCCCAGTATAAGGCAATCAATAAACACTGGGGAGATCACAAAATATTTTAATGTTAACAATAATGTTCATTTTCATCCACTGTTTCAAAGGTGCAACCCTTAACAATCAACACCATTTCTTCACACACACACACACACCACACACACACACACACACACCATCCACTGTTTCAAAGGTGCAACCCTTAACAATCAACACCATTTCTTCACACACACACACACACACACACACACACACACACACACACACACACACACACAAATCTACTGAGTGGGAAGGTTAGTGACAGTCCTAGTCAGGGGACCAGAGGAGTAGTCAAGCCCCTTTATAGCCTTGGAACAATTTTCTGAATGAAGTCTTACATCATCATCTATCTTTAGAGTAGCCACATTTTCATAAACTGGCAAGTCATTCTTGTACATTTGGAGGCATCTTACTTACTTTTACTGGTCAAAACTGCCTGTCCTATCCATCACTTAGAGTGATCTGTCAAGCGTTCTCTGAAATAATTAGTTGTTGAGTGGTGTTTGTGATTATGTGGTGGTCCATCTCACATCAATTTAACCTTCCAGAAATTCCCAGTGCTATTACCACTCCATCCTCACACTCAGTCATCTGCCAAATTAAGGCCGCTATTGCTTGGGGCTTATGTTGTATTTCCCTGATGACAAAGGCCTACCACCAAAAGCCACCAGAACAACCTATTAAAATGAATGAACGCCCCAGAAATCTGGTAAGTAATTTCACAATCTAATGAGAAGGGCAGAGCTCTTGAAGTTGTTTTCCTTCCCTTGCCTTGTGTACATAATATTTTCTCTGCCTGCTGGACTGAGGGGTGTGAGCAAGTCAGGGTGGCTTGAAGGTATTGCCTAAGCTGGTGTGCAGAACTCACTAGGCATTACAGAACTGGCTCTCTGCATATGTATAGCTCCTAAGCTACTTAAATATCCGCGCACACGTGTGAATAGCTACGTAAGACTGCATTTGGTATGCCTGTGTTATGATTCCGTGTGAGTCTCCTGACCTCAGAGGAATCCCTGTAATTCCCTGAACTCTGGAGTTAGGGACATGAAGCACATAGCTCTTTCCGCCTTCCCTGGTGACTGGTACCCCTGGGTCCCAAGAATCTGCAATGCCTCATCTCTCAAGCAGCTAATCAGAGGAGACTGAGAAGATGAGAAAGGATATACGTAGAACTTGGGAAGAGCGGGTGTACCTAAGATGATGTCTCCGAATATAGGAGTCTTGATTCTGCGGCTTTATTTACAAAGCCTTGGAAAACTGGAGGGTAGGCAAAGCCATCCAGAATATAAAATCCTTTGAGATAATTTCTGTCATCATTCTGGAAGCCACACCGCCCAGCTGCTGTCCAGCGCAGGGGTCACGGAGTCCGGGCAGAGCTGTGAACAGAGGCTGCAAGTCGCAGGCGCCACCCGGACACTTTGCGCTTCGGTGGGCTTTGCACCCTGAAGACGTGTCCCCGCACCATCTTCCCAGGCGCTGTGCGGAAGGTCTGAAACAGCCCAGCTGGTGCCTCGAAAGGGAGTTTCTAGAAGCTCCATCTCTGCTGACTCCCCTCCCCTTCGGATTTTGGATTTTACCCTCGCCAGGGAGCTAGCAGCTGCAGCTCCACAGCATCCACCCGCTCTCCAAGGGGACCAGGTGCCTCCGACGCCGCTTTCCGCGGGCCGGCCCGAGGGCTTGACCCCGGCGCTGCGGTGTGGCGGATGCTCCCGTGCCGGGGCCGGGGACTCCCCGCCCTTGCGCGCGACCCCGCGCCCGGGCGGGCGGCGCTTGCGGCGGGCAGGGGGCGGGTAGGGCAGCCTGGACTCGTCCTGGGGTAGCCGCCTCCTCTGCATACTGCCCGTGCTTCCCGGAGCCCAGCCGCATCCTCCGCCTCTGCCTCTGGCGGCTGCCAGCCTCCGCCTCGCGCCACCTCGGCCTCCCGCTGCCCCCGCCCCCGCGCCCCCGGTGGCTGTGCCTCGGCGGAGCCCTGAGGGGGCCTGTGGCTCGTTGGCCGCCCGCTCGGCTCGACTTGGCCGGGAGGCGTGCATGCCCCTGCAGCCCGCGGCGTTCATCAGCAGCATGCTCTATTTCCAGATGGTGATCATGGCAGGGACGGTGATGTTGGCGTACTACTTCGAATACACGGACACGTTCACTGTGAACGTGCAGGGATTCTTCTGCCACGACAGCGCCTACCGCAAGCCCTATCCGGGCCCAGAGGACAGCAGCGCTGTGCCCCCTGTACTCCTCTACTCGCTAGCCGCTGGCGTCCCGGTGCTCGTGGTAAGCCCAGGGCTACCAGCCCTCTCTTGCCTTCTGCAGATTGAGGATCCTCCAGGAGGACCAGTGTACACCAACCTTTACCATCTAAGTTTCTCCAACTTGGTGACAGCCCTCTTCCTCCAGAGGACATCCTTCTGGGGATCACGGGGGCGGGGGTGAGAGGGAAGCCTGCAGGGCTGGGTGGCTCAAAGACAGGGAAAGAGCTCTGCAGAAGGTGATGGGTGGGTGGCGGGATGCAAAAGGGTGAGCCTCTGAAGCGAATAGACTGGATCCGTTCTGTGGCCCTCCCTAGCTGGTTGGCCTCCTCCTGGATTTTCCTAGGAAGTGGAGCAGCAGCCTGGGGTGGGGTAGAGGAGTAAGATGCTGGGCTGGGGAAGGGATCCCTGCCCAGTCGGGGCAGGGGCAAATGCTTCTGTTTTATCCCCCTCCTTTTCCTCCAGATGAAAGAGCCAGGTGCACTGAGCTGGAGATCAGCTCACAAGTATCTAAAAATGTCTTTGGGCATCTGTACATGAAGAGGTCTCAGCAACAGGGCTTTGCTGGAAAGCAGGAGCGGAGGAACCTACATCACAAGAGCACTTTAGATTTATTTAAAGGCTATCTTTCCCCTGGACGGCTCTGGTGCTTGCTTCTTCCTTGCTAGTTTTATTGACTCTCTCTCTCTTCTCTCTGGTGTGTGTGTGTGTGTGTGTGTGTGTGTGTGTGTGTGTGTGCATGTGTGTGTGCGTGTGTGTGTGTGTGTGTGCATGTGTGTGTGTGTGTGTGTGACTGTCCAAGCAGGGGGAAAGGACAAGGCTATGTAGATAGGCGCTCTCTCTCTCTCTCTCTCTCTCTCTCTCTCTCTCTCTCTCTCTCTCGCACACACACACACACACACACACACACACACACACACACACACACACACACTTGAGCTAATGAATATAGCACAATTTGTATATATGAACACAATACAAAGTTCATTGTAGGAGATGGCTGATATTTCTTTGGAGACCGACTGCACTATGGTTCCTTTACATTGACAAAATATCTGAGGTTCCCTTCCCATGAAGCTCCCTCTCCTTTCTACCCTCCCTCTCCCCCCTCCCCACACAATGAATAAGAAGCTAGAATACAGAAGGGCAAGGGAGCTTGAGCTTTCATTTCCCACAGCTGAAGGTATGAATTGAAGTTGTGAGTAAGTGATCTCCGGCTCCCATTTTCTAAGATTTTTTTGTCTTTGCTTTGGCCTTCAGGGAAGCGATTTAAGAGTTTTCAAAATGAAAAGTTCTTATCACAAAATGGCAACAATACAAATAAACCAAGCCAGTTCTAGATAGCGTCAAAGTAACTGTTGAACACGCCACTGCACAGATGACTTCAACTTTAGCTCTAGCACAATGGTTGAGCCTGTGTTAGGACTTCCTTCCCTTGGAATATCTTCAGTTTGATTTTGTTTTTGACATTGGCTTTGCTAAAATGTGCCAGCAATCCTCAATGCAGTTGCAAGCTCCAGTTCTCTCTCTCCTAGTTTGAAAAGTTGCCAGAACAAAAGGTGTCCTAGTTTCTGGGGTACTTTTTGACTTTGCAGATTCTGGGTTTTTAGGCACATGCTTTCTAGGAGATTAAGTAGCACAGAGAATTTTGTTTGTAATGGAAAAAGCCAATTGCTTTTGGGCCATTGATTTATCTGCAACCATAATCAATATGTTTGTCTCTGTAATTGGCATTCAGTTTCCTCAGTAAGATAGCATTGCCAGCCTTGGACCATCCATCCCTGGTGGCAAGAACCAGTTTAGAGTTGAGAATACATTGGCCCAAGACTTCTCACTTTGGGGAGCCCTAGGGAGAACTGAAGGGGATAACGGAGCTAGCTAAGCACCACTGAGTGGAACTGAGCTGCTGTAGGCATGCACTTTTAAGGACCAGCCTCTCCTTATATTAGAGGAAACTGAGGTTCAGATACTAGAGTGGAAATATCTGAAAATGTCAACAATAGGTAGAACTGGTGTTCACATACACAGGAACTAGTGCCAAGTACCATGCTTCTGCTTTCAAAGCTGGCTGCTGGAGATGACAAGGAGAGACCCGCAAACTGAGATTTATGAAAGGGGGGGCTCCAACTTGACTTTCTTGTGTTGACCTCCAGATATGAATGAATAGATTTAAAAATTAGTGTGAAGAAAAAATATTGGATTTTGGATGGTTGTACTTTGCTTCCCTTCCTCCTAGGAATAATGAATTCTGCTACCACATGATGAGCCAATGCAGCAATGGCAGCTTGCTTCTCCATTCTTCTTAAGAACATGGCCTTACCCATACTCTCTTCTCATAAGAATAGCAACAATGTGAACAATACCCAACCACGGGGAAGATAGTATTTTATTCTTGAATACTCGAGTATGTTTTCCACATACTGTGGGGGTAGCCGTCATCTCTGAGATCTATCATTATTTTCATAAGAAATTTTTCTGGGTGGTGTTGTCTCATGCCTTTAATCCCAGCACTCAGGAGACAGAGGCAGGTGGATCTCTGTGAGTTTGAGGCCAGCCTGGTCTACAAGAGCTAGTTCCAGGGTGGGCTCCAAAGCTACAGAGAAACCCTGTCTCAACCCCCCCCCCCCAAATTAAAAAAGACATTTTGATTTTATTCAATTTTATTATTTCATGTAGGGCAATGGACTTCAGGCACTGGAGTTACAGACAGTTGTGAACTGCCTTACGGGTCCTAGGGATTGAACCCAGGTCTTCTTGAAGAGCATGCAATGCTCTTAACCACAGAGCCATCTCTCCAGCTGTTTCATATAACCATTTTGGGAAGCAGGGGCTGAGAAAGATTATGTGCTCAAGGACCAAAGTTAAAAGGTTGCCTTAATGGTTTCAGCCCTAGTCTTCAGTCTCCTAAGTCTGTGCTTTTTCTGTTATCAATTATTGATTCAATCTGATCATAATCATTATTCTAATTAAGTGCTTCAAGCTCTTTCCTTGTGTCATATTTAGTGCATTTTGACTGCTAAGGTTCATATTTATTGATTTATTGTCTTACCTTTTTATATGTGTTCTTAACCTGGAGGGTGATTTTAAAATCTCTTCAATATTTCTACCTGTGGATTATTTTTTATTTGTCCAAAAATTTAAAAGCTTGTGCCTTTTTGGACTACATTTATTTATTTACCTACTTATTTATGGGCAGCGAGAGAGGAGATTTCTAAATATAGTCACAGTCTAAAATGTGTGATCTTCCCCCTGATGTGGAGACTGCAGGCACATGATTTTACCTGGGTGAATTTTAGGATTGAAAACTTTACTTGCTGTGAAACCTTGAAATTTTTATTTAAGCTCATTAATTCTCAGTTCTTTCAGTCACAAAATTTTGCATTTAAATTACTTATAATATGCAAATATCCTTTGCTCTTCATGATTGATACTTTCTCATAGGTCATTGACATGTGTATTGTAATTTGGGGTGCTAGGGATTGAATCCAGGGACTGAGAAGGTTTGTTCCTAGCTCAGCATTATTATTAATAAAATAATGGTAAGGAAAAGTTTCCTGGATCCTTATGTTTCAAACATGTGTCTCTTAGTGCAGCTGCTCTTAGGGTAATTTCAGACATAAACTACAGTTGCTGATTCTAAGAAGTTTATGGTGGTATTTGAAAAATTCGAGAAACACACTGACAATTACAGTAATCATGATATGCTTGGCTGGGTGTGGTGATGCATACTTGTAAAAGCAGCATTCAGAGGCTGAGGCAGGAGGATCATCAATGTCAGGTTAACTTGAGCTGCATAGTGAGTTGAAAGTTAGTCTTATCTTCAGAGTAAAATCCTGTATCTACAAAACAAAGCAAAATAAAACAAACAAACAACAACAACAAAAAACCAGCCAGGGATACAGTGCAGTTGTAGATTCTGTCAGCTTAGTATATTCAGGGTCCTTAGTTTAGTCCCCAGCACTGCAAGAAAGAAAAGAAGTATGTTGATATGTAGAGACATATGTATATGCACATATATGTGTGTATATATCACAAAGACCTCTGCTGATACAGGGAAGGTCAAGATCACTTTCTTTTGGAGGATTGAAGGAAGACTTCATAAAATACTTGCATATGATGAATGCTTTATCTCTAATTAATTAATTAACTATTTTTTGTAAGTGTCAATACCAAGAGCTTTGTGTAAATACTCGGAAAGTGCGGTACTGGTGAGATGCATTTCCAGCCCTTGGGATTTGAGGGTGTACCTACAGCTTCATCTCAAGAATGTTGGAAACAGATAATGACAGGGGCTTTCTTTCATTAAGTCTGTCCTTGGATAACCACTTCTGTGTTGTGCTACAGAATATAGCGCAGATGAGGGCGTTAGATAAGTCTGGACTCTTAGTCTGGCTTCTTTTACTAATTAGCCAGGTATTTTGACGAAAGTTTCTTATTTCATAAACTGGAGATTTAAAAAAAAACAATAAAACAAGCAAACAAAAAACTTAATTTCCTGCTGGACAGGGTGGCTTATGCCTTTAGTCCTCCCACAGCAGACAGATTTCTGAGTTCCAGACAATCCTGGTCTATATAGTGAGTGACAGGCAACCCTAGGATACCTAATGAGACTCTACCTAAACTAAAATGAAAAAAAAATCATCCCATGAAACTAAAATAATATAAAACCACATCTAACTCCTGGAGAGCAAATGCACACGGAGATTCAGATTCGGGATTCTCTTGCTTGGGTCTAAGTCTATTCTGGTATTTTCCAGTGGTAAGAACTTGAGCCAGTGTGTCTCTCTGCCCAGATTTCTTCAATGATAAAATGGAGGTGTTGTGGAAATTGGCCTTGTGGGGCTTTTGTGAATGTACAATTAGTTTAATGCGCATATGTGGTAGATCAGTGGCCCTCTCTATGCCTCTGTGGATCGCTTTACTCAGTACCACTGTGAGAGTGCTCTCCTCAGATACATGTCCCATCCTTGCAGCCATTTTTATCAATGGCATGTAAGAAGTTCAGTGAGAGATCATTGCGTCAGAATTTAGTTATTTAAATCCATTAATGCATTTCATTTCCAAATTACAATTATGAAGGTGACATAGGGAGTTTAGATGGCACACCCGGAGTCTCACGACGACAGTGCCATTCTCCAAAGCCTGTGCATTTACCTCTTTTGTTAAAAACCTTTACTCTGACAGACTAACCAGTCTTCTAAGATTTTTAGTCATAGTGACTCAATCCAAGAAAGTCAACATTTTTTCTCAAACCTTTTGTCCTGAATTCCATTTTCCCTGGTTTGGTGGTAAACTGTGTTCCCCACGGTAGAGAATAGTCTCCATGTGTGATGTAGGAAATTGTTTTGTTTCCTGTTCTGCTTGGAAGTGTTGGGGAGAGGTGGGTGGCAGCAGAAGGGATTCAGAGTTGTGTGGTTCTGCTTTGAAGCGTGGTTATTATCTCAGCTGCACACACTGAGCAGGGACTGTAGGCACCCACATTTGTGGAGATCCCACAGTCTCCTGGATTTGCAGTCTGTGGTGCTGGAGAGGTGAGGTGCCTCCTCAAAGGCCTGTTTCTTAAAATAAGAGAGGCTTAGCACTAGACCGTGCGATGCCATGCATGTGTGGAAATCAGATGTATGCTTATACATACACAAGGAAAGTTTAAAATGTTTGTTTTAGGAATCCCTAAATGGGCTATTCTTGCAGGGAGGGTCTGAGAGTCTGAAGCCCTACTAATGCCTTTTGTTTTTCTTTAGAAATTGCCACTCCTATCCATTCACATTCTCCCTTCCTTTTTCTTCCTCTTCTTTCCTTCCCTTTCTGTTTAAAAAGTAATTCTCTTTGCCCCCCCCCCCTTTCCTTTCATCTCCACTCATTTTCCCACTGATACGGAAATGGTGGCAGGAAGTAGAAGCCCTGCTAGCTTTCTCCTGCTTCTCTCTCACGCTCCCTCTTCCTCTATCTTTTCTCCTTTCCTTCCTCCTGTTATCTACACGTCATCCTTGTGACATTTTTGAGACATTTACTGTAATTAAAATATGTGGACTTGCACCACCCTACCTTTAAAAGATTTTATGAGTGACAATTGGATGAGGGAAAAAAAAACATTTTGGAGACCATGTCACTTCATAAATACAAGGAAGAGACAGTGTGAACAGGTCACACAGATTGTGTAGCTATCCATGATTGGCATCATTTCTAGCTCTATTTTGTCAGACTTATGTATGTATATCATGACACAAAAAATGAATATGACTTTTACAATCTTTTTACTGATTTTTCTATACACAGAATGGTATAGGTAAAGAGTTAGTAGTATAAAAAGGTCTAACTAATTATTACAGACTATTGCTCTATTGTATAATGCTGACTTCTAAAATATTTCGGTGACTTTAAGTGTTTTCAAGATCCTTATTAAGAATCATCTTGCTGGGCAGTGGTGGCGCACGCCTTTAATCCCAGCACTCAGGAGGCAGAGGTAGGCGGATCTCTGTGAGTTCGAGACCAGCCTGGTCTACAGAGCTAGTTCCAGGAAAGGCTCCAAAGCCACAGAGAAACCCTGTCTCGAAAAAAAAAAAAAGAATCATCTTGTTCATTTCTGTAGTTTTAAATAGTTTGGGGAGTACACAAATGCCTTTGTGTAATATATATATGTGTGTGTGTGTGTGTGTGTATATATGTATAATATATTATATATATACATATACATATATATATACTAAGACTTCATGCTATAACACATGAAGTCTTAGGTTTTTTTTACCCCATTAAGCAGAAATCTGTAGACTTTTAAATGATATAAGGAATTTATTATGTACTAGGTACAGCACTGCTGACCAGGCTTCTAAAATTAAGAAAGAAAGAAAGAAAGAAAGAAAGAAAGAAAGAAAGAAAGAAAGAAACTCTACTCTTCAAGAATGCATACCATCTGAGTAAAAATTATACCTCTAAGCCTCAGTTCTCTTGTCTATAAAACAGACATCAGAATACATAACATGATCTCTCCCATGAACTAATAATGTCTGTGCTAAGTGTTCAGTTGGTGGTAGCTGTTTTTCTACAACAAATGCCTGCTATTCTTATTGATAGCACGGGGTAAAATGACATCACGCACACTTAACCACTTTTGAAAAAATGAGCTAAGCCATTTACTGTGCACATTAATTCTTTCAGATAGTGTGTGTAGTGGCACCTCTAGGGTGCTTTAGCAATTCGCTTCAGTAGGTAAATGACATGTTGAAGACCTGCACCTATTACTTCAAGTCCAGTGCTCTGGTAGCTACATAGAGTTGGCCACTAATTTGATTCATAGTCTATATGACTGCATTCCTAGCAGCAGAGAAGAGTTAAAGCATATTGAATTAATATCAATGGGTTATTTGCCCTATGCCCATTAATGTAGAGTCTCAGTGAACAGAAATTGAAAAAGCTAAACATTGGAAAGGGGAGTTTAAAAATCAATGTTCAAATATATGAACCCTCTTTCATATTTAAACCATCACAATAGCCAATAGGATTTGATTTTTTTTTCAGGTTTGAATTCTCATCCACTCACATGGCAGAATAGGTGCTGATGTCAGAACAATGACCCTTACTTAGAGTTAGGAAGACCCTTTTAACACTTTAGAAACTTATGGAATATTATTAGGTTGGAAGAGATTTTAAAATATGTAAAATAGGATTTTATCAGTACTATTTAAACTGTTTCTGAGAATGACAGTTTTCACTCAGCAGGCTGGTTACATTTTCAGTCTTATTATGACAAATGTAGTTTGAGAATTATTGTCAGCAAAATTACCATTTTAAAGGGATAAAAACAGAATTACATTTTTTTCAAAACAGTTACATTTAAAATTTTAAAGACAGATTCTGTGATACATATTTCTCACTGAGAGAACATGTATGAATGAATGAGTATGTGTGTGTGTGTGTGTGTGTGTGTGAGTGTGTGTGTGTATGTATGTAGATTTATAAGGGATTTGGCATTTAATACATTTGTAAGTTTTGTATGAATTTACTTTTATCCCTCCTGTGTCTCATCTCTCTGATGCTTCTGCCCACACCAATTCAGCTTCCTAGAACATTCTTTGCATTTAAGAGGTAATCTCCCAACTTATATCTCTTGCAAATTACAAGTTGGATATGAATTATGATATTCAGGTCGTTTCGTGCTATGGTTGATAATGCATCATTATCATATTTCCATCATTAGATTTTGGACATTTCAAAGTTAGAATATTGTAAATTGACTTGAGTCAGTTTTCTTTGGTTGAATATCTAGGCTGTTTTTGATAAATAAGCTATCAAGGCACTCACTGAAGTTGTGGTGATGAAGTTATAATGAATTTGAATTCAAATAATAGGTTAAATTCTGCTGAGCTTTCAGTTATTTAATAGCTTTCCATTACAGCAGGCAGAAGTGTCCAAATAACTTGTAAGTTCAATGAATCCGTAACTCTAGGTCCTCAGTGATGATTTAGATGGATGAAATGCTGTCTGAAGGGTTAGCACAGCCAAGATGGGATTGGATTGACACAGTCCAAATCAACCATAGGTCTTCTAAATTCAACAGGATAAAACCATTAGGGAATAGAATAGACCACCCCAGAGTCTTAATCCGTGTGTGTTCAGGTATGGGAATATAAGCCCATTCACATCAATTGAATTTTTTTCCTTTCACCAGTGAATGTGCATTTTTAACAATTCATCATAATAATTAAAAGCCAGTCTTTTCATCGATAGAGAAAACCCCTTTCTTCTAGCCTCTTTGCTAATTAAGCCAGCCATTAATTAACATACAGATAGCAAAGAGATTTTGGCAGCTTCTTTGAAATAAGAAGACCTGTTTTAATTCTCCGTCACTGTGACAACATACCCGAGATGAACAGCATTAAGGCAAGAAGGATTTAGTTTGATTCATGGTTTCTGTCCACAGTCACTTGGCTTCTGGGCCTGGGGGTTAGGGGAAGGGCAGTGCAGCAAAATGAAAGTACATGAAGCGGCAAAGCAATTCCCCTCACACTGGCTAGGCAACAGAGAGAAAAAAGAGTGCTTGCATTTATAACAAAGCTCTGCTCCAAAAAGCCATTAAGTTATTACTTTATCAATGGATTAATCTTCTGTGAGTTTGGAGCCCTCATGGTCCATTGACTTCCTAAAGGCCCCAGATCCGCACACTGCAGCACCAGGGACCCAAGTCTTCAACACATGCTCTTCAGGGTAGATTCATGAACCAAATCATAACCATACTTGTGACTGACTACTCTGGACTTTGAACTTGGCTAGCATTTTAGCAGACCATCCCTGGAAGTAGACCTGATATCTGTAAGCTTATACATACTAATTCATATCACATACATCATCCTAGACTCAATTGCAGATTTCTCAAACATATGCTCAAGATACCTTAGCTAAATGGTGGCATGTATGATCGTATTTGTCTTATAGCCATTTCCATATTTTGCTAGCTCATTTATTTCCTGAGAATGTACATTGTGTGTGGCACACAGGGTGTGGATGCAGAGATATAAAATAAGTGCAAATGGAGTAACAGAAAGCAGGACTGTGAAAAGTTACTTCTCTTCAGCCACTTTGTGCTTCCTTCTCTCCTCTCAGATTTTCTTCCCCGGGACAAATCCTTAATGAATAGCTTTCAAGGGCGTCATATTTTGAAATAAAGTCTTTAAGAAGTCAAAATCATTGTTGCAAAAATCCAGGGATTTATTGTCCTTCAAAGCAAATTTGGAAATAGTTGAAACATTTTGGGGTAGTGAAGTAAACACTTTGCTTATATAGCTGCATATTATTGGAATAACTTGTGACCTCTCCCTGCTAATAGAAGTCAGATTTGTGTTAATATAACCCAAACCTCTGTGTGTTTCTCATACTTGCAGTATTGACAGCAGAAACTGTACTTTGTTGAAATCATCGTTTTAGATTTAGCCCCTGTCCGCTTGGGTACATAGAAGCATCTTGTATTTCCAGAGACCTCATCAAAGCCGAATGTCACGATCTCACAGACACTGAAACCAAGCAGTCTCAGAGAGATGCTGCACCGGGGGATTCATCTTGGAATTTCAAATGAACTCCTGACATTTTCTATTGAAAGGGGGAAAGAAAGACAGTATCTTTGGGTTGGTGACAATGACCTCTTCCTTCCCATGTGCCTGGGCAGTATTTGCTTAGTTACAAAAATGAATGAAGAGCCTTAGTCATAAGTACGTGATAGCCCTCTTGCTCTTCCACAAAGGGACATTTGTTTCCTCTTCTCTCTGGTTTCACATCACATGGCTACTTGGGGTCCCCTTGTTTTTCTGGGTGAAGTCTGGAATACAGATATCGGACTCTAGAAGATGCTTTATCCAAGCCGCACAATCAGTCTCTTTCTGGCCTTACATTTTTAGAAAAAGTTTGTGAATTCAGTGTGAAATGGAACATGCATCCTCATAGGCAGACCTCTTCAGCCATGGAAGGAATCTTTTATTTTTGCCTCTTAATTTTCTAATGAGCTGCCATGGAGATAAAGTGACTTATCCAAGGCCACTCAACTAATGAGCAGATTGTATAGGCAGCTAATATGTTTAGATTGCCTAATGCCTATCTAGTATTTTTGCAACTGTTACATACATACTAATTTAGTGTTCTTTTCAACATTGGGGGTGACCCTATTGTATCTCAACTTATAGATGACAGCATAGTATCAAGGCTCAGAAAGAGTGAGCCACTAACCTATGACACACAGCATGGAAGTGGTATGCCTTGACCCGCTGCTTTTCCTATCCTTGGTTTTACTTCTTTTGCAAGGATGAAGGCCACCTGTGGTGAATATCTTTGTTTTGCAGTGTTATTTGGGAAAATAAAATGCACACTCTGTTTATGGTAATAGGGTTTTTTTGTGACTTTTACTATTGACCCAAAAGATTCTACTAACAGTGTGTTTAAAGTTAACACTTGGGATCTTAATGAGGACAAAGAGGTTTTGGGGAGTTTTTTTGTTTTTGAGAGGGGTTTTCTCTGTAGCTTTGGAACCTGTCTTGGAACTAGCTCTAGAACACCAGGATGGCCTTAAACTCACAGAGATCTGCCTGCCTCTGCCTCGCGAGTGCTGGGATTAAAGGTGTGTGCCACCACCGCCTGGTGGAAGAAGAGCTTTTAAGGGGCTGGAGAGCTTGCTTTTTGGGTAAAATACTAGCTTCACGTGCACAAGATCCTGAGTTGAGATCCCATGTACCCATGTAAAAATGTTGGTTGGGTGTGACGGTGTGTGTGCCTACAAGCCCAGTGTTGTGTGATTGGATACAGGCAGATCCCAAGAGTTCCCTAGGCAGCTAGCCTAAGCAATATGGAAAAATACAAGTTTCATGAGTAATGGTGGCTCAAAAACCATGGTAGAGGGCAATACAAGAAAAATACGAAACCAACCACTGGCCTCCACACATGGATAAGCACACTTCCTCAAATATGCACACAAATATATCCCCTGCACACATACATGCATTCATACACAATGAATAAGTGAACGAACGAACAAATGAATGAATAACATTGGAATCTAAAATCAGTGTTGGGTCTGTTATACTTTTTTCTTTCAGTTAATACCAACTATTTTCATCCAAAAAAAAGAGCCCCATTTGGAGTTTAACTGGTAGCAGAATAACAGTCTATTCAGTTTTGATGCACACATTTTAAACTTTTTTTTTAATTAAAATTTTTTATTAAAAATTTCTGCCTCCTCCCCGCCTCCCTTTTCCCTCCCCCTCCCCCCACTCCCCATGCCCCACTCCCCTCTCACTCCGTCTCCAGTCCAAAGAGCAGTAAGGGTTCCCTGTCCTGTGGACAGTCCAAGGTCCTCCCCCCTCATCCAGGTCTAGGAAGGTGAGCATCCAAACCGGCTAGGCTCCCACAAAGCCAGTACATGCAGTAGGGTCAAAACTCAGTGCCATTGTCCTTGGCTTCTCAGCAGCCCTCATTGTCCACCATATTCAGAGAGTCCGGTTTGTTCACATGCTCCATCAGTCCCAGTCCCGCTGGCCTTGGTGATCTCCCAATAGATCAGCCCCACCGTCTCAGGGGGTGGGTGCCCCCCTCGCGGTCTTGACTTCCTTGCTCATGTTCTCCCTCCTTCTGTTCCTCATTGGGACCTTGGAAGCTCAGTCCATTGCTCCAATGTGGGTCTCTGTCTCTATCTCCATCGATCGCCAGATGAAGGTTCTACGGTGATATGCAAGATATTCATCAGTATGTCTATAGGATCGGGCCATTTCAGGCTCTCCCTCCTCAGCTGCCCAGAGAGATGTACCCAACTATGCACACATTTTAAATTCTAATGCTGTGGTTTTGACATAAATAACCATATCCCTGTCATAGAGAATATCAGATACAACCAAGACATTGCCTTTGCCATCAGGTTTGGAACAAGAGGATAGAAAGGAGATTCAAGGGTATAAATATGTTTAGGGGAAATTATAGATGTTGTAGATGTATATTTTGAGCTCATATTTTTAGAGGATACACCGTTTTTAGTGCTAGTGTCAGAATAATAAAAACAACGCTTTCCTGGTCTCATTGCCTTTCTTGGGGACCAGCCGAGGCTTGAAGGTACTTCTCTACGATGCTGTGCTCATATTATTCTCCCTGCTCCTCATTTCCTTATGTTTCCATACCCTCATCCTTAGTTTAGGAAGCTCCAGGGCCATCTCTCTGATACGTCTTTCCTGGATGATTTTATTCACCTTTGATCTGTTGTTCCTGTAATTTCCTTTTTACATAATGTCCATTTGTTTCTTGTCTTATACTCTTTCACCCCTAGCCAAGTAGAACAGGAATTCTACCACTCCTCACACTATCTTCCTCATGAATCCATTAGCCTTAGATAAAAATAGAAGCTTCTACTGGTCCACTACCACGTCTGTGAAAGGAAAGAGTCAATATCTTCCCACAGGCTGGCTTCTTGGCTTCCTACACTTTAAGCTTGAGCCTAAGGCAAACTCTTCTAATTGAATTTGCCATCTTGGAAGCACATGACTGCTAAACACTTAATTGAATATAACCTATACAATATATTACAAGGCCACATAATTGGTTACACATTTGATTTGATCACATAAAACTTATTGGCTGTCAAGACATTATAAATTCCTATAGGGGAACAAATATGTTTTACAAATATATTTGCTTCTTGCTTAATGCCTAACAATCCTTCAAATGAGAGCAATAAATAATTATTTGTTTATTTTAACATGATATAATTAAATAGAAATTATAATTATTTCAGAAATCCTCTTTTATTCAATTCTTTAGAATTAAAAATATTTAAGAATTTCATAGACAAATACATTATATTGCATTTTAATCATATCTATTCCCACATACCCTGTTCCTTCCAGAGACTCCCAACAAGTGCTCCTCTCAATTCTGCCAACTTCATGGCCCACTTTTGTGACCAATTGAGTCTAGTTGCTGCTGTTTTTATGCACATAGGTGTTGGGTATTCTGCTAGAGCTTGTGCAACATTCTAGGAGCCATGTCTCCAAAATAAAAATTATTCATAGCCCTCAAATGCCAATTGCTCATGGTCCGTAGGTGGGATCTTGGATATTTGTTTTGAACCATTGTTTGATCTTGTTCAGATCTTGTGCTCCTAACCACAGCTGCTGTGACTCTTTCATGCCCAGATGACAGTGGTTCCAGAAGTTCACCATAATTTTTGTCTTTTGAAAACCTTCTCCTACCTACCTCTTCTACACAGTTTCCTGAACCTGGTGGGTGTGGTGGTGTAGATTTCCCACCTAGGGATGAACACTTCACAGTCACTCTCTGTACATGGTAACTGTAAGCACTTTTATCCACCATGAGGGATTTTTTTTATTTAAATTTTTTATTTATTTACTTGAGTGCATGCCATATTATGACAAAATGTGCCTAAGTGTGTTATCTACTCATAGATATTTAGATTGTCGAGCCCAAGTTATTTTCCCAAACTCCAGACTGTTAACATTTTACTTTATTTTACATCATGAATTTTAAATATTTTTCCTATGTGTGTTCATTTAACTTTTCATTTAATCAAAGTTATGCAGAATGTACTCTAAAAGTAAACCCCATTTCCTTTAAGTGGAGAATACCTCTAATTTTTCATTTATATCATTATGGTTTTGCTCTATAAACACTATTTAATTTTTTGTCTTAAATTATAGCTAGCACTTTTAAAATTATCACTGTAAGAGGACTTTTTTTGTTGTACCTGATACTTTTTGAAAATCAAGTGAGACATTTTATGCATTTTAATATACTTAAGTTTTTTTTCTTAACTAAGCCAGAGGTGCAGAAAATATTGGTCAGTAGTATGGTTAGTACTTGGCTAACATGCATGGGCTGGATTCTTATATATGGATACACATACACACACACCAGGTGACCTAAGATTGCATCATCATCATCTTTCTTCAAAATTCATTGATTTAAATTATTAATTCATTTTACATCTGAAAGTTCTATGTATGACAAAATTAGAAAACTTTGTGTCTTTGCTCCTATGTATGGGATGTATATGGATGTGGAAGCCATAGGTTGTTGGTAGGTATCTTCCTCAACCAGTTCCGCCTTAGCTTTTGAAGTAAGGTCTGCCAGTGAATCTAGAATTCATGAATTCTTCTAGACTAACTGGCCAGCAAGCTGTAAAAGTCCTTGTTTCTCTGT
Organism: Microtus pennsylvanicus; assembly: GCF_037038515.1. Taxonomy (NCBI): domain Eukaryota; kingdom Metazoa; phylum Chordata; class Mammalia; order Rodentia; family Cricetidae; genus Microtus; species Microtus pennsylvanicus. The sequence continues at coordinate 99,465,816 of NC_134585.1, read as the reverse complement.
CTCTCGGGCTCTGATATTACAGTGTGATTCGATTTGCCCACACTGTTTTCTGTGGGTGCTTTATATTCGAACTCAGATCTCCATTCTTGTGCTGGAAGTACTTTATTGACTGAGTCATCTCCCCAGCTCCAAAAATACATTTTGATGGTGTTTTGATGCTGCATTCAGATAGCTGGCAGGGGTTCTAAATGAGATGAGTCAGTATTTTAGAGTCGTACAGGATTTATGAAACATGTTTTATACATTTTTATTAGTGATCATATATTAAGATGAAACACTAGACTCAGTACATGGCACTCTTTTGAGAAGAGTTTCTTTCCTTTGAGAGTGATAAAAGAATTAGTGGTAGTTTATAGGATGACAGTAATGAGGAAAGAAGGATTCAGTGTTGCATGGGCAAGCAAATCACACAATTAACTCGGGCAGAGCTGGGAACATGAAGCTAGCATTTTAGTGTTTATGGATTCTCTCCCTGAAATTCAGGACATCCAAATTAGACGGAAATACCAAGTATGTGGAAATTAATTCTCCACCTTCTCAAATAGTTGCACATGAAACCTCCGAATAACATCACTTCATAGAACACGGCATGGTACTCAAATGTATTCCCGCATGTATTCATTAAAAGAACAACTTTAGGGTCTTTCCTTGGATAAAGGTGTTTTATGTGTGGTTAATGAGTTTTAGATGCTCAGACATGGAAGGCAGGATCCCTGGGCTTGCACATTTAACTGTTCCTGGCAGAGATATTTATAATAGTGTGGGAGGATGAAGAGGTGGGACGGATGGAAGAAGGAAACACAAAGGCAGAAGATATGATAGCTAATCAAGGAAATGAAGGAAAAGGACTCCAAGAAGATGGTATGTGTGGTTGTTTGGGCCAGGGAGGGTTTGGCAGGCTAGGGGAACACTGCAAGACTGGAAGAGGAAAGTGTTTCCAACAGTAAATGACTGAATACAGAACAGGTTTCAATGTACCCTACATTCCAATATTTTTGAAGGCCATAGTCCATAACTACCCTGAATAAAGAAATCTGTACTACACATTCTTGCCTCCCGGCTTCATCTACATATCTTGGCCTATCTGTTTTTCAAAAGTAATTCTTTTTTAAAAAAATATTTATTTATTTATTATGTATGCAATATTCTGTCTGTGTGTATGCCTGCAGGCCAGAAAAGGGCACCAGACAACATTACAGATGGTTGTGAGCCACCATGTGGTTGCTGGGAATTGAACTCAGGACCTTAGGAAGAGCAGGCAATGCTCTTAACCTCTGAGCCATCTCTCCAGCCCTCAAAAGTAATTCTATGTCTGTGACTGATTTAATTTAGTAAACTACCAAGAAAAATAAAAATATTAATTTTCAGTCTTAAGGAATCTAGGACAATATTAAGCACATTGATCTTGGCTGCCAAATGTATTTCAGAAATAATATATTTTTGTCTCTATCAAATATAAAATGCCACTGAAAACAAAATTTTAAATGATTAGTAAGAAGTTAACTTCTGTGACATATATACGACATAATTTTCAATTAATTGTTTCAACATGGACAACGCTGAAGTTAAAAGATAAATATTTGTACAATCCTAATGGTTATTCTGGGAATGAACAATTAAATTAAATTGGTACTGTTATCTTATTGCTATTGCTGCTTTGCTTCTGTAGTTATTAATTCATCTCAACTCGAAATTTTCCAAATTGCATAACAAGTGTGCTCATCTGTGTACTGTCTTCAACCATCTCATTACAAACTGAAAATTAAACTTTACACAATTCCATACCATTCTAGCAATTTGAAGACCTGCTACAGAAGTTCTTTCAAGGAAAAAATTAAAACTTATGTGAAGTACAGCTGTGCTATCCTGGGTAGGTGAAAAATAGAGTTTTCTAGGTTAGAGTATCAAGGATTAAGCATGCTTAGCTTTCTTGAAAGATGCATTATCCTTCTAAGTTTGGTCATCTAGTTAAGATTCCTATTCAGGGGAAATGGCTTCAAAGAGCACATGAAAAACATCTTTTCACGAGCACACTTTGATTGGATTTGTTAGATTTGCATACACTTTATAGTGGGAATGTACTGGTGTCGTGGCTTCTTTTGCTTAGAGGGGAAAGCTGAAAAGAGTCGTAAAGGAGAAATGTACAAACGTTTGCGAAGGATGCATAGAAAAGTACTGGCAGAGTGAGAACACACCTCAAGGAGCCGAAGCAGCAAAACGCTTTGGCAGTACCAGCAATCCAAGACCAAAAGGCTGAATGCTGAGGAAAAGAGATAGATGATTCACACAGACCATACGATGTTGGTGTTTCTTAAGCAAAGAAGGTGTTATAACAAGTCTTGGTGCCAGAGATCTGTCTGATCATAGAGGCAGAGGGAACCTCTTTTGTTTTCTGGAGCATGTAGGCCAAGACAATCTTGCCTGCTTGGGCAGGTGGGCTTCTGGGAAGCAGTTCTAACATGGAGTTACCTGGATATCAGCAAGTAGTGCTGATCAGGGGCTAAAGAAGGGAAGGAAATTGGAAATGGAACTCTGGAAGGGTGAGAAGAGCAAGTCCAGGTGGTGATGGCAAGAACTGAGACATGGAGGCAGACACCTGGAACCTGTCAAGGTTGATCAGAGTGGGAGGCAAAGTTGGGCTAAGAGTGAACAGTGTGAGATGAGGTTCTAGGCAGGCACACGCTCTGGGATCTCAGGCATACAGACCAGAAACTGTCCTGAATGGCAGGATGCTGCAAGAAGAGTTGGGATGGAACCCAGGTGGAGTTTAAACAGCAGACAGGATATAAGTCAATCGCCGAGGCTTTTATTTAGTTCTAACCTTCCGGATTTGCAGTTCCTGGTTTAGAAAGTGTCTGTCATTCATCCTGGCATTCATCTAGATTATGACAATGTAATAATGAGAACAGAAATAACAAAGACTTGCCCTTTTTTAAAGATGACATTTTTAAAATGAGAGGTTTTGTGTGAGTGTGTGTGTGTTATTATGCACATGTGGAAATGGGTACCTGTGCAGGCCAGAAGAAGATAGCAGATCTCCTAGAATAGAGCTGAATTTGCAGGTCGTTGGTTGTGAGCCGCTGGATGGGAATGCTGGAAACTGAAATCTGGCTGTTTGAAGGAAGTCTCAATAGCTGAGCTGTTGCCCTACTCCCAGGCTATCCCATTTTATGGCATTCTCTTACTTGGAAAATATGCGTGGCATGGGTATAGCAGTCATTTAGTCAAAATAGTGACCGAGAAAAATTTGAGTTGTTCTGGTTGTAGCCAAAATAGTTGCAAAGCTTACATGAGAACTTGTTCTGGCAGTTCAAATACCTTTGTTAGGTATTTATCAGTGAGTAAGAAAGGAAGACTTATAGTTCATGAAGTGCCGAGATGGATTAACAAATAACCTCCCAAAGGGATAGCATTTCCAAACCAAATTGTTTCAGCACCAAGGAGAGGACTCAGTCATGGATCTCACTCCCCCACTTAATGAACAAACACCAAAGGGAAGTGCTGTGGTAGCCAGAAGAGACATCCATTTAACAACAGCATATTTCAGGATATCTTGTTAAGTGTGTTTTGATTTGATTGAGAGGGAGTGAGAAATAATATTTGTTAAGGCAGATTTAAAATCAGACATGGCTGGGTTTAATATTACCTCTACTATTAATCAGTGTAATGGGGGTGGTTGGTCACTGAACTCGCTCCTTTCCAGTTTGATTGTAATGACGTGCTCATTGTATAAGAGCATGTGTTTTGGAAGATATTAATGTTTAAAGGGATTTAATTTTCATCCCAGCTATGTCATTTTTTATTGGCATCCCTCCTTTACAGAAGAAAAAACTACAACCCAAATACTAAGTAATTTACACAATGTTTAGTAATTTGAACCAAAAAGTCTCCTTGACTCCATAACCCATATTTTTCTCCAGTGACAATAAAGGATGCATTCTGAGCCTCTACTTGGGGTTTTAAAAGGAAGGGGTATGTCTATGTTTCATTTAGTCCATTTCATTTTAATGCTTTGTGGAATTTTTATGAGAAGAAAGAGTCTCAAACAAGTGAAGAGGGCAATAATTGGTGTGTATTTGAAGTGAATTCCAAAGGTGTTTCAAGCCAACAATAATGGAGAAGATTAGAGTAAGGAACAAAAATCTACACAACTTCAAATGGCAGATGCCTGTAGAAGGCATGGCACTAACAAAGATGTACTATGTCCACAGGTATAAACAAATTCAGAGAATAAGTCAATATGACATTGAGATAAAATAAGCAGCCAGATTAGTTTATGTACTATGAGAATTTTGAATTAAAAGAAAATTACTTAAATTCATTAAGAATATTAAGTTGAATTGGAATGATAGAAAATTGTATGTTAGTCCTTCAGTATTTTCTTGGATGTGCTTATATTTAAATATTATTTTGCATGTTTTTGTTAAGTTTGCTTTTTATGAATTACTTTCTATTTACGGTGGATACCAAATGAGTAGAAAAGATAAAGATGGAAATTTTAGGACTTGTGAAAGAAGAGATTTCTCTGTATCTGGGCAGCTATGAAGAACACAGCTACTTTAGCTTAGCTAAGCATTGCTGAGGCTAAGCCATAAATGTAGTCTAGACTGAAATATGTGGAACAGTAATGAGAGGTTTCACCATAGGCATTGAATGACAATGATATCAATATAAAATATTAAAAAAATCAATATTGAAATATAAATAAAACTAAATCAACAATGCAGCATACCTAATGACACATTTTGTAAATTAATCAATGAATTGGTTTCCATTCTTCTCATGTTCCCTTTCTTCCTTCCTCTTTCCCTCCCATCTTTTTTCTTTCTTCTCATCTTCCTTCCTTCCTTTGTTCCCCCCATACTTCTCTCCCTCCCTCCCATCTCCATTGCTCCCTTTCTTTTTTTCTTTTTTCTCTGCTCTCTTGTTTTTTCAGCAGTTGTTTGACATATTCATGCCAGGAACTGCTCTACATTGCAGTGAAACAAGCATTAAAAATCCACAATCAGAAAATCATCATTGAGCTATAGTCAGTATGAATGTTAGTGGAATCCAAACTGCTGACAGGCCAAAGTTGAAGAAAACCAGCAGCTTCATAAGCTTTATGTAAAGTTATATTAGTGGTCTCTTTCATAGTTAAATCATCAGAGGTGGTTTGGTTTTTTGAAAGTATATTCTAAGATTTTTCTTCATGCCAATTTCTTGTCTTTGGTGACTGGCTTATGTAACTTATTTGCAAAACCTTTCCTAAAGCTTTACACTGGTGTGTGTGTGTGTGTGTGTGTGTGTGTGTGTGTGTGTGTGTGTAGTAATAGGGGGAGCGGCGGCTGGGCTGCGTCCCCAATACCCCAGCCGCCCGGCTCCGGCTAGCTTATGGCCTGAAATAATTACACGGACACTGTATTCTTTTAAACACTGCTCTGGCCCATTTCTAATAATCTATGTAGCGCCCCTAGGTGCGCTTACCGGGAAGATTCAAGCCTAAGTCCATCCTGGGTCGGAGCTGGGGCATGGTGTGCGTCTTCCCTGGAGCAGGTAGCATGGCGTCTCTCCTGCGTCTGCTCCGGAGAGCGGAGCTGTGGAGTCTGACCTCACTTCCTCTTCCTCCCGGCATTCTGTTCTGTTTACTCCACCCACCTAAGGGTGGGCCTATCCAATGGGCCTAGCAGTTTCTTTATTGCTTAACCAAGGAAATCAACAGATTGATATATGACACTCCCCCATCACTTCCCCTTTTTCTGTTTAAACAAAAAAGAAAGGCTTTAACTTTAACATAGTAAAATTACATATAACAAAACAGTTATCAAGTAAAAGTTACATCAGAAACATTTATACATATAACAAAATTGACCTTAAATCTCTATAAATAAAGCAAAATCTATACTAATGCAAATTATTTATATCTATATCATATCCCCCTTTAAATGTAAAAGAACATTTATAAACTATATTTGGGAACATGGGCGCAGTTTTTTCTCTCCAAACTGCTTCCTGCTGAATGGGGGCGTCGTTAATGATTTTAGGGTGTAACCTGTGTGCCAGGTTTATCTCAGTTGGCAGTTGAGCAAGGCAATTTTCTGAAGATGTTCACAGCAACCCTTCAGGAGGACGTGGTCCATCATACCAAATCGGAATAGAAGAAATCCATAGAGTCTCATCCTCTGTGAAAACAAAAGAAGACTCTCTCCAAAGCATCATATCCTTAGACCCAAATTCTGAAATCGTAATACCCTTATATCCATTCTGGTTTAGCTTGGCAGCCCATGTAATGAAATATCTCTCTGTACTTAGCTCCTTCACAGTCAAAAATTTTAAAGAAAACACAATAATACAAAGAATCCAGACTCTCTGTGAATTTTTCATCTTTACGCGGCTTATTTTTACTCTATCACTTTACTTTATTCTGTCTCTTTAAAGACTTTACCTTTTTTTTTTTTAACCATTAACTTTATTCTCTATATTCCTTTTCTTCTCTCTCTCAAGCCTACGTACATTCATCCAACAGTGTGACTCGTTTAGTGGTCTGAATCTGTCCTATTGTGAATCTGCAATTTTTTACTATCCAGGAGCACTTTTGATTTACACCTTTAAATCACTAGGCGCTAAGCTGCAACATTTCTAGGTTAACTTTTTGCTTTTTGAGCGCATATCTTTGACCTGGAATAACCCTGTAGACCAGGCTGTCTTTGAACTCTCAGAGATTCGCCTGTCTCTGCCTCCCAGGCATTGGGATTAAAGGCGTACACTACTATACCTTGAACTCACAGAGATCTGTTTGTCTCTGCCTTCTAGGCACTGGGATTAAAGGCGTGTGCTACCACACCTTGAAGTCACAGAAGTTTACTTTAAGAATTTTAACTTTTAGTCTGCATATATTTTTAACACACTTTAAACCATTCAGAAATTTTCTCTGTCTTTGAATCTCTCTTTACTGTATATCTCTCTTTTTCTGACCACAAGAGCCTTTAAATTACTGAGCAATATCAGTAGGACTAAAGGCGTGGCTTTGCCAGCTAGATCCAGTCCATTCCTTAGCTTTCCAGCCTCATGGCGGAAATACAGGCTGCAGCCATGTTTATAGCATTTCAAGGTCCCTGCCAGCCAGCGAGCTACAACAGACAACACTCAAGTCCTCTCTTGGTAGCCGGCCCTCCTGCCTCAAACAGTCAGAGTTTGCCCTGGCAGGATGGCCCAGAAAGCCGGCATTTTAAAACGGCACAGCTTTTTTCCTGCTACGGCTGAAAACCAAAAAGCATGCATTCAGCTTTTCGTCAACACCGTTTAAGTGTTTCGTGGCAGGACCTCTTAATGAGCTGCAGGGTTTTGCAGCTGAAGCTGAGTCAGGAAGCCTCTTGGGGCTACCAGGTAGGAGCGGCACTCAGCACTTTAATTCTGAGACTGAGCGTGCAGCACAGAAATTCTTTTCATCCAAGTAACATCCAGATCTGACACGCAGAGCACTACGCAGTCTGAAAACACATCTCTGTATGGCAGCAGGAATCCGCCATGCTCTTCTGCCTGCCTAAGCCTGATTCTGCCTTCTGCCCAGGAGCAGGCGGGGAGCTCTGAGTCATCGTCAAGGTCTCAGAGCACTCTCCTTCCGATCCCAAGCGGGAACACAAACATAAAGCCAGAGTTTGCACTGGCAGCACAGCCCCAGGAAGCCACGCTTTGAAATGACACAGCGTTTTTTCTGCTGCTGTTGCCGAATCAGGAAATCTCTCTACAGCACGCCACCAACAAACAGCAAAAATCTGTGTTAAACTCTCTCTCCCTTATTTTTAAGCCTTCTCAGGTTTTGTAAGTGGGTTTAGTTAGCCACACGTCTGGGCGTCATTTGTAGTAATAAGGAGAGCGGCGGCTGGGCTGCGTCCCCAATACCCCAGCCGCCCGGCTCCGGCTAGCTTATGGCCTGAAATAATTACACGGACACTGTATTCTTTTAAACACTGCTCTGGCCCATTTCTAATAATCTATGTAGCGCCCCTAGGTGCGCTTACCGGGAAGATTCAAGCCTAAGTCCATCCTGGGTCGGAGCTGGGGCATGGTGTGCGTCTTCCCTGGAGCAGGTAGCATGGCGTCTCTCCTGCGTCTGCTCCAGAGAGCGGAGCTGTGGAGTCTGACCTCACTTCCTCTTCCTCCCGGCATTCTGTTCTGTTTACTCCACCCACCTAAGGGTGGGCCTATCCAATGGGCCTAGCAGTTTCTTTATTGCTTAACCAAGGAAATCAACAGATTGATATATGACACTCCCCCATCATGTGTGTGAGAGAGAGAGAGAGAGAGAGAGAGAGAGAGAGAGAGAGAGAGAGAGAGAGAATATAACATATGATGTGAATAGTCTGTAATAACATTTATTAACAGGTCTACTATAGACCAGAGGATAAATCTTTCTCTCAAGCAGATTCCAGAGACAAGTATAAGCCTTATAGGGTAACTAAACTGGTTAAAAACACACCAAAAAGAAGGTGTGTTTAAATAATGTCATATGAGGAAGTGTGTGGAAGGATATGACTCACAGGAAAGAATTAATTGAACTTGCTGCATTCCAATATTTTGTGCTCATAAAAGGTCATTTATGAATCCTCTGTGCTAGACAACATTATAGTCAAGATAAAATGGGTTCGAAATTCTAGAAACATTATCTGTGCCCAAAGAAATATTGAAAACATTGACTTTAGGTAGGAAAGAAATAAAATCTAGCTCAAAGTACAAATTCTGCTAGCTAATTTTAAACTATGTAAGGGTAATGAATGATAAATTGATTGTTACAGATTAGACATCAGATATGATTGACAGGTCAGAGTAGGATCTAATAATTCAGGAACATGAGTGATATCAAGACAGTTCATAGAAACCCCCTACCTGGTACATCTAGTTCCTTGTACATTTATTTTATCTATCTATAGCTACATGCCCAGTTGCTTCATGAACTCTCCTTTATGGGACATTTTGCTTTTTAAATACCAAGACTGTAGTAGTATGAGCGGCGGGCTGAGTCCCCGCACCCAGCCGCCTGAACGGCTAGCTTTACCCGAAATAATTACACGGAAACTGTATTCTTTTAAACACTGCCTGACCCATTAGTTTCAGTTTCTTATTGGCTAGCTTTTACATATTGATCTAACCCATTTCTATTAATCTGTGTAGCCCACAAGCTGGCTTACCAGGAATGATCTTAACCTGCGTCTGTCTGGAGTGGGAGAACCATGGCGACTCCTTGACTCAGCTTCTTTCTCCCAGCATTCCATTCTGTTTACTCCGCCTACCTAAGGGTTGGCCTATCAAATGGGTCTAGGCAGTTTCTTTATTAATAAGAAATCACTCCCACATCACAAGACATTATAATGAGGTTGCATAATGGACAGTTTTATCGAAGTTTTTCTCAGATTTAATTTTGTATTTGTACATTCTTGGAAAATTGATCAGCTATACAAGCTAAATAAAGCCTCTAAAGGTCTGCCAATGACATTAACACAGCTCTCTCCTGAGATGTGGCTCCTTCAAGACCTGAGATGGTTTTAATAATCATGGTAACCATGCCATTATTCACAGCTTTGTATAGGCCAGAAGATATGATCAGAGAGAATCCAGACTCTGAAACTCAATATAAGTTTAACGCAAATCTTATTTAAAATTTTATCCTAGCATCATAAAAACTAAAAAGCAATAGAGGAAATTAACTTACATATTATATTACTAACTTTATATATCCCAATCATAATTCCAATCTATAATCAAAATAAAAAATTATTGCTTTGTTCCTTTCCATTCTTTTGTGTGTGTGTTGGGTAGGGCTTTGAGTCTTCAAAAGCCACTTACAAGTTCACGATTTCAGTGTGCATCAGTTCTAGCAGAAACACAGTGCCTGGCAGCCTGGTGTTCAAGGCTATTGGCAATTGCATTCACTAGTCTAATCTAGATTCTTCCCTTCATTGTTTTAAAGAATTTCAGTGGCTCACTGGTTTACTTTAATGTAGATTCAGGGGAGTTAAAATGTTATTTTAAATCACATATGGTTTTTGTCTGTACTTCAGAAGACATCAAAATCAGTTTTTAATGGAACAATACTGTGCCCGTTTTAAATATATATTTTTAAAAAGTACTTCAAATATATACATATGTGCATACATCACACACATACACTACTAGAGTATTTCTACACTTAGATTTGAATCAGATGACATAACAAATTTTATTTTCATATGTCTTCCTATGAGAGGAAAAGATTCACTTGTGTATAGATTCTTCTACTCTCTTTTTGCCTGCTCTGGGCATTGCAGAAGTTGTGAATGAATAAAGGTTATTCATGCATAAATTAGGCATCTTGCTTTTTGTTCTTAAAGGGATCTTATCTTATTTTGTCTCTGGCATGCATTATTCCAGACAGTACCCTGAAGACTGTAGGTGTGTATATTTTATGGACATACACTGTTCTAGTTATGTAAGAGTCATTTAATATATAGCTCCATCTACTTGTGACATTTTAGACATCTCACAAGCTTCACAATGCTGTGGAAGAATTGAGTAAGAAAATTACAAATCTTCGTGTATGCTGTCCACCATTGTGCTCAATGGCTCAGTAGGCCAATCTATTTGTTCTGTGTTGGCATGGTAGAGTGTGGATCCAGATCTCTCTATATGCCTCTCTCTTCCTTTAGTTTTATTACAGGTCTCTGGTCATGTTATCATATACAGGTTTCACCTTCTCCATTTCCTGCAAGTAACTCTCTCAGAAGTGTTTGTCTCTATCTGTGCTTAAATCACAGTGGAATGCTCTCCCATTAGATAGATGGTAGGGAAGTCAGTATTTCATCATCTCCAAATCCATGCAGGTATCTTCTTCTTGTGAGTAAGGCACTATCACAAATGTTTTTTTTATGGGCAATTTTATTCAGAATGCAAACATTGGTAGCAAACGCACTGCTGCAACCTTAAATGGCTTCAGCTCATTTATATGCATGAGTTCACACTTCTCTGTGCTTCCTGTTCATATCCAAGTGCATGAATCACATGCTGCAATTTTTGTCAATGGAGAGGACAATGTAAAATCTGTCTTTCATTAGCTCCAATTTGCAAGTCTTTTCATTTGCCTCGATGCTTTTAGGCAAAAAGATTGAACTGGATCAAAACCTATCACGTGTCTGAACAAGATGAGGCAGAGGCCCACTGAGAAACTTGGTGGAATGGATAAAGTTGACGGAGCTTTGTTAGGACACATTTGAAGAGTAAACACAGTGAAGATATAAAAGCATATCCTTTCCCAGGATGCTCTCTGGATATCTGGTCTCTTCAACAAAATATAGACTCTGGAAGGAATAGCTGCAGAACAAAAGGTATTCTAGGGAAAAATCTGCTACAAAGCTTTAGAGATAAAAATGGAACATACTGAAAGACAATGGAATGTAGCTCCCAGGAACACAAGACTGGGAAATGTTAAGAAAATCCTTTGCTAAATAAAAGACTATTGGCAGCTCTGTAGCAAGACTTCAGTGACAGGGTAACAGATAGGAAATGACAATAATGGTCTTAAAAAATGAGGTACTCATGATTCTCCTGAGCCTCTGCCTTCTTCAGCAAATCCTATCAGTGAGAGCCACAACAACTGGTACTGTGGCACACGCCTTTAATCCCAGCACTTGGAAGGCGGAGTCAGGTGGATCTCTGTCAGTTCGAGGCCAACCTGGTCTATAAAGTGAGTTCCAGGATCTCTAGGACTGTTACACAGAGAAACCCTGTCTCAGAAAAAAAAAAAAGAATAAAAAGAAAATTCAATCTGAACTAAAAGACTGGAAACTAAATCTTAGAGTTGGCACTGGCACAGAGTATATAAATCTCTCCTACGGACAAAGTTTTGAGGTCCATGAAAGCCGGAGCTTTGCTTGATGATGGAGTAATTAATGTATTTTATGCCTTCATTTTTGTGACGAGTGTAGAGGATGGGTGGTGGGAAGCGAAGGATAAAGTAGGACGAAAGCCCTGCAATCCATTTCAGATTCTTCCCCTCCTACTCCTTGCCTAATTGATCCCATCACTCAAATCAAATCCATTGTCAGGTCCTTTAAGGTCGTTCTGTTTGGTTCTGGGAGTTACTTCATTGATTCACTCAGCAAGGCTTTCTGAATTGCAAAGACAGTGTGAAAAGCTTCCTACTCTCACCGTATCAGACTTTCCCCTGCAGACCAAGAGCTGGCAATAATCTCTATCCCTGAATGTTTACTTCTTCGGTTTCATTGCAATGCTGAGTGGTCAGGACAGGCCCCTCCTCCTGAAAGTCTGTCCACTATTTCCATAGTTCTCATCTGACATTCCTGCATGGTGGTCTTGGTTCTTGTTTTATTTAGCACTCAAATGTAGATTGCACCTCAAAATTTATCCTCCTTTCCCTTTGCTGTCGTTATTTGCTAACATTTTTTTGCTTTTCTGCTGCTGTAATCCTGGCTTGTTACTCTGGAAGAATTACTGTGGTAGCTTCTATATATGTGCTTTACTTCTTCTCTCCCCTCCTTTCCTCTGTGTGGATTCTTCTGGAACATAGTTCTGATCTCCCCTTCTCTGAATCTGCCCCATAATAGGTATCTTCTCCCTGCTGAGTGTCTCTCTTCATGACTGAACAATGGACTAGTCTAAAAATCAAACCCAAGCATAATGATATCCAGTGGAACTAGCATTTTCTGGATCCAAGACATTTTAAAACAAAAATCCCTGTTTTAGACTCACTCAGCGCCAACAGACATCTTCTGCCTCATTGACCTGTATTTCCTCAGAGCTCAAGCCTTAGAAATTGCCAGTTGAGTAGACAGAGCCACGGGGTCTTGACACATTATTTATACTTTGGGGCTGAGGGTAGCCCAAGTCCACTGAATGCCGTTTCTTCCTGAGTGGTATAACAACTGAACAAACCAAAACTTTTTGAAGAAGAGGGATAATTAAGAATGTTTATATAAATAATAATGTCAGCTATTAGTTGGAGTTTTAGTTTTATAAAATCTGAAGAATTTTTGGATGTTTTAAATTGATTTCACTATTCTAATGGTATCATGGATTATAAAAATGTATGCTTAATAAACTTAAAAGTTTTCAATATTGCAAATAACAAGTTCATTTTAATAGCACTTTAAGTTAATACGAAAAACAAAAAGTAAGATTGAAAGAAAACCTGCTTGTGATTTTAATATCACCTAAAATTGCTGGCCAGCAGTCTATGCTCAGCATTGCTCATTACGTGGATTCTTTCCCAGTGCTTTTTGAGGGACAACTTTGCCAAGTATTTTAGTTCCAGGACTCAAGTGTTTGCATGATTTCAAATTTCTGTTATAACTATCTTTTGATATTGAACCACAAAATTCTCGAAATGTCTGCCAATTGTGAAATGGATAAGCAATAGATCAAAAATCTGTAATTTTTGAAATGTCCTGAAGCTCTCAGGTGAGTTTACCAAATGAGAATGCTCCTGAGTCTAGGGAGAACACTTTCTGATAAGTAAGCACAGGCTTAACACTATGCAATACCACCTAAGGCCAAGAATAAGGTGGAAGCAGAGAATTGGGGGTAGTTGTTGGGCCCTTGCACAATGGTTAGTGCCATGCTCTGAGATGGGGACCTGGGAAGCCTTGTCACCAAGAAGTACAGGTGGTCCTGGTGGGAGGTGTTAGAGACCACACTCTTTGTGTCATCATAAGAAGGAACCAAAACTAGTTACATGCACAAACATAACTAGAAACATGGTTGTTTCTAAAAAAAGGTAATAGTAGGGTCAGGGTAAATAGCTTCTATAGCCTTCCTTGGGCATTGCTGTGCAGTTATGGACTATAGAGCCAGCGGGCCTGGAAATTTACTTTATGTTCTCATCAATACTCTGGCTAAGAGCTGGAATATCATTACTCTGAATATTTTGACAGCTGGCAATGGGACTAACCCAACAATTAGGCTGTTTTGAAGGATTAAAAGGGCTGAGTAGATTGATTTCTTACCAAAGAGTCAGTAATTCTGATTTCATAGTATTTTATCCATGAATCTTCAAATAATGGGAGTGTGAACCAGAACCTAACAAGATGGAGAAGTGGGGGAATATCTTAGAAACTTTGTCAACTTGGAGGAGGGAGTGGGCTTCAAACTCACTTATTTTTTTCAACAGTTTAATAAATATCAAGTCCTTCCCATTTGTTCCATAGGCTTCTCCTGTGCTGCTCACCATGCAAACATTTAGTCAGTATCTTCTTTGAAAAAATAGTATTAATTTATAAACTTTTGAAATAAATATTTGCTTTTCTTTCATGTTTATTTTTTGAGGATTTCTACATAAGTACTATACATAATCATTTCTATCACATCTCCCTCCTCAGCCTCATGTGTCCTTCTGATTTCCTTTCAGATTTGTATCCTCTTCTCATTTATTATTGTTACATATGTAAACACATATATGTATATATAAATACCACCTGCTGAGTCCATTTAGTATTTGGGGAGGATCAACTCACAGTTAACACAGATGTTAGAACAGTATTTGTGTTTTTGCTCATGGTAAATTGCTAAGCTACTTTTGAAAATGATAATGGAAGATTTTTATATATATATATACTTATATATATGAATTTATTGGGTGAATGTGTATATATAATAAACTGAAATTAAAGGCATTTGGACTAATGATTTTTAAATGTATTTACCAATATAAAATAGAAGCCTTTAAATAGGCTTGCTTTAAAAATTCAATTACTTTCGAGTTGTTAGAACATTACAACTTGAATTTTAATGATGCCTCTTCCTAATCCTCCATGAGCAGTAATTGGGAATATTGCCCTTGTACCAACTGTAAATGAAGCCAGGCTGACAAATGGTTTCATGTTCCAAGATTTGTCTCATCCATTTATTTTTGGGTTTCAATCATGCTTTTCTTTATGCATTCTCATCAAGCATTTTTAATAGCTCAGTGCAGTGTAAGGGTTTCCTATGTTATCATCATTTAGTATCCCATAAAAGCATTTTAAAAATAAAATCTTTCAAACGTCTAGTCTTTCATTTTTTTCCCCAATAAAAACCAGTGGCCTTAAAGACATTTGTTCTGGCAGTTGGTTTAAAGATGGGAGAGATTAAAGCCAACAATACAGAAGAATATAACCTACAGGAAAGCAACCGAAGGCTGCATTTGAAATCGCAAGGAATACCGTTTCTACTTTCCTGCTACCTCCAAAGCTAGTTTTCATGAAAAGGACAGTTCTGTTCAGATGGTTCTGGTGTGGTCTATTGAATACATGTGGCAGTGGGCACTACATGCTCACTAAACTTCCAACCCCAGAGTGCAATCAATATCAATGTTTTATTACAGAAACAAAACTAAAAGAAAACTGAACTGTTCAGCAACATCAGATAAAAGAAAGAGTGGTGGAATGGTTGTCTACTACCAGAGAGAGAGAGGGAAATCCTCCATTCTAGCTCCATGACAATTCTCCTTCGATATGGCTGTTAGTAGACACCTCACAGCCACATGGGGAGAAGTTTATCTTTTTTGTACTATAAGAAGATAAGTAATTACTTATATTATTCTTTGTAATCTGTAGATCTTGAAAGAAAGGGAAATCCCAGTGTCCTATGTTGGCTACTTTCTGTTGCACACAAATCCCAGAGTTCTGTTTGAGTAGTTTTTAAAACTATATCTCAATCTTATAGTAATAATTATTTGCTTCTCTATTAACCTTCTGTCTTTCCTTTTTCTAAAAACTTCCTCAGTATGCTGATGTCAAGATGTGTTGAAACTTTTCTTTTAAGAAATTATGCTCAGGATTTGGACTGTAGCTCAGTGGATAAAAAGCTTGCCTCTCATTCAAGAATTGGATTTGATCCCTAGTACAGCATAAATGAGACATGATAGCACAAGCTTGTAATCCTGGCACTTAGCATGTAGATTCAGGAGGATCAGAAGTTCAAGCTCATCCGTAACTACACAGTAAGTGTGAGGTCAGCCTGGGTTTTATGGGACACTGGCTGTCCTGCTAGATCCAAAGATCCACCTGTCTCCATCTGTGCTGGGGTTACAGATGCTCACAGCCACTCCAGCCTTTTATGTCGATGATAGGGATCTGAAGCCAAGTCTTCATGCTTTAGTGGAAAATACTTGACTCACAGAGCCATCTCCCCAGCCTCTGAATATGCTTAGCTTTATAATCTATTCTTAAGCAAACTACGTATCTTTATATAGGTCTTCATATTGTCCTTTGTAGGGACTGAAAGCATTTCCACATTACCAAAGTGTTCAACTATCCTGTCAAGTGTCACAGGCTCTCTTATTCTATTACCCCCTTCCTTCAATCACTACTATCACAGATGTGTGTTTGACAGAACCTTTGTGTTGCCATAGAGTGACTACTGGAATTTGCAAAGTGACTTGTGTGGTTTCACATCTGCTAAGAATTTTATAAAAACTAATTACTCATTTAATTATAAAATCAGATCCAGAATGACATCATCATTCTGTTTATCTTCATTTTACAGAGGAAGATACACATAGGTGAAGAGTATGTATACAACTTTCCTTAGTCATTCGGCTAAGTGGTAGCCATGCTGTCTTGTTCTAGTGCTGTGCTATTTGGGAGAGATGAACAATCCTTCTAAGAACTTGGGTCATGTCTCATAGTCTCAGATCTGTAGACTATATAGGGGTACTAGCCACACTTCTTAGATGGGGTTGGAGAAGCTGGATTCCTTTTTGCAAAGAGTGTTCCAGAAAGGTAAACCAGATTCCTTTTGGTGCAAGGTTTGTTGCTTGCATTCCCACTTCTCAGTCTTCACTGATTGTCAATCTCATGACTTCTATATCCTTTCCAATACTGTCTGCACATGTGATGTGGTAGTTTGAAGGTAATTGCCCCCATAAGCTCCTAGGGAGTTACTATGAGGAGGTGTGGCTTTGTTTGAGTAGGTATGGCTTTGTTGGAGAAAGAGTGTCACTGTGGAGGTGGGCTTTGAAGTCTCATATATGTTCAAGCCATGCTGAATGTCTCAGATTATTTCCTGTTGCCTTTGAGTCAAGGTGTAAGAAGTCCCAGTTCCCTCTCTAGCATCATGTCTGCCTGCACAACACCATGTAACACCATGATAATGGAATAAAACCTTTGAAAATTCAGGCCACTCCCATTAAATGCTTTTCTTTATAAGAGTTGTGGTTGTGATGTCTCTTCATAGCAATTGAAACCCTAAGACATGATTATATGCTAAGCAGGTTCTATGCATGCGACAATGATGGCCTCCTCCACAGTAAATGGAGTGAGCATTGTAGCAGATGTGAGTGAACCTGGTATGGGCCACTGAGGACCTACGTTTGCCTTGTTAGCTTACTTGATCTTGACTCTTAATTCAGTTGTCTGGACTGTGGGCCTAGGGAGATGTTCAGTCAGTAAAGTGTTGTGTGAGCATGCGAACCTGAATTTGATTCATAGAATCCACATATAAAAATAAGGCTGGGTGTGCTACTACACACCTGTTGTCTCAGCACAAGGGAGTTCCCTGAGCTCACTGATTATCCAGCCTATCTTACTAGACTAGTGACAAGCCAGTGAGAAGCTCTTTCTCAACCAGAATTTAGAGCATGCCTTAAGAATAATATTTAAGGCTATGGGCTAGCTTCTACAGGGACACATGTTACACACACGCACACACACACACACGCACACATGTGTGCACACACACACGCACACACACGCACAAATCTGAAAAGTGTTAGTGTTGAATTTCTATTAATTTTAATTTTAACATTTATTTAAATTCTCTATACAAACCCACCAAAAATTATAATGCTTGGAAATACCAGGTGTAGCACAAGGACATAATCATTACTTGTTTATATAAAATCTAAAATTCCCTTTTAAAATATCCCTGATAAGTTTACAAATGAAACTGAGATGTTCAAACAATCTGAACTGTCTAGGGTGAGCTGACAAGTTTATGGTACCCCATGGATCTGTAACACCTTCCTGTTGTTTGGACCTTGCTAAAACTTTTAGTATGGGTTACCTGAAGGCTGCACATCTTGATCCAAGGGAATGAGTCCAATTCTTTGCCTCATCTACCTCTCCGCTTCATTTTGACCCAATAGAACCTAAAACCTAATCCTCGGACCCTGGGGATCTTCCCTTGCATCCACTCACAATCCTGGCTACCATTAGCCTACAGAACTGCTCTCGCTGTGCTTCTTTTTCGTCATTTGTCACTGACTATAAATATCAGTGCCCACTTAGGGTGTGCCTTGAGTCTCAAATTAATAAATATTTATAGAGATGCTGCAAATTGTTAAATACTACACAGCTGAGATTTCAATGTGTGTTCAATCTCGGGATGTCTGTCATGATAACACGTCACCTTGTCTTAGGTAAAGAGACAAGATAACATGACCCTTATAAAGGAAACCTTTAATTGGGACTGGCTTACAGTTCAGAGGTTTAGTGCATTATCATCATGACAGGAAGCATGGTAACATGTATGCATGGTGCTAAAAGAGAAGCTGAGAGTTCTCCATCTAGACAGGCAGGTAGCAGGAATAGAAAGTGACACTGGGCCTCATTGGAGCTTCTGAGACCCCAAAGCCTACCCCCAGTGACACATTTCTTCCAACAAGGCCACATCCACTTCAACAAAACAACATCTCCTAATAGTGTCACTCTATGAACTTATGAAGGCCACTTTCATTCAAAACTCCACAGTCAACTCCGTGCCCCCAGAGACTTATAGTCAAATAATAATACAAAACTGCATTCAGTCCTACTTCAAAAATCCCCATCTATATTCTTTCCCAGTCTCCATGATGTTTAGAAGTCCAAAGTTCAATGTATCTTCTGAGACTCAGTGCAATCTCTTAATTGCAATGCTCTGTGAAATCAAAATGAAAAGATCACAGACTTTCAAAATACAATGGCATAGAATATACATTACCATTCCAAAAGGAGCATAGTGAGGAAATATTACACTAAATCAGGATTGAAAATCAGTTGGGCAAACCCCACACTCTTCTATTCCATGTCTGATGTCAAAACACTCTTCAGATCTCCAACTCCTTTCATCTTTGTTGCCTGCAAAAACTCTTTAACTCTCTAGGACCAGTACCACACCTGGTCAACAACTTTCCTCAGCAGAAAACCATGGCTCTGGTATCTCCAATATCTTGGGGTTCCTAAGAATATTCAGCCTTCATCCTTACTGCTTCATGCAATGACCTCTTTGGTGGACCTATAGGCAAGGACATCTCTGCCACACACCTGGCCTTAGTGGCTTTCTTTGGTGGGGAAGAAGATCCCATAATCTTTTCTTGTATTCTTTACTCTTAAACCAGAAACCATGTGGTCAAAGCTGCCATGTTCTGCTGCTTGTAGGGGTTGGAACTTGGGCCCCTCATTCAACCACATTTTCACCAGTTTTCTGTTTATGATGGTTCCTGTTATGGCAGAAGTTTAGCTATCTTGGAACTGGATCTGCAGATTAGGCTGGCCTCCAAATTTAGAGATCTGCCAGCCTCTGCCTTCCAAGTATTTGAAATAAAGGCATGCACTACAAGGCCACCTCTAAGCTTTTCTCTAATTCCTTTTTTGCAAGTTAGCTGTGTAGGATGTTGTCTAGCTATTGGCCATTCAGCTCTTTATTAAACCAATTGCAATGATACATCTTCACACAGTATAAAGAAATATTCTGCAACAGTCCTCAAATCCTCATAAAACGATATGGAGAAGACAAGAAGTGATTTCCCTGAAAGGGAATCTACAGAAAGCATTCGGAATCAGGAAGAGTGGGATGCTCCTTGAGTTTGTATTAGAAAACTGGAGTGTATCTAATGGGATCAGAATGTCTCTGTATTCAGTTGTCTTACAGCTGTCTCCAGAGTTATGAGCATCCCTTTGAACTTGGATGCAGATCTGGGATAGGACAGTAGTCCTGTGTTTCAGGCCTTTTGATTCTTCTATTTCTCTTGTAATAGGGTTTTTTTTTTGTCTATTAATGAGTACATTGAGCTGGATTTCATTCAACCATATGGCATTCACATTTACTGTCAGTCACTGAGCTTAAAAAGTAAAGGTAGAAACACTATACAATCCCTGAATGAGAGAAACTTTCAACTGAGTGCAGTAGGTAGATATTTCTGACAATTAAAATTACGAAACAATAATAATATATGTACGAAGTACCATTGAAATGTAAGAAGGAAGGATGGACCTCAGCAAGCATAGAATAAATTTGTAATAGAGCAAGTGATATTTAAATCTTGTCTCACTTCCCTGCATATGAGACCATATTAGCCCATGGACAAGTAAAAAGCATGCATGCATACAAATACTTGGTATGTTATGGAATAAAATTGTTTGGTTGTGACTATAACATAGCATGTCCCAAGGCTTTTTAAGGATCACAGAAGCTGAGAAAGATAGGTTAAATTCAGTTGTAAAAGGCCTCTTATAACAATTCCTGTTCATCTATACACTGAAATTTTTAGTAGGAAATTTGGATTGCACAAAATTTGGTTTCAGTTGAGCAATCTGGTAGTAGACAGTTTGAAAAGCAGAGGTTAGTCTCAAGTACTCCATAAGGCAGACAAGAAATGACAAGGGACCAGATTTTAATATTGAAACCATAAGAGAAATAGATCTTTGAAATAGAATTAAGGTATATTTTAATCATGATTTAGAAACTGATAGAAGTTTGATTAGGAAGAATAAAATCAGTGATCTCTTACACAATATGCTGACTATAGCAAATAATAATAATAAATGTATTATATACTTTAGAAATTTCTAAGAAAGTAGATTCTAAGTGTAGTTATCACAAAGAAGACATGTGAAATAGTAATTCAATAATCTATTGTTATTTAAAAACATGCATAGTTTAAGACATATTGTACATATTAATCTTAATATATACATCTTTTATTAAGTAAAACAGCATAGTTAAAAGCGTCCAATGAAGAGAAGCATATTAGAGAAACAGGGGCCACTGTGTTAGGTGAGAGTTTCAGCTTAGGTGTACTAGTGGAGGGTTATTTTGTTCACATGGAAGAGCAGGAGGCTCAGAATGAGACCCATGAATCTACTGTGAATGTGAGAGCTTTGGGGGGGGGGTCTCTGGAGATAGAACTGAGCTTCTTAAGTCATTCCACTTTAATCGGAGCCCTGCATCTAGAGTTCAGAGAAAAGATAAATGCTCAGGATTTTGTAGAGGAGCAAAGGTTGTGAAAGCCATACGATATATAAAATTCACTGAAGAAAGCTTCTGAGAGGAAAAGACAAAGAATTAAACTAAAATAGTGGAAAACACAGACTTGGGGTCCACAATTTACAGACCAGATATTTCAATTCAAATTCAAGATAGAAAAAGAAATGGATACATTAGAATCAATGCAACCTGATATTAAATCAATATGAGTGAGAGAACAAAGGAGTGTGTGTGTGTGTGTGTGTGTGTGTGTGTGTGTGTTGGTGTGTTGGTGTGTATGTGTAAGACTGAAGCCAAAGCTATTGGCATTAATACTATTATTGTTGTTTTTAATGGTACTATTGATTATGATAATGGTTAACATTTATAATAAGTGTCTGTGTCTCTGTCTTCAAGGCCAGCTCCATCTACCATAGCCTTTGCAGAATTCAAGTTGAAAACCACCATGAGAAAGGCTTCTTTCTCTCCCCTCCTTACACTGTCTTTCTGGTTGGATTTGTTCACCAATTTTTCAGACTTTGAAGTCACAGCCTTTCTTTCATGTGTAATCAGCTTCACACCCTGTCTTTCTTTGATCTTATAATAGTTTATGTTTCTCAGATGTAGGTGAAAATGAGACAAGGTGAGATATACAGAGGTTTCTTAGGAGAAATATCTGTAAAATATTAGGGTTGGGAATTAAACTGGAAAAGGTGGGCAGAACCTTCAGACTGATGGGGGTCGACCTCACTTCAGAAGAGGAAGAAAAATTGGATCACCAAGACCGCAGACTGTAGAACCGGAAAATAAAAATGTATTCAAGATCATGGGAAGCCTTTTTAGACAATTATTATTTTAAGGTAGACCATAGTCTCTCACCATTCATCACTCATTGGCTAGGAAGAATCTAGGAAGAGTGGAATGAATATTTACACAGAGATGAGCCCCAAATAACTGAGGTCATCTGTGCATGGCCATCACAGTTACTGTCAGTGACTCATGACACTTTTTCCTGAGTGTTCTACTGGCACATATATTCTAAATCATGCAAAAAAGGCTCAGTATGTGAAGTCCCACACCACTGTCAATTATTTAATTGTGACCAAATTGTATTCCAATCCCTTTCTTGATTAGCAGTGTATCGCTGTGTCCTTAAGACAGAAAATTATTTTCCTAAACACAGCCATACTTTGTAGCAGTTCCGAGTGGGTTTGTTTGTGCATGTGAATGCAGTACCCGCAGAGGCCAGGAAAGGATATCACATCTTCTGGAGCTGCCTGACATAAGCGATGAATCTTCTGAAAAAAGCTGTACATGTTCTTTACTTCTAAGCCATCTCTCTAGCCCCTTAGTTGATATTTTGGGCTTTTTCTTTGAACTTATCTCTCGAGTTCAAGATAAGGCTCTCAACAGATTGTTGGAGCAACCATAGAATGCGTGTCTGGCTTTCAGAAAAATGAAATCAAATTAAGTCTTCATAAAGCAGACATGATAGAAGCTGGTCTCCATAGAAAGAGGAAGAATGACATCGCGAGCTATTATGTGTGTGCCGCTTCTCTTACCACTACCACCCCAATTAGGTTTTGAGATAACCCTCTAGCCTGAGACCTATTTCTGTATGTTTAATCTACTTTGACTTTGGGTTCCTTATCACAGCAGTCAAATGACATTGACTAATGTCTGCAATCCATAAGTAGGAAACTCAGTAATGTGAAATGGGCTGCAGGGCAAACAAGCAAGTACCGTGTTCTGGAGCTACATGGAAGAGGAGCCCTAGGACAAGTCAAAGAAAGCAGGTTTTCGTCTAGCAGCCATTAGTAACCAAGAGTCACTAAGATCTGGTTACAGGAAGCAGAGTATTAGAGAGACATTCTCAGAGCAACAAGGAAGAAGTTGGTATGTTCAGTCAAGTGAGAAGAGAAACATAGGCCAGGATATCTGAATTGATTGGAGATATGATGTTCTGAGGATGTGATTCATTCGTATATCCAGTAAACGTCACCAGCTATCCACGATCTCTCTTTTTTTTTCTTATAGGCCTTTTTATGTTTGAGGAAAAACTGAGTTGGGTTCATCGAGATGACTTGGTGGGTAAAGGCTTGCCACACATGCATTGCAATCCCACTTCTATCTCCAGAACCACAGAAAGATAGGAGAGACATGACTCCACAGGACTGTCCTCTGACCGCCACAATCACACTGCGAAACGAAACTCTCATTAGCAATATATTTTAAAAGATGGTTTATTTTATGTGTATGGGTGGGTTTTTTGCCTGCATATCTGCATACCCACCACATGCATGCTTGGTGCTTGTGGAGGTCAGAAGAGGATGTTTATCCACAATCTCTTAAGCGGTTCTGTATTTCACAGCCTAAGAAGGGCTCAGGGTCATGTGTGGCTATGTCAGTGTGGATGTGTGGCAACTGCTGTGCTGCAGAGAAGGAGGGCAGCAATTGTCTAGGGAAGTGGGAAGTCATGAAGTGAGTAGATGGCACATTGTTTGATTATGAAATAGTTTGTGGAAAAACAGTGCAAATTAATTTTTCCCCTAGAAAGCATCACAGTGGCTGTTTCTTTTGAGAAGCATGATCTGAGGGATTTATTCAGAGAGGGAGCTTAGGAAATACCAAATACACAGCTTGTCTGTTTCATGTCTCCTTAAGGCCCAGGTGACAGGTGAGGTAGCCATCAAAAATAGTTCTGTGTCTTCTTTGCCCGGATGAACTGCTTTAACACATAGTTCTCGATGTCACCAAGGCCAAAGTTAAAATTCAGGAGAAAGTTGGAAGTTTTAATTTTTTTTCAATACGGCCTAACCATGCCAAAGAGAGAAGACTAGACGTAAACACAGCTGGTTTAACCTTGAACTCTCATTGTCATGGGATAAAAAAAAAGATACAGTGACAAAAGGGAGCAAAGGAAGAAAGAAGGGAAAGATACCCAAGCTGCTTCTCACATTGTGGTGAAAGTCAGCCAAACATCTAACCTTCTGTGGTTTCTCCTTTTTTACATTTCATTACTTTTTTGAATATCTTACTATCACAGACATTTTTGAATAGAGCCTCCAAAACATTTCTTTGATGTTTTTGTTAGTTTTCCATTGGTATAACAAAATACCTGAGACAAGATGTTACTGGAGTTTCCAGGGTCAAAGCTTGGGCCTTCGCAGCTCTACCAACCTAGGCTTGGCTATCCATCCTTAATGAGTCAATGATACAGAGATGTAATCATGAAAAACAGAAAAAGGCTTATTTAGTGTGGCCACATTGAGAAGAGAAGCAAAGAAAGAGGCACAGTGACCCTTCATGTCCCTCTTTGGGAACCTAACCTGAAGTTTAGATTTCTTATTCTTTCAATTCTTTTTACGATTTATTTTTATTTGTGTGTGTATGTACACACACGTGTCTGTGTGTTTGTATTGGTGTATTGTATGTGTGAGTGCATATTACATGTGTGTATTGGAAGCCAATCAAAGGAACTGAATTCCCTGGTGATGGTGTTCCAGGCAGTCACTAGTCACCCAAGGTGGTTACTAGGAACCAAACTCGGGTTCTCTGCAAGAATAGTTAAGTGTGTTTATCTGCTAAGCCATTCCTCTAGCTTAGAAGTTTAGGATTTAATAGAGAGCAATAGATATGCACAACAGCAATTATCCATCATTGGTGTGTGGTCTTACCCATCAACTTCTCAGGACTCTGCACAATCTCTTTACTGGAGCCAAGTCCCTTTCAGTGGCTGGAGAAAGTTGGGTTTATTTGGAACAGTTCTGTCATTTGTCTGATAACCAAACAGGGGGCACACAGTTCTTGGGGGAATGAGTTTCCAGTGAATGAATTCAGGGGGACATAAGCAAACTATAGTACATAGGGAATGCCAGGGACTCCTTAGAGGAACATTTTTTTTGTTTTGTTCCCTCCCTCCCTCCCTCCCTCCCTCCCTCCCTCCCTCCCTTCTCTCTTTCTTCTCTTATATATTGCTTCCCAAACACAGTTTTCCCTCCTAGGCATGACATAACAAGTTGCAATAAGACTAGGCCCAAATCCTTAAATCAATGCTGGGTGAGGCAACTCAACAGGAGGAAAAGGGTCTCAAAAGCAGGCAAAATAGCCAGAGACATTCCCTACTCTCACTGTTAGGAGTCCCACAAGAATACCAAGCTGCACAACTGAAACATATATGCTGAGGGCCTAGGTCAGTCACATGCAGGCTCCCTGGCTGTTGGTTAACTCTCTGTGAGTCCCTATGAGTGCATATTAATTGATTCTGTGGGTCATATTTTTGTGGTGTCCTTGATCCCTCTGGCTCCTACAATTCTTCCTTCCCTTTTGCAGAAATTAGTCTGCTAGTCTACTATTTTAGGCTCTGATCTACTAGTATAGCAGAGTATCATTAGGGATCATTTCATTGATTACTTTTTCCCAGTCATTTTGACCCTGTCCCAGGTCTCTGAGCCATCCAATCTCTGCTTGTCAGGTGTGGGCTCCCTCTCATGGTGTGGGTCTCCAGCTGCACTGGTCATTGGTTGGCCACTCGCACAAGTTCTGCACTACCTTTACCTCAGCACACTTTGTAGGCAATAAATTGTAGACCAAAGGTTTTATGGCTGAGTTGGTGTCTGAGTCCCTCCATTGGGAGTCTTGCATTGTTATAGAAGATGGTTTGTTCAGGCTCTATATCTGCCATTTCTGGAAGGCTTTGCTAGGGTCACCCTGGTAGATTCCTGGGCGTTTCCATTCCACTAGGTTTCTACCTCACCACTGAAATGTTCTCTCTGTTCCAGTCTCTCTTACTAGTCCCTTCCCTCACTTCTGATCCCTGTGCTCTCACTGCAACCTGCCTCCAGTTAGACCACAAAATCTATTCTATTTCTCCTTCCCAGGGTGAGTCATGCATTCTCCCCTTGAGCCCCCACTGCTGCTTAGCCTCTTTGAGTCTAAGGATTATAGTATGATTATCTATTACAGACAATATCCACTTATAAGTGAGTACTTACCATGCTTGCCTTTCTGTACCTGGGTTACCTCACTTAGGATGATTGTTTATTTAGTTCTATCCATTTGCCTACAAATTTCAAGATGTCATTATTTTAACAGCTAAGTAATACTAAATTGTGTAAAATGTACCACATTTTCTTAATCCATTCTGTGGTTCAGGTACATCTAGGTTGTTTTCAGTTTCTAGTTATTACAAATAAAGCTACAATGAACATAGTTGAGCACATGTCCTTGTGGGAAGATGGAGTATCATACCAAAAGATGGGCTAGCTGGATCTTGAGGTAGATTGATTTTCAATTTTCTGAGAAATTACCATTATTGATTTCCACAGTGGCTGTAGAAGTTTTGCACTTCCACCAGCAGTGGAGGAGTGTTTTTCTTGCTGTACAACCTTACCAGCATGAACTAGCATTTGTAATTTTTACCTTAGCCATTTTGACAGGTATAAGATGGAATCTCAAAGTCATTTTTATTTGCATTTCCCTAATGGCTAAGGATGTTGGAACATTTCCTTAAGTTTTTCTTTTTTGTTGTTGTTGTTGTTATTTGAGATTCTTCCATTTAGAATTATCTGGTTAAGTCTGTACCCCACTATTTAATTGGATTATTTGGTTTGTTTATGACTAGTTTCTTGAATTCTTTATAACTTTTGTCCTCTTGACAGTGTCCTTTGCCTTACAGAAACTTTTCAGTTTCATGAAGTCCCATTTATTGATTGTTGATCTCGGTACCCGTGTTATTGGTTTTCTGTTCAGGAAGCTGTCCCCTCTGCTAATGTGTTCAAGGCTGTTATCCACATTCTCTTCTGTCAGGTTTGGTGTATCAGGTTTTATGTTGAGGTCTTTGATCCATCTGAACTTGAATTTTGTGTAGAGTGATAGATATGGATCTATTTGCATTCTTTTACATGACAACATCCAGGTAGTCTAGCACCATTTAACAAAGATGATTTTCCCCATATCTATGGCTTATTTATCAAAAATCAAGTGTTCAATAGGTGTGTGGATTCATTTCTGGGTCTTTGATTTGAATCCATTGAACAATCTGTCTGCTTTTATTTCCAATAGCATGTTGTTTTTAGTACTATAGTTTTGTAATATAGCTTTAAATTAGGGAAGTGGTACCTCTGGAAGTTCTTACATTGCATTGTCTGGGGTTGTTTTTTGCTATCTTGTTTTGTTTTTGTGTTTCATATGAAGTTGAATATTGTTCTTTCAAGATCTGTAAGAATTGTGTTGGAATATTGATGGGGAATGCTTTGAATCTGTAGATAGCTTTTGATAAGATGACCATGTTTATTATTGTTAATCTTACTGATCCATGAGTGTCGAAGATATTTCTCTCTTTTGATATCTGATATCTTCCTCACTTTCTTTCTTCAAAGGCTTGAAGTTATTGTCATCCAGGTCTTTCACTGCTTGGTTAGAGTTACCCCAAGATATTTCATATTATTTGTGGATATTGTAAAGGGTGTTGTTTCTCTGATTCCTTTCTCAGCTTATTTGCTAGTTTGTCATTTGTAGAGAGGATGGCTACTAATTGTGTGTTTCTTTCTTTCTTTCTTTTGTTAATCATGTATCCAACAACTTTCCTGAAGGTGTTTATCAGCGGTAGGAGTTCCCTGATAGAATATTTGAGATCGCTTATATATGCCATAATACCGTCTACAAATAGTGATACTTTGACTTCTTTCTTTCCAATTTGTATCCCCTATCCCCCTGTTCTTGTCTTATTACTCTAGCTAGAACTTCAAATACTGTATCGAACAGATGTGGAAAGAATGGACAGCCTTGTCTTGTTCCTGATTTTAACTGAATTGCTTTGAGTTTTTTTTTTCATTTAATTTGATACTTTCTATAAGATTATTGCAAATCGTCTTTATTATGCTTAGGTATATACCTTATATTATAAACCCAATAGTTTTATCATGAAGTGGGTGTTATATTTTGCCAAAGGCTTTTCAGCATTAATGAGATGATCATGTGTATTTTTTCTTTCAGTTTGTTTATAAAGTAGATTACATTGACAGATTTTTGTATGCTGAACCATCCCTGCATCTCCAGATAAATCCTACTTGATCACTGTGAATGATCTAGCAGAGTGTATCCACCGAAGTTGGGTGTGGGGCATAATGATGAGAAGGAGAATAAATATTGAGGAATAAGTAGAAAGGCACCTAGAGAGTGAAGGAGATTCCCTGGTGGCCGCCTATTTGGAGTTATGGCTGCTATGTGTTCTCTGGTCCAGCAGCGAGTCTCTGTTCAAGTTCTCCTATCTGTTCTTTTGGCACAAGAAGTCTGTTTTCCTGGCTGGCATAGTGTGTACCTGTTCTTCAAACTGACATGGCTTGCACCTGTTCTCTCAATAGACCAGCTTAATTAATCTTAACAAGATAGATTAAAACCAAAACTAATAGGGACAAATTAGAATGCAAATGATTGGCTCCAGTTTTTTTTGCTTAATTTTAATTTAAAATTTATTTCAATTTCTTAATATTGGGTGGGTTCCCATGCCTTGGTGTGCCTGTGAAAGTCAGTGGATAACTTTAGAGAGTCATTTCTTTCTTTACTTCTTTACATGGGTTCTGGGATCCGACTCGGGTAGCCACATTTGCATTATACTTTACCTACTGAGCCATCCTGTTGAAACTTGTTCATTAATGTTATGTTTTATCCTTTGTCCATAATGTTAAATGGAATCTGAGGTCTCTGGTTAAGTCAAAAATTTCTGCTTGACCTCTTATTAGTCTGAAAGAGAACAAAATATTTGACTTCCCTAAGTTTCCATGTCCTTATCTGTAAAATGAAGGAAAGCTTGCTCTAATTCAGTGGGGAAATATGTAGAAACTACCACAACTGAACAATGATGAATAGAACATAGCCCGGTTCTGGTAAGGAGGAACAAGGAAGCCAGGCCAAAGCTAGGTCCTGAACAAACACTCAGCTTCTTCACTTGTAAAAAGGTATGGTCGTATTTCCATTCATATGTCTGATGAAGATTAAAGTAACACACTTTAGTAAGGTGTAAATAATAGACTAATTGTTAAAATGTCTCAGAATAGAATCAGCACAAGGTTAAACATCCACAAATTGCTTTTTCCAGTAAAGGTATTATATTGATATGTTTTCAAATCAACATGTCTATACAAGGTCTTTGCAAAAATATTTGCAGAAAATTGATTTTATCATCATCTTTTACTTTGTAACTCTTCATGAAAACTAACAGCACAAATTAGTGGGTTCACTGTGCCATTTTTATTAATACATATATGCGTATATACAATATATATGCATTGATTATAGAAAATATTTTGAATTTTAGAGAAGAGTCACTTTTTCCGAAGTGAAAATTTCACACCAGAATAACTGAGAATTTCCTTAAGAATTTTTTTAGATATCAGGTATTATAGTTTATTTTTATTTTTAAAAATCTGTCATTTTAATATTTCCTAAAATTGAGAAAAATGTGATTTATGTGTGCTGACAAACTGGATATTGAAAGGTCTACTTAGCGACTGTGCTTCAGTTTTACATTGAGATAGTTACTACCTTTTAAATGAAAATAACCTTCAAACTAGTGAAGCTCTAACACCCTTTAATCTTCTATTTCTTTGCAAGATAATAGTTGGAGAAACGGCCGTGTTTTGCCTACAGTTAGCAACAAGGGATTTTGAAAACCAGGAAAAAACTATTTTAACTGGAGACTGTTGCTATATAAACCCACTGGTACGCCGAACTGTCCGATTTCTTGGTATGTATCCATTGACTTACTTTAATATAATAATAATCATACATAAGACAACTTTTAAGATGACCCAGGATGTAATTTCCACATTAAGAAGGAAAGACTGTAACCCCTGAATATTATTTTTTTTAGAAAATAGCATGTATGCAATTAAACTAAATGACTTAGTGTGTATATAAAGTTACAGAATGAATACATGATGAGTAATATTATCCTGAGTGGTGACGTGGCACAAGGAGGAATATCATATTTAATATGCTGTTCTCCTTGCACTAGTCCTGAGCTAGTTTTCATGAAAACTGAGTTATAGTGACATTTCTGTTAGAAAACAAGAGACACTGATACTTTAGCGTTCACCATGAAAAGGTCATCACTTAACAAAATGGCAAATTACTAAGCATCCTTGTAATTCAATAGAAATTTAGAGAAACCCAGTTTATTGGACAACCAAGTTTACTGTAAATTATCACTTCCTGGTGTGTTAGATTAAAGTGACCACAAATGTGTGTATTAAAAAGCATGCAGGATGAATTTTGATGAACACTGAGAGATTCACCAAAAAGCCTGCAACTTTTCAGTGTGTGTCTCATGTTATGGGTCTCAAGATGAAAGCTTTGGAGACAGAAAACAGCACACTGTTCCATAGCTGCTACACAAGAGACGAGACATAGAAAAATCAGGACCATAGGCAGCTCTGAAGGCTTAGGGTCTTTATTTGGATTTCTTTTGTGTGTGTGTGTGTGTGTGTGTGTGTGTGTGTGTGTGTGTGTGTGTGTGTGTGTGTGGTTTTTCGAGACAGGGTTTCTCTGTGGTTTTGGAGCCTGTCCTGGAACTAGCTCTTGTAGACCAGGCTGGTCTCGAACTCACAGAGATCCGCCTGCCTCTGCCTCCCGAGTGCTGGGATTAAAGGCGTGTGCCACCACTGCCTGGCAGGGTCTTTATTTGGAAAACTGAACTTTTCACTAGTATCAAATTAGGTATCTCCAAATCCCCCAGGTATCTTTTGAAGGAATATTATATAAAATATATAAATATTTTTAATAAATAAATATTATGTAAAATGATATAAAATATTCAGATTTAAGGTATATACATATATATACACCTTAAAATTTTTTCTTTGTGTAAGTAATGTGCTCTTGACACATTTCTCTTTGGAAACAATCCATTTAATAATAATATAAGTAATGATCAATGGCATCTGTGGCATCTGCAAAACTAAAAGTACTTGAAATCAATACTTTCCTAAAAACTATTGAACCCAGTCAGTTGTGTCCTTGAAGAAAACATTCTCTGCATTGGCCTGCATTTGTGAAGAACATGTACCACAAAGTAAAGTGGGCACACTACTCAACATATTTCTTACTGATTATATACATTTTCTTTCACTTCGTTCCCATGGTGACATGAAGTTTCAAATCTGTTGTAAGAAAATGAAAGCCTGTCACTAAAGCCACACTGCATAAAGTTGCACTTTGCATAGGTACCCTGTGCTTTCTGTCAAAAGGGTGGTTGTGCCTATGAGATCCCACTTCACAAATGATCTGTGCCATCAACAGCAATACCGGCTTTGAACGTGAGACACTGACATTTTGGTTTTAAGACATATTCGGGAACTTTTCAAGTATCAAGAGACATTTCTATATTCTTCCCAAATATTTCTATTTTAAACAAGGGACCTATTAACACTAGATAAAAAGAGCAGTTTAGTTAAGAAATGAGTACATCTTAGCCTACATTTCAAAGGAGTACAGACGTGCATGCCAGGGCTTAGCTTTGAGGTTTTTGAAGGACAGCTTATGTACGCTAGCATCTTATTGGCTTCAGTTTGCTACCTTCCCTGCCTCTCCTGAGTTTCTGCCTTTCACAGCCTTTCCTTGGTGTGATTCATGGCAACTGCTAAGAATCAGGAAAGGAATTTGTGCTGTATTCTTTTGAAACTTAAAATAGAAAAATCAATGTTTCTATCACCTTGACATTTGGATACTCAGAGTTTTGTTATGTGTATATTTTTGTGCATAAAGAAATCTTACATAATATTTTGAAGATTAAAAAAAATCCGTGGATCTAATACTGGAAAATTATTTAATCCTTTGCAACTTTTATGATGACTTCCCAATACAATAGCAAGTCGTGATGGAAGGCTCAGAAAAACAAACAGTTCCAAAATGTACAACTAAGAAGGAAATAAAAATATTTATTTATGTAAATAAAATCAATATGGTTTTTCAATAGGCCAATTCTTTGGGAAATATTATTTTGCTGTAAGTTTAAAAATCCTTGGAGATGGAGAAATGGCTCAAAAGTTAAAAGTACATTCTGCTTCTACCATGACTTGGGTTTTATTCCCAATGCCCACATCTAGTGGCTCTCAACCACCCATACGTCCAGCTCCAGGAGATCTGAAATGCTCTCTTCTGATCTCCTTGGAAACCTGCACAAATGTGGTACACAAATATACACTCGGATGAACACATACATGCCATATAAAATAAATAAGCCTTGAAAATAATCAAAATAAAATGAAAATTCTAGTGAATTTTATTACCTCAAATTAGAAACCAGTGCATCTCTTCCCATCATAACCATATCTTTGAAGGTTACGTTTTTTGCATATGATTTTTGTTGATGACAAGATTTGTTATAAACAAAACTTAGTCCAGGAAGAAACTAGGGAATATGTAAAATGGAAAGAACTGATTACGTGCATGTATGGAATGTGTTATAGTTACTAAAATATTTTCATATTGAATTGTTATAGAATACTTTTTTAATTAAAGAAGAAGAAAGCTAACACTGTCTGTTTTCTTTCTTCTCCAGGAATTTATACGTTTGGACTGTTTGCTACAGATATCTTTGTAAATGCTGGACAAGTGGTCACAGGCAACCTGGCTCCACACTTTCTGGCCTTGTGTAAGCCCAATTACACAGCTCTTGGGTGTCAACAGTACACACAGTTCATTAGTGGGGAGGAAGCGTGCACAGGCAACCCAGATCTCATCATGCGAGCAAGGAAAACCTTCCCATCCAAAGAAGCTGCCCTCAGCGTCTATGCTGCCATGTATCTGACGGTAAGGAATGATCAACAATGCCTATTGCTTGGGATGTCTTTTCCCTTTTCCAAGTATGAAATTCTTTCCTGCGCTGTAATGAGAGAGAAAACTAATATTCAATCTATTCTTAACGATTGCTGGTTGTACTGTGAACAATCTTAATGCAGCTGGTTCTCTTGAGGTCATGTGTGGGTAGCTGATTACATTAAAAAATGTTGAGATTGGAATTTCTGTTTGTAAATATATTCGCCTTTATACTTAATAAGACTGAACAGAAACAAATTTGTTCTGTGCATTCCCCACTAAGTTCTAATAGCATAATTTAGAGAACTGTCTGGGCTCCTGGCTGCCTACTCAAGCTCTCTGATTGCCTGGCCCTGGGAAAGAAGGGACTCTTATTTTAGAAAGCTCTTCTGTTATTGGTAATTACATCCTCATAAAGTCTCAATTAGTATTCTGATCTTTCCTCACCGAACTAATCAAAATATCTTTAGAAATTACGTTGTCCTTTTATTCTTCAGTATTTGCCATCGTTTTGGTGAGAGGAGCCAGGCTCTGAGTAGAGGCATCCTAAGACCTTGAAGTGGGGTTGAGCAGCCACAGCTGATTGTATTACTGACAGCAGGGAAGGAGAAAAGGGCAGCCTTGGCAGGGAGAGCTTGACCCCAACGTGCAAGCCATCAGCTTTCTCAGCTTCACCAGGAGATTGGAGTTGTGGGCTTGAACTCCAAACTTGTTTTCTGTGGGCTTGACCATAAAACGTGGTGAGAAACACAAAGGACATAAATATCTTTGGAACGTCTTCTTCTCAGTGGCTCCCAGATCTATCCCTTTCTGGTTTTACCTTATCAAGAAAAGCTTTATAAAATAATAAAATACAAAAATCCTGCCCAGTATGAAACCATATTCAATTATTTCTAGTAACTTGGGAAAACTCAGGATTATTTTTATACTCCAGAAGCTCTTTGATGATGGGAGTGTTTCTAACGCAATCACATCAGGCTACCACTGAACGCAGAGAGAGTCTCAAGTGTGAGGTAGTGATACGTCTCTCTAAGACTGGAAATAAAGATTACTAAGTAGTACCAATGTGCTAGCATTTCCAGTGCAAGATAAATCTAGAGGTCACAAAGTACAGACTTGAAGAGTTTGCTGTTGTTGTTCATTTTTTAAAGGTAGGATTGCTGCTTGTTTCCAGATGGGTCTAGAATCGACTATGCAACCTAAGCTTGCCGCAAACTTTTGGCAATCAGTTCGCTTTAGCTTCTTAAGTGTCTGGACTGGGACTTTCGAAAGCTTATAAGCCGGGATAATTGTCCCCCTCACTGTCCTGAAGTGAAGCTTATTTTATTGTTTTGCCGCCACTTCCTGCTGATTGCTGTGAAATGTTTGTCACGATTTCCTTCTTGCCTTTTCACTCTGTCCCCCCAAATCTGGATGTTCCTCGAATTCTTCAATTTCGTTAGTCTATCAGCTTTGCATTCTCCTATGCAGAAAAGGTACCTCTTGCCACTGAATGAAATGTGTGAACACACGTATTCTTCCCTATTCACCCCATTGCGTGACTACAGGCTCCTCCTGCTAGGATATGCGGTACTCAGCCACACGGGGAAGATTTGAAATGAGTGAATCAGAGGCATAAGGCAATCTTTCATCTATGCCTTCAGCTAAATCTGATGCTGAATTTTTATATTTGTGTAGAGACTCTAAATATATCTGCACATGAATATGTGATCAAACAAATGATGGAAGGGAAATTGCATAGTGCTTTCTGAAGCCAGATATGGTACCCTCTTTTAGCACTAATAGAAGTTAGATTTTGCTGTGTATCCAGTCCTTTGTCCCTGGCTATGAATATGCAACTAGAATAAAATGCTTAGCCTTTTAGTATCCTAAATAGCCCTTCAAATACATTGCTATGGGACAGTGCATCAGCCTCTTATGTTCTAAAAGAATCTTCACGTTTTATCTTAGCTCTCTTCTGCTGAACACCTGCAAGCCTTTCTTCTGGAAACTCATGCTTTGTACACTGCACTGTTCTAGTGATCAAAAGACAAATAATGTATTAATAATAATTAATTATAATGACCTTAGCAAACATCTCTTGGGCACTTACTGTGGTTCAGGCTTCACCTTTACTCACTTATTACTAAACTAATTTTTAATTATAATACATCTCAACATCTATTAATAATTATTTATATTTAATAATCTATTAAGTGCAATAATTTTTAAAAATGTGCGTAACACTTTGTAGCTGTATGTAATCATTCTACCCTTTTATAGTCAGAGATACTGAGAAAGTGATGTCCTTTGTTCAGATCTGTTGACCCATAGATATTCTTGGTGATAATGGTCTTCAAGATGCCTTAGATAGGGGAACTTTAAATTTTGATAGCTCATATGTTCATAGTTAGCCAACAGCCCTCTTCTTCCTACATTATTTCACCATCCAGTACAGTTTAAAGTTGGGGGTGCAGACGGTGATGAGATTAGAGAGTAGCCCGGTGCTAAGGAATCTTCTATCATTAAATGCCGTTCAGACTAAGAACTAGGATCCCTGCTTGTAATTACATTGATGGGTACCTCTGTCTTTGCAACAATAGATTCTGTTCTCTGCTAACTGCTTTCTTCTCTTTTCCTCACCACCCCTTTGTGTGTGAGAGAGAACGTGGGTGGCTGCTATGGCAACTCCGAATATAACTCCTGCTGCAAATACAGGATTTCCAGTCAGCTTTTACCATTATATTTGAACTTATGTACAAATGTATTTTGCCCCAGATTCGCTAGTGACACCTTGGGAAAAAACCTTCATAATGGAAAGGTTGGATGTTTCAAATTAATTAAGTCTCATGGAATGCTTGCCAGAATTTCGATAAGAGGGCATATAGAAAAGAATGCCTAACAAGCAGTATTCTTTATGGAAATGATCTCATGCTGGTGTGTAGAGACATGTTTATTTAATGTTAGGTCATAAACATGTGGGCTCCTAAGAATAAAAGGATGCTAGTATGAAGTATTTGAAAATGAACTGAGAAATATTTGTTTGATGCTTCTCTGTGTGGCTTAGCATAAACCAAGGAATTTGAACTCTCCTTCAGGATCTGACTTTAATTAAAGCTTTGGGGATAATTTGATTGTAGATATTTCTTTTGCTTTGCTGAGAAGTTTAAGGGGGAAAAAAAAAACCCTAATCCTATTTTTACAAAAGCTATTAGTTTCCTTGGTTGAGGGAATAATCTAAATGCTATTTAACCCTCAACTCTCATATTTCTAATTTAGTGTTAATCCATATTAGAATAATATTTAAATTTAGTTTTGTGATATTTTCATATGCCTTGGAGAATGAGTTCTCAAATTAAAAGCAAAGGAAAAATCTTTCAATGTTGAGAATGAAAAATCATATTTGAATTCCAGTTAACCCTATAAATTTTTGAAATAGAAAAGCATGTCCTCGTATCTCTTGGTCACTTTCAAATCTGACCTTATTTTTTCTTGTAATAAAACATGATAATAATAAAAAGATTGGAAAGATGGTTCAGTGGTGTAGTAATAAGGACGGCAGCGGGGCTGCGTCCCCAACACCCCAGCCGCCTGCTCGGCTAGCTTATGCCCCGAAATAATTACACGGACATTGTATTCTTTTAATCACTGCTTGGCCCATTAGCTCTAGCCCTTACTGGCTAATTCTGATATCCCAATCAACACATCTCTAATAAACTGTAGCACCGGTGTTACTGGGAAAGATTCAGCATGTCTGACCTGGCGGCTTGCTTCATTGCGTGCGTCTTCCCGGGAGCAGGAAGCATGGCGTCTCTCTGAGGCATCTGCTCCTGAGAGGAGAGCTGTGGAGTCTGAGCTCACTTCCTCTTCCTCCCAGCACTCCATTCTGTTTACTCCACCTACCTATGTTCTAACCAATAAAATGGGCCAAGGCAGTTCCTTTATTAGCCAATGACCTTCCTCCATCATTTCCCCTTTTTCTGTTTAAACAAAAAAAAAGGAAGGCTTTAACTTTAACATAGCAAAATTACATATAACAAAACAGTTATCAAGTAAAAGTTACAATAATCTTTATCATAACTAAGGAAAACTATAACTATAACTAACTATTCTTAACTCCATCAAAGACTCCAGAAAGATACAATACTACCTAAGCAAACAAGAAAAAAGCAACTTTTAAAACTCTAGAAATGACAGAGACATCTCACTGCCTGGACAGTCACCCAAAGTTCCTCTGTACCATTGGGGCATCCATCTTCAGCCTTCAGGCCCATGGTATCCAGCAGACATTTCCATAAAGCAGGAAAATTCAAAGTCAGTTCAGTCACTATCTGTTGTGTCCTGCAGAATGTCTCGCAGACTCTTTCATGAATCAGGAACCCCGAAAGATCATCTTACCTTAGGCAAGTTCAGTAGTCCTCTCTTTGCGGGTTCTCTGTGTCTATGGACTATGCAATAGTCCAGGCAAGAACAGTTTCTTGCCCAAATGGCTATCAAACTCCATAAGGTGCTTCTAGCTAGCCGAGCAGGCGGCTGGGGTGTTGGGAAGCAGCCCCGCTGCCGCCC
This sequence comes from Microtus pennsylvanicus, assembly GCF_037038515.1. Classification (NCBI taxonomy): domain Eukaryota; kingdom Metazoa; phylum Chordata; class Mammalia; order Rodentia; family Cricetidae; genus Microtus; species Microtus pennsylvanicus. The sequence goes on along the minus strand of NC_134585.1, from coordinate 99,428,286 downwards.
TTATTACTACAAATGGTGCCCACGGGATGGAATAAACCCACTTAAAAAACCTGAGAAGGCTTAAAAATAAGGGAGAGAGAGTTTAACACAGATTTTTGCTGTTTGTTGGTGGCATGCTGTAGAGAGATTTCCTGATTCGGCAACAGCAGCAGAAAAAACGCTGTGTCATTTCAAAGTGTGGCTTCCTGGGGCTATGCCGCCAGTGCAAACTCTGGCTTTATGTTTGTGTTCCTGCTTGGGATCGGAAGGAGAGTGCTCTGGGACCTTGACAATGACTCAGAGCTTCCCGCCTGCTCCTGGGCAGAAGGCAGAATCAGGCTTAGGCAGGCGGAAGAGCATGGCGGATTCCTGCCGCCATACAGGGACGTGTTTTCAGACTGCGCAGTGCTCTGTGTGTCAGATTTGGATGTAACTTGGATGAAAAGAATTTCTGTGCTGCATGCTCAGTCTCAGAATTAAAGTGCTGAGTGCCGCTCCTACCTGGTGGCCCCAGAGCTAGCACAAAATGGTATGTCCTCCATTTTGAAATTTTCCTGACTCAGCAGCAGGAACAAACCTGTGTTGTTTTAAAATGCCGGCTTTCTGGGCCATCCTGCCAGGGCAAACTCTGACTCTTATAAACATGGCTACAGCCAGTACCTCAGCCATGAGGCTGGAAAGCTAAGGAATGGGCTACATCTAGCCAGCAAAGCCACGGCTTTAGTCCTACTGAGATTGCTTGATAAATTAAAGACTCGTGTGGTCAGAAAAAGAGAGAGAGATACAGTAAAAAGAGAGATTCAAAGACAAAGAAAATTTTTAAATGATTTACAGCGTGTTAAAAATATATGCAGACTAAAAGTTGAAGTTCTTAAAGTAAAAAACAAAAGAAAAAAAGCAAGAGAGTTGTTGTGTGTGGTAGTACACACCTTTAATCCCAACACTTGGGAGGCAGAGGGAGATAGACCTCTGTGACTTCAAGGTCTGGTAGCACACGCCTTTAATCCCAGTGCCTAAAAGGCAGAGACAAACAGATCTCTGTGAGTTCAAGGTGTAGTAGCAAACACCTTTAATCCCAATGCCTGGGAGGCAGAGACAGGCGGATCTCTGAGAGTTCAAAGACAGCCTGATCTACAGAGTTATTCCAGGTCAAAGATGTATGCTCAAAAAGCAAAAAGTTAACCTAGGAATGTCACAGCTTAGATTCTTAAGCGCCTAGTGATTTAAAGGCGCAAATCAAAAGTGCTCCTGGATAGTAAAAAATTGCAGATTCACAATAGGACAGATTCAGACCACTAAATGAGTCACACTGTTGGATGAATGTACGTAGGCTTGGGAGAGAGAAGAAAAAGAATATAGAGAATAAAGTTAATGATTTTAAAAAAAAGTAAAGTCTTTAAAGAGACAGAGTACAGATAGTTAAGAGATTAAAAGAAATAAAGAAAAATAAGCCATGTAAAAATGGAAAATTCACAGAGAGTCTGGATTATGTACATTGTGTTTTCTTTAAAATTTTTGACTGTGAAGGAGCTAAGTACAGAGAGACATTTCATTATATGGGCTGCCAAGTGGAACCAGAACGGATATCATGAGGGTATGATTTCAGAATTTGGATCTAAGGATATGATACTTTGGAAAAGAGATTCTTCTTTTGTTTTCACAGAGGATCAGACCTTATGGATTGCATTTATCCCGATATGGTATGATAGACCACGCCCTCCTGAAGGGTTGGTGTGAACACCTTCAGAAAATTGCTTCGCTCAACTGCCAACTGAGATGAAACTAGCACACAGGTTATACTATGAAAGACCTACTTAATGCCGCCCCCATTCAGCAGGAAGCAGTTTGGAGAGAAAAAACTGCGCCCATATTCCCAAAAAATTGTTTATAAATGTTCTTTTACATTTAAAGGGGGATATGATATAGATATGAATAATTTGCATTAGTATAGTGTTAATGGATAATCATCGAAAATAGTAAAGCTTGCAGTCATGTTAGTTAGATTTTCTAGATATATAGAGATATATTTTAGATAGACATTCTTCATGTCTTTCAAAGATTACAGAATAGGACATTTAAAGTTTTAATAACTTAGGACTTTTCATGACAATGAGACATTCTGCTCCTGGCAGCACCAATCTACTTCAAGAGGAAGATGGGCATCAAAGAGGCTCATTATGGAGTTTGATAGCCATTTGGGCAAGAAACTGCTCTTGCCTGGACTATTGCATAAACTGGACACAGAGAACCCGCAAAGAGAGGACTACTGAACTTGCCTAAGGTAAGATGATCTTTCGGGGTTCCTGATTCATGAAAGAGTCTGCGAGACATTCTGCAGGACACAACAGATAGTGACTGAACTGACTTTGAATTTTCCTGCTTTATGGAAATGTCTGCTGGATACCATGGGCCTGAAGGCTGAATGGATGCCCCAACGGTACAGAGGAACTTTGGGTGACTGTCCAGGCAGTGAGATGTCTCTGTCATTTCTAGAGTTTAAAAGTTGCTTTTTTCTTGTTTGCTTAGGTCATATTGTATCTTTTTGGAGTCTTTGATGGAGTTAAGAATAGTTAGTTATAGTTAGTTTTCCTTAGTTATGATAAATATTATTGTAATTTTTGCTTGATAACTGTTTTGTTATATGTAATTTTGCTATGTTAAAGTTAAAGCCTTCCTTTTTTTTGTTTAAACAGAAAAAGGGGAAATGATGGGGGAAGGTCATTGGCTAATAAAGGAACTGCCTTGGCCCATTTTATTGGTTAGAACATAGGTAGGTGGAGTAAACAGAACGGAGTGCAGGGAGGAAGAGGAAGTGAGCTCAGACTCGACAGCTCTCCTCTCAGGAGCAGACGCCTCAGAGAGACGCCATGCTCCCCGCTCCAGGGAAGATGCACGCTATGAAGCTCCAACCCAGGATGGACTTAGGCTAGAATCTTCCCGGTAAGACCGGTGCTATACAGATGATAAGAAATGGGCTAGTCCAGGTGCGAGAGTTAGACTAGAAGAGGCTAGGTAGAAATGAGCCAAGCAGTGTTTAAATGAATACAGTTTGTGTGTTGTTATTTCGGGGCAAAAGCTAGCCGAGCAGGCGGCTGGGGTGTTGGGGATGTAGCCCCGCCGCCGCCCTTATTACTACACAGTGGTTAAGAGCATTGGCTGCTCTTGTGAAGGATCCAGGTTTGATTCTCAGCACCTGCACGGTGACTTACAACCACCTGTAACTCCAGATCCGTGATGATCCTGTTGTTCTCTTCTGGCCTCCGTAGGCATGAGGTGTGCACACAGAGCACAGAAATTCATGCAGGCAATATTCCTGAACACATAATTTTTAAGAACTTAAAAAACCACAGAGAAACCCTGTCTCAAAAAAAAAAAGAAATTATAAACTAGAGTCACTACATAAGTGGTCCTTGGTTCCCATTGTGTAATTCCCTAAGGTGATCAACTATAAAGCTACAAGTGAGTCATAGCTTCCCTCCTGGGTCTTATTCAGCTTAGTAGTCAGCTGAGGTTTGCCTCGGTTGGTACAGTGAAAATAACTGGGCTTCTCTCATTCTTACAAGGTCTTTCTGTAAACCAACTAGCCAGATTGTGTCTCAGGGCAGCTTTCCAAAAGGTGGAAGCCCCAAGCTTTAAGGCATCTGGAGATTTATGCTCCTCATTCCCTTGGTATTCATTCCATCATGGTGTTCTATCTATCCAGACAATCCACAGACAGCCTGTAGATGGAAGAGCCAGCCAACTTGACTATAAGAGGTGGATCTGGGGCTGGAGAGATGGCTCAGCAGTTAAGAGCATTGCCTGCTCTTCCAAAGGTCCTGAGTTCAATTCCCAGCAACCACATGGTGGCTCACAACCATCTGAAATGAGGTCTGGTGCCCTCTTCTAGACTGTAGTCATATACAAAGACAGAATATTGTATACATAGTAAATAAATATTTTAAAAAAAGAGGTGGATCTAATGCCATAAGAGGACTTTGTGGTTGTTACATAATTTAACAATGTTTCTTCCATCATTGGAAGGAAGACTACTGCTTTTCCTCTGCCTTCAGTGTTGGTGGTCAATCACGGGCACCCTCCTTCCCTTACTTCCTGCGCAGTTGTACTTGTGATCTCACAGGGTTCCATGTATGCGAACTACACATCATATGGTGCTGAGACATGACTGGAAGATCACCCACCATTTGTTTCATAAGACAGATCTGAAATCATGCTTAAAGGGGAAGATACTGTGTTTTAAAGACACACTGTGGGCTCCCACTCTGTCTTCTCTGTCCAGTGAGAGCCAGCTGCCATCACTAAGCTGTCCTCTAAACTTCCACACATAAGAGTAACTTAATCTTAAAATGTATAAGGTCCATGGCTTCAGATTTCACAGGAGGAAATTTGATCAAGTGTCTGCTCAGACATATAGAAAAAAAAATTTCTTGGCTCACAATCAATTCAACAGCTATACCCTGTATTTGATGACTGATGCCACCACTGCCATCATTAGTCAACTGACACTTTTCTTGTTAGCTTCCAGTTGACTGTTACTGTGTTTGGTGAGAAAAGGGACAAAGGCCATCTGTGAAATACCCTATGTGTTCCAATGTATTTCCTGGTTGGGCCCTTTTAGTGACAGTGGCTCCCTTCCCCCACTCTCTTCCTTGAACTCAGTGTTTCAAAATTTTCTATCTAATACACAATCTCTCATATTACCGTGGGCACAGACACTAAACAGTTATTCATAACAATAAAGCATAATGATGCTGTTTTGAAATTGCACACTTAAAATTGCAAAGATGAGTGGTGATAAAACCCTTAAGCCAATGATTAAAGGTATGTAAGTATCGCATATTTTTCTGCATATTTTTGTTTTACGTGGCCTCTAGACATAAGACCTGTATTTGTATGTTCTGCGACTGACATGTGGATTTTTAATTGTATCTGGCTTTTTACTCATATCCCAGAAGTCTCTGCATTGTCAACAGCGTATCAGAACCTCTGAGCAGTCTGAGCTCTCCAGTGCTGCCAACTGAATTATTTCTGGCTGAAAGCAAAAAACATTGACAGTTTAGAACATGTGGGCTTATTATCAGTGAGTACGGTATTCACTGCACTTTTTTCAAAAGTTAAGAAGTATGTCATAGGCATTCATATGTTGGGGTTTCTTAGGCATTGTTAACAAAGCTGACAGAGTGATAGGCTAATCCACTGGAAGTGTATACACACATGTCCACATAGAATAACCCACTTTGCAGAGCTACTTGACTTTTGGAAAAGTCACTGTCAAATTTGCAAAAGCCTTGTGAAGCCATGATTCTTCCCTTCAAAATGGGATTTCTCCCCCAAACACCTTAGCAATGTAACTTCTCCTGCACAGGCAGTGGAATGACCTTTCCAATCCCCAACACCACGAGGGACAACATTCACTCTTTGTTAAATTTACATAGAGTCAATCCCACAAAATTGCTTGCTAACAGACCACATAGAAATATCTAAAGAAGACAGGCACTGAGTACGAGCGTAGCTTGTCCCACCTTTGCTAACAAACAGATGTGTGCTTCCCCAAAGCTGGTTATCACAAAAGAGATTAGATGAGGAAAATGGTTGAAGTCCAGGATTAAGGGCCATTTAGTAACTTTCTTTAATGGTTTGGAATGTCAGGTATTTCCCATTGGATGATGATTCTTTCCTGGGTCCTGTCCCCTGTTCCAGAGTGCAGTGCGGCTTTATCAGGTTCTACCTGCCCTTTTTGTGATTTTGATATGCATATTATCTTTGTCTTTGCCTATGGAATTTTCCAACTCTGTCTGTAAAAACTAGAAACCTCATGGAGATCACCCCTTTTTCTTCTTCTCCACGCCCCTTCACTTTACTTTTTCCTCTTGCCTGAAAAATAAGAAAAAAAAAAAAAAACAAAAAACATGCAGAGGTAACATACTTGAGTTGATTTTTTACTCTTAGATTTTCCCTTGCCATAGACATCCTATTCTGCGCCCTTAAGGGGTACTGAGGCTTGTACTTAAGGACCCCAAAAACTTTTACCCTACAAATCTTAAAATAACATTTTACGACAGTATTGCCATGAAAGGACATTCTTTGTTTTATTGTTTGTTTTGTTTTTTGAGATTCTTTGCTAACCTGGAACTCGATCCATAGACCAGGCTGGAACAAAACTCCCAGAGACCTGCCTGCCTCTGCCTTCTGAGTGCTGGTCTTAAAAGCATGTGTCATCACTGCCTGGATGAAAAGAATATTCTTGAAGCATTGAAAGTTTTGTTGAACCTAAACATCATCAAGTTATTTCCTTTCTTTCTGTGCCTCTGTCTCTGTTTCTTTTTCTCTTTTTAGTTTTAAGAGAATTTAGAATCTTTTCCTGGCTCTTTAGAAGTATCTTAGGCAGTAGGTACGCTTCAGATATGTAGCAAGTAAGTCTGCCCTTGGGATGGGATGTAATAAAGTAACAGTTGTATCACAACTGCTGGTCAGGCAGTGCCAGTGCCAGATTGCCCACTGTGGGCAGGTGGTAGGGTGGATCCCTCAGATCTAAGTGGCACTTGGGTCTTGAGGTTGGATGTGGTTTGTGCAGTTGGAAAAAAACACGGGGGAAGAGCAGCAGAATGAAATGCAAGTCCAAAGAAGCAAAGAAAACAAAGAAACAAAGGACCAAGAAACAAAGAAAACAGAATCTTGTGGGGCTCAGATAAGTGGGGAGAATTAGGAGGTGCAAGCAGTGGAGAGAGTGATAAGCCAGGAAGACTTGTGACAAAACTCCATGGCTGCAGTCAATGAGCAGTATGTGGCTAGAAAGGGACTTGGATGAGAAACAGCACTTCACACGATTACCCTTGACCTAATTTCACAACTACGCACTGTGTCCTAGAAGACACCTGAGCTCTCTCTCTACACTGAGTTAAAATGGTTGGCCAGAGAAAATGGTCACAGGATTTCAGACAATGGGGCCAAGTCACACTGTAGAATTCAGCTCTCCTGATTAGATTTCCAATCTCTGTCCCACAACTACATTTACTGGAAAGCTACCAACCTGTGCAGCTTTCTTCCCGGTACTTTATAAGGTATTGCCCAGCAAGAGGTTTCCAGCATGAAGTTCAATCTCCTGAGTTCCTCCCTGAATTATATTTGCATGTAAGTGGCTTAATATCTAGGGACAGCTTACAGCACTTTAATTTCAGCCATCAAACTGAACCAAAAATACAGTTTGAATGGAGGCAATTTCTTGGTACCACTGCTGTTTTATTACCTTCAAAGTTGTGTTCTTATGAACATAGTTTACTGTGAGCTATTTGTTTATGCCATTTTAGGAAAAATCTTGAAAGAGGAAGGACTTCAAATAAAAAGTAGACATTCCTCTATATTACTATAGCAATCTAGGGCACAAACATTATTATTACTACCAAGTGCTTACCATGTAGAGAACTTTCCATACAATGTGTTTATGTTGTCTTCCTCTACATAGGGACTTAACAGTGTTAGATTGTGGACAGTGCAGAGAGACATGTTGTTTTATAACCTTTCTACCAAAACAAAAACCTAACAATCACACAATTAACTTCTAATTAATTTCAGTAATGAAATTATGTATAAGGAAAGTTCATGAAATAACTTGTCCATGTATAAGGAAAGTTCTAGAAAGACAAACTTCTACTTCTACCTCATGATTCAGTGAGATCATAGATGTCTTATAGTTATGTTCATCATCTCTCCACCTCTTCCTTTCCTTCCTCCCTTTGGTTACTTCCCTAGTCTCTCTGTCTCCATCTCTGTCTGTCTGTCTGTCTGTCTGTCTGTCTGTCTCACTTTGACCTTGAGCTATCTCTCAGGAGGTAGTACCTCTCCAGATTTTAAAAGGCAGTCTCTCCTTGCCTTTAGGTGCCTGTCATGCTGTTTCTGATAGGATGCTTGTCTCTCCCATTTGCTCTCCCAACTCAAGGTCAGATCTTAGCACCCTACATGGTCATGGGGCTCTCTCCTAACAAAGCTCATTCTGAAGGATACTTGGCCTCAGCTTTCCTTTCCATAAACCTGCTGCTCCTTTCTTACACTTAAGTACACAGAGTCTTTTCATCTCAACGTCCCTCATTTTAAGGCATTAAAAATGCTATGCTCTCCAAGTGTGTTTTGTCTCCCACCCAAGTGACTTACTGAAGTGTCAGGAAGTCAGAAAACCATCTCCCTGCCTCAGAGAACAGATTCTTGACCCTTTCCAAGGGTAATTCGTCCCAACTTTGATGTCTTTCCTAATGAACCCCCAAAGTCTTTCACTGGCCCTCGTCTCTTTCCTGAGCGCTAGTCTGTTCCTAAAAATATCAATTTAGGAAGTGTCCCACCACTTCCTTCTAGCTAAAATTTCCCAGAGTCAACTGCCACTGCTCCGAGTTAATCATCTGTGTCTTCTGACTTGGTGATTGGCATTCTTCCCCTTCCAATTATCCAGCTCTGAAATCTGAGTCATTTTCAACCCCTCCTTCTCCCACACCCCTACATCCAGATGTCTGACTAATTCTTACTTCCACCTTTGATCTATCTCTGGAATTCAGACTTTCCCCATTTACCCTGTGTGCTCCTACTGCTTTAATTCCGTGCTTTTGTATTGCTGCCCTTGACAGTTCTAGGTGCTCATTAAGATAAGATTCTTAATATAACTTTCCCCCACCCATTTACACCACACTAGGTGCCTGGAGTAGCATGAGTTTTAGGTACATCCCTGTTTGCATAGAAACTTTCTGTAGCTGCTCCTTATCGCCCCTTTACAATCTTATATGATGCATCCAAGGCCATTTTTATTCTAGCTAAGGCCTAAAAAAAATCCTACAATATAGGTTGAACTGTGTCCTCTCTCCTATCTCCTATTTCTGATTCCTACATTGCTGTTCTAACCAACAACATGATGATATTTCCATATGGAGCCTTTGGAGGTAATTAAGATTAGATGAGGTTATGAAAATAAGCCTTCAAGATGGAATCAGTGCCTTTATAAGAAGAGGTATGAGAATGCTCCCTTCCTATCTCTCTGTACCTGGAGAGGTATGTAGCAATACTCTGGCCATCTTCACACCAAGTGGAATGTCTGCTTTAATTTAGTGTCTGTACTTTAATTCAGTGCCTGTCGTTTCTAGAACTTGACCATAGATAGTAGACTTCCAAAATTTCTGGACTGTGAAAACTGTTTCTGTTGTTTAAGTCACCTAATCTTTGGCATTTTGTTCTGACTGCTGGGGCTAACTAGGGCACCTCCCTTATTTTTAGGAACTCGTTTCTTAATTCATGTGAATTCTGTTCTGGGTGATGATTTCTACCATTTGCTAAGTGCAATAATTCTTTCTTTTTTCTTCTGTGGTTTTTCTTTTCTTCGTATCCACTTACTTTCAGATTCTCTTGGCCTACAATATTTCCATTGTCTCTATACTATGACAAAATGCAGTTTACCTTTCTATTCTGGTCGCATAGTGCATTCCAGGTGATTGAGAGTGGGGCAGGCTGAGTTGGGCAAATGCTGTAAAGGGACAAGCTGAAATGTGAGTCTCGAGGAATGAGTAGGAAGCACTAAATCCTAGACAGAGGCCAGCAAGAATCAACCCAAGTGAGAGGAAGGATGCTGTGACTGTACAACTCTGGTACCACTGCCACCCATAAGTCAAAGTCTCCTCCTGCCCTGCTGCCATCAGGTCTGTATCTCCTACATGTTAGCCACTGTAATAACTGAATGCCAACTATAAGCCAGCAGGCTGTCTACCAGGGCACTGGGGAAGGCCATATACAGATGATTTTTGTTTTGGTGATATCTGATTGCTTCCCATCTAGAAGGCATATATGAAAGGAATTTCCTAATTCAAACATGATGAAGAAAATAATAATATCTGTCAATAATAAGCTCCCCTTTGAAAATTTATCTAATTTGATTAAAACTAATCTTTCTGGTTTTGGTGACACACCTACTATATTTGACATAAAAAAAAACAAGTCATGTTTAGCATCCCTTCGATATAAAAACTCTTTAATTAATAGTCATGTGATATGATATTGATTATTGATCATTTATTTATTTTTTAGTTTTAAAATCAAGAACATATAAAAATGAAAATGGGCCCAGGGAATTACTCAGGCGTAAGCTTGAAGACCTGAGCTCAGTTCTCAGAAACCAGGTTGGGATTAGCAGTGCCAGCTGCAGTCTCAGATCTGTGGGAGCAAAGACAGTAGGGTCCCTGGAGCTCACTGGATGGCCAAGCTAGCCCAATTGGCAAGGTGGAGACTCTGCCTCAAAAAAGAAAAAAAAAGAAGAAGAAGAATGATAGAAGAAGACATGAAGTGTGGATCTCTGGCACACAAGCAGAAACACATATACACACTCATGTCTATTGTCATATCACACACAAAACATCCATTTAAAATATTTTGAAATCAAAGTATTAAATCAAAAAATTGAATAAATGTTATGGTTATATGAAAATAGAAATATATTTAAATATGAGAGAATAGTATTTCACATATGAACTGAAATTTGTGCTTATCCAATAGAATATATTATGCTGTGTATTCAAAATTTTTAATTGTTTTAGCTATAACTGAGTACTCTAAGTAGTCACCTTGATTGGAAGAATTGAAGTACACAAATTGTCCCTCTTCATCTCCGATTGTCATGTTCACATACTGATGCTTTGCCTTCTATCAAACCTGCCATTTTAACGAGACATCCTGGGGCCTGGGAACATTAAATGTCGCTGTAAAGCACTTGGAAGATTCCCAGCTATTTTACCAACCTGCTTTCTAGACAGATCTGAATAGCCGAGTCTGCAAGTCGTGTATAAATGGATGGCTGGGCATTCTTTGAATTAACTTCCAGGTACAATACAGTGTGTAGTCACAAGTATAGAATAAAATGTACTAATTGAAACTTACATATATTAACACTCAGGAAGAAGTACAACAATTATTTCACCCTAAAGAAACGTTCCACTTAATATCACCCCCTGATTAATCACCACAAAGCTGGCAGAGAACAACCATTTACATACTCATAGACTAGTGTAAGTCAGGTGACTGAAAAATGGCACAATATGGTTTAATATTATTTATACTGTTTCTGCTTTCTACTGAGAAGACTCGGAGGGCGAATCAAGAGTGACAGATTCCATAGTCAGAGTGTAGAATCAACTGTGATTGTTTATCTCCCTGTTTGCCCTGATTGGGAGGCATGAAGACTGAAACCGACCACACATGAAAGGTCCACCCACCTTGGCTTTCCCATAGTGGTGTTGCAATTTGATCTTGCTGCTTACAAGACCCAGCTAACATTTAGGATGGTGAGTGCGAGGTAATAATGAAGACCAGGCATACATTTGGCAAGTTTTGTTTTTTACAAACATTTATTGCCTGCACTTGAGATGGATCCTTCTCATAGCATGTCCCTGAGTAAATGATAATGTCCAGAAAACGGCATAATTTAGGACTTAATCGGGTTTAAGATCAGCCTTGTTTCGTAGCTGTTTGTATATTCTTACCTCACATAAATTATACGTTCTCCAAGGCTGGAGAACATTATTTTAGGGCTACCTTAGTGCTAATCATGGGAAGAATCTAATCTAAACATAGGAAACTATGTTGATTGGCTCCAACAACTGCAACCATCTATTAAGTGCTTATTATTTGGAACACTGAGTTTTAAATAGATGCTTTGACTTAGTCCTCTAATATATCTATCGTCTCAAAGTCTGCTAATATAGAAACGAAAATACTCATGATTTAAGAGGCCGTATCTGCATGAAAGCTCTGGATCAATGGTTCTGAATCAATAGCTCCTGGTCCTTAAACAAATCAAACACTTGCATTTTCCTGCCAATTCTATCAGAGCCAGGAGATGTAGCGGCAATACACATTGACAATGATGCACAGCCCCCAACATCTGCTTGCTAAACACCTTTATCTCTTTAACTTTGCCTGAGATCATTTTCAGTCTTACGGTTGCAGATCCTGCCTGGTAGGGAGGATTTATGCCCACATCAGCCTAGGTGTCCCTAGAGTGTCTAAGGACATGAATGAATCCAAGTTGAATTTAGAGATACTGGCTGGTTGGTCACTGATACTGGTTGACTCTCTGGGTTCTCTAGGGCTCAACTTTGGACTCTACAGAAGCCAATTCAGAACTATCATTTTATACTCTAAAGAGACCTAATTAATACTTGGCACTTTTTGATTTTTAATTTTCCTTAAGAGAATATATCGTATTTGTATGATCAGCTGAAAAATAAGTAACTCCCTTATACTATGTGTGTCAGGGCTATGGACATGGAGTTTCTTATTTAATCCTTATAGCCCCATCCCATACGTGCTATTTGGCACAGTTTTTGTCAGCCTCACACAAACCTAGACAAGCCAGTAATGAAGGAATTTCAACTGATAAATTACCTTCATCAGATTTGCATGTGGGCAAGTCCTTAAAGAATATACTCTCTTGCTGACTTGATCTAGAAAGGTCAAGCCTATTATGAGTGGTACCATCCCTGGGCCAATGGACCTAAGCTGTATAAAGAAGTGAGGAACCCATGGCTAGCAAGTCAACAAGCAGCACGTGTTGGTTAAATTCCTGCCTTGAGCTAATGCCTTGACATCCCTCAGTGATGGATTATGACCGACGATTTATAAAATGAGATAAGCCTTTTCCTCCCTAAGTTTCTTTGGGCCAGTATTTTATCACAGTAACAGTGAACCAAACTAGAATGCTCCCATAACTCCTAAATTAGGCTCAGAGGAAATCAATAATTGACCCCAAGTCATACAGTCAGTATATACTGGAGTCAGGATCTAAACTCAGCATGCTCTCCAAGTATATTCTCTTGAGTGGCTCCACCCACTGCCTCCCATGAAGTCGCTAAACTGAGGGGCACGCCCTGGAGAACATACAGTATAAAATTCCAGGTTCCTTGACTTGGACACTTTTATGGGTGGCAAATATCTCTGCAGTTACCCAAGTGGAATTTTGGTTCTTCCCAGCACAGTCCTTTGCTGCTCGTGCAGCCATGGCATATTATAGAGTTCTAGTGATGCTGGCTTTGTAGAAAGGATTGAGCATGAGATCACAGTGCTCAAAAAGAAAGACCATGAAAATGTTCACACACACTCACACACATACACACACATATGTGTGCACACACACACAAATTTGTCTTTTATGTAAGAATTCTTAATGGTCTCTGCATATCTCTTGTTGTTAGGTTTGACTTACAATGATACCCACTCATTCAGCTGGTTTACTTCTACCAGAACTGTGGGGGCTTTTCACTTGGCCTTATCCACACCCTTGTCTTACTGGACACCTTTAATTTCACAAAGCTCTGTAGTAGTTCAGCCTAGACCTTCAGTATTATTACAAATATAATTAAAATAGACAGAATTAAATAGTAAAGGTGAGCAGTTCCATGAAAGGTCTCTCTGGGGTGATAGAATATCATTCTCATTTGTGCAGCTTCAGTTGAGGGTACCTCATGGCTAGTCTGTGTTACTAATAAAATTACTACAAAGTGTCTACTTGGGCCAGGTGCCATCTGTTCATTCTTTACCATTGTTCAAGTAACCTTCTGAAGTAGAACTCATCACACACAGGGTCTGTTCAGCATTTATGCAACCTGGGCTCACTTAGGGCCTATGGTCAGAAGCACTCAGGCTGGGCTTAGACTGTTGCCATCATTGTCTTCTAGTCCTTAGTGAGTGTTGACATAGTGCCCCTTGTTGTTACTGTGGAGACAGTCCTAAAGTGACACCCAATCATGGCTATACCCTGTCACCCAGAGGCTCTGAGACCGCCCTCTATTAATTTCAGATCAATCTTGGAATATGGTTTAGAAGCAGGTGATTTTTTTTGTAAAGTATCCTTTATTTACTAAATTAAATAAGGTAAAAATGTTTAAGTATCGAAGTAAATCAGGGATCTAATGTTTACACAGGAATTCCAATAAAGCTTTAATTTTTGTTTGTTTATTGTTGGCTGGTAGACTGATGCTTGGTTGCTTCAGCAGGCACATTTTATCAAGTGCTGTCCTATTAATCTGGTGGTCTCTCATTCATTCTTGGATTGTTTCTTAAACATTATCTTTTTCTTTAAAGACACAGATCTTGATTGCCATTTTTGCTTGTTTGTCTGTTTTTAATTTTATTATTTTTATTTCACATATCAATCCCAGTTCTCCTTCACTCTCCTCCTCCCACTCCCCCCACCTTCTCTTGCTGTCCCATCTACTCCTCAGGGACTGTAGGTCCTCCAGAGAGTCAACAATGCTTGTCACTCACATTGAGGTAGGACAAAGGCCCTCCCTCCCCCTGCATCTAGGCTGAGCAAGGTATCCCTTCATAGGGACTGGGCTTCAAAAAGCCAGTTCATACACTAGGAATGAATCCTGATCCCACTGCCAGTGTCCCCACACACTGCCCAAGTCACACAACTCTCACCCACATTCAGAGGACCTAGTTCATTCCTATGCAGGTTCCCCAGCTCAGTCCAGAGTCATTGAGCTCCCACTAGCTCGAGTCAGCTGTTTCTACAGGTTTCCCCATCATTGTCTTGACCTTTTTGCTCCTGCTTCTCTTTGACTGGATTCTGGGAGCTCCATTCAGTGCTTAGCTATAGATCTCTGCATCTGATTCATTAATAGTCATTTTAAATCATTTTCACTGTCATCTTAATGTCTGAATAGACATTTCTAAAAGGCCTCATACTATATAGACTTTTGTATCACTCTGTTTTTATGTCAATTTACAATGATAATACCACATATTAGAATACAGTAGCTCATCTAACTCGAGCTGGTGTGATGGCCCAACAGGTAAATGTGCTTTGCTGCCAACACTGGTGGCCTGAATTCATCCATCCCCTAGAACCCACATGGCACAGGAAAGAAACAACTCCTGAAACTTGTCCGTGGTACATGAACACACACCCACACACATGTGCACACACACACGCCCTTGCATATAATAATAAATAAAATTGAAAAAAAACACACAAGTACAAATTGGTTAACTTTCAAATACCCTAAATGAAATATTTATTTTTTTGTCAATTAAAAAAGAACAGCAGTTGAGCATGTAGGAGATCAGAGACATCACAGATAAGAGACTCTGTCTTTGATCTGAGGGAGATCAGCACCAGGGGCAGATGGGAGCTGGGGGCAGACACCCAATGCTACCAATAGAATAACTGGTAAATGCTTTTCTAGCCTAATTCTCACCCTGTCTCCACAAAGTCACACCCACAGGAGCTGTTCCTGCATCTTCTTTCCTTCTTTCTATATATTCTTTTCTTTCAAACACAATTCCTCTAGAATGCAGAGCCAGCCAAAAGTCAGGTGACTATCCTCCTGAATTTCATAGGCAAAGATGCTTTTTGTCCAAATGAGGTGCTATTTAAAGGTTCCAGGGATTACGATTTGATCATGTCTATTCAGGGCAACACCATCAATTGATATGAGAGGTGAGGAGATGAGGTGAAATGAGAGAGAGAGAGAGAGAGAGAGAGAGAGAGAGAGAGAGAGAGAGAGAGAGAGAGAATCTGGGGAATGAGTTCAGAGGTAAGGCTAGAGAAACAACGGAAGGTGATCTAAGAGATACCCGTACATCCTCCTGAGAGACTGGATTCATTGCGGAATGTTTTAGATGATCTGGAATTACTTATCCTAAGCCCTTCAGGGAGTTTCCCGTGGTCTTGCTCAGCAGGAGATGAATGAATTGCACATGCCAAGTCCAACTAGCAGATTTATCTAGTAGACAATATATTTTAAAATTGTATTTATTAAGACAGTTTGAAAATCAATAATATTGAGTATCAAAACTCTCATGTCAACTTACTCTTGAGATGTGTGTGACATGGAAACCCTGATGTCTTTTCCCTCACGGTCTTGACTGGTGAGAACTAAGGACAACTTTGTCCACAAGGAGGGGCTGGTCTCATTGGCCTGGTCAGCCTTGGTTATTTCTTCAGCATGGTGCCGGAGCCCCTTGGCAGGGAGCTCAGTGATTTTGCTGTTGACTGCTTCTGGCTTTGAACTGCTGGGCTCATTTGTCTTGCCTAACTTGCCCTTAAGGTAAATAAACTGTCTCTTTAGGACTCTTTCGGCAAAGGTATTTCCTCTGCCTGAAATTTTTCCCGACTTCTCCTGTGACCTCATCTTTCAACTTCTTGTTAAGAGAACCCACAGGAGAAGCTTTGTTTAGCTTTCCCTCTTCTGAATGGGTAGCTTCTCCTGGGAGCCTCTCCCCCTCCTTATCCCCTACACTTTCTCCTCTTTTCCCCCGTCTCAGGTATTATATTTAAGCTTAGGGCCTAGAAAAGTCTATCGATTTTTGTGACTTTTGTTTTGTGCAGATCATTTCTGTCATTTAGGCTTCAAGACATATACATCAATTAGTCTTAGTAATTAATTTTTAAAAAAAAAGTTTTGTTTGTTTTAGAGACTGGGTCTTGCTATCTAGCCCAGGCTATCTGCTGGCCACTGTGTCTGCCTAGTAATGAATCTGCTTATGTAGCTGTTTTGTTTCTCTAGTAGCTTCTTTGGGTCAGCAAGACAGGCTTTGCCATCTCCATATGCCTAGCGCAGGCTCATTGTTCAGGACAGAGGAATGCCCCATAGGAAGGGACAAGGGAGCAGGAGACTAGGGGAGGGAAGGGGATACAAAGAGGAGGAGGAGAACAAGAAAGAAGAAAAGAAGGGAGGTCAAGGGGAGAGAGGGAAGGATGGAGGGAGGGAATAGAGGAGTGATGGAGGGATTGATAGCAAGTAGGAAGGATGGAAATCATTAATTCTGTCTGCATTTTTTTCTTCTCATGAAAACTCAGCCCAGATGCAAATTTTCACCAACAGCATTTTAAAGTATTTATTGAATATCAGTGTTCTTCTGTGCGTCCTGTGTTCCTAACCTTGTGCAAAGGGCTGACACTACAGTAAAGGACAAAATAAGCATCTCCCTTTCCTAGAGGAACAGTCTGCTGCTTTAACTCAGTTGTTAGAAATTGTTACCCTGAGATGAGAATTTGTTGCACCCAGCTCAGTGTTCAAATGATGATTTCACCCATCCATTACGTATTTTTATTCTTAATAGCTACTTTGAGATCATCATGGCATGCGTAAATGGGGACACCAAATGTTTTAATTATTGGTGTAACTGACCACAATTGTCTATCCGGATGGGATAGAGAGTTCTGGGCTAGTGTGCCCATTGGCTCTACTCTACAGAGCTTGTTCTAGAACAAAAATAGAAGTGGTGCTCACCCCCCCTCGCTGTTCACCTGGGTCACATTTATGGGCACACACAAAGCAAACGTCCTATTTAACCATAAAAACAAACTTATAGTACAAGCTCCTAAGTATTTTTTCTATTTATAATCACAGCCAGGGTATGGACATTCCATCAACTGAAACCTCTCCAGCCAAAGCGGTAATTTCAAATTTCAAGTTTTCTGCAGGCCCTGTAGCATAGTCCTGTGACCCCAGCTGCTCAGTTGGGGGTGGAAGCCATTGGGAAGAACACAAGTTCCTACCTCCAGTGAGCTACAGAGTAAGTTCAAAGGTAGCCAAGGTAGATTAGTGAAACCCTGTATTAAAATGAAAAACAGAAAAGGGACTGGGGACAACAGATCAGTGGCGGAGCACTTTGTTCCTGGCAAACCTTAGCCACATGCATGTACACACCCAGTAAGATGAATGAATGAGGTGACGGATATGATTATCAACCTTGAATTTTTCTATAATGTATGCATACATCAAAATATCATATCCTACCCCATAAATGTAGACACATTATTTGCCAATTAAGCCTACTAACTTATTAAATTGAAAGGACTCTTGTAATTTCTCACTTCCCTTTTGGTAGTGTTTCATTTTCTTTCTAATGAAAATCTAAGCTCCTTGACTTGACACACAGAACCTGCTGTAACCTAACACTTTAGCCTTGTGGACTCATTTCCTGCCTTTCCCTTCTGAACTCAGTCACAGGCTCTACCCATTAAGCCTTTGGTCCCTCACCTTGAGCTATTTTCAGCACCTCCAATTTCTTCTTAGGGCTGTTCCTCCTCCCACTTGAAGATTCCTCAAGCATTACACCATTCGTAAGACTGAGGGAGACCTGCCCTCTCCCCGGATTTCTGCACTCATTTCTTTATAGCAGGACTTCTTTGTCACTAAACAGCCTGAATTTCAGCACGTGCTCCATTCCTCACTACCCTTAAGTCCTTGGATGAGTGACTTAACCTTTCTATGTTCCTGCCTCCCTGTTAGGTACCAACTACAAGGGATTATTTGCATTATTGGATAGCATGCATGTAAAGCAGTTAGGAGCCTAATCCATCTTCAGCTGTTTAAAATGATTTTCATGATTAACTCATCACTAAGTCAAGCACCATGCTAAGCACAGAGACAAAAGGAAAAGGATACTTGTACCCGTCTAAGATAACAGAAATACAGGATTGCAGTATAAAAGAATACCTCATAACAATTAGGAACAAAATTCAGAACAGTACAATGAGGAGGACAGGATGATCCTTTGCCTCCAATATCTAGGACTTGGCTGGGGATATGATGTGATGTGCAAGGACCCAGAAGTGTCTTTGGACATCTTTGGTAATCTGGAGCTTTTTAACGTCCGAGGTGGGAGCTGTGAGTAGGAAGAAGCAGTTGCAGGAGATCACACTCTCCACCTTCCTTCCTGAGAGCGAAGTGAGCTGAAAAACAGGTCAGGACATTGTAGGGGTAGGTCTGGGGAAGGGTAATTATGTCATGAAAGAGGGAAAGGAAGGCATGTCTTGAGACTCTAAATTTAATAACAATTTTAATTTAATAAAAAGAAGGAGAAAATCTTTGTCTTTGTTTTCTTTTTACTGTGACCAAAGATCTGTCAAAGATAACTCAAAGGAAAAAGGTGGGGTTTATTTTGGCTCAGCATTTGAGGGTGCAGGCCTCCTGGCAAGATGCACATGGTATCTGAAGCACGAGTTGGCTCCTGTGGCATCCACAGCCCGGCAACCAAGAGGTATGTGTGCTGGTGTTCACCTGGCTTTTCTCATCCACTCGGTCCAGGACCTCATCCCATGGATCAATGGTATCCATCATGATAGCCTATCAAGTTGACAACCACTATTCAACATCGCATTTTCCTCCTGGCTTAGTCCCCAGTGAGATTATGAGTTAGGTTAGAAACAAAACACTCTCCAATTTTGAAGACATCCTTTGAAATGGCGCCCTGGAACATTGATCGTGACATTTAAAATGAGCATGGGATTGGTATTTTGTGGCTGATTGCAAGCCTAGATACCACTTGTGCAGCAACATTCACACTGACAGTGTCTGCATACTTGTGCTTCATGACATACATTTTTTTTCTTATTACAATATAATGTTTGTCTTTTCAAGTTATCATTTATGTATTTCCCTATCATTATATAATTTAGAACAATATCTCAAAATTTAAAATGTACTTGTAAGCATACCTTTCCGATTATACAGATTATATAAATAATATATTATGTATTGTAATTCTTTCATAGGTCACATATACTGGGAGCCACAGAGGAGATTCAGTGGGGGAAATGTATGCCACACAAGCTTAAGGAGACATGAGCAGATCCCTAGAGTTCATTGGAAAGACAGTCTGTTCAATCAGGGAGCAGCAGATTCAGTGAGATACCGCGTCTCAAAAACAGAGTGGAGCCGGGTGGTGGTGGCATATGTCTTTAATCCCAGTGCTCAGGAGGCATCTCTGTGAGTTTGAGGCCAGCCTGATTTACAAGAGCTAGTTCTAAAACAGGCACCAAAGGTACACACACACACACACACACACACACAAAATAAAAATCCTGTCTGGAAACCCTGTCTTGAAACCCCTGCCCCACAAAAGAAATCGGAGTGGAGAGTCATCAGGGAAGCCATTGAATATTGACCATAGGCCTCTGCATATATATACACACATGTACACATGCACACAAAATATCCTCAAACATTTATGCATATACTACATACACATATACATCAAAAATATCATATAAATAGAATTTCACATTGCTAATAATTATAATTTCTTTCCTTAACATTTCAAGCTCCTAAAGGTCTAACTGTGAGCAAAACCTTAAGGGTAGGTTAGAGACACTTGAAATAAACATTTGCTAGCGTTGTCTTTAACATTCAACTTAAATTTTATAGACATCTTTAACGGCTTTATAGGGATTTTGCTTTCTTCGTTTGTCTGTAAGCTAAGCCAAAATAAATCCCTCAGATTATCCTCACACTCTACTGTGCATTTCTTTGTAGGATTTAAAATGTTCAAATTGCCCATTTGCAAGCCAGTTTAGTTCCTTACTTCCGACTGAGATACTTCTAAATCTTGGAGATGACACAGCCATTGAAACCACAGCTGTCAAACATATTTTGTTTGCTGGTAACCCCTCAAACGTCGCAGCTTGTTTCCTTCTTCTATAAGGAACATAAACAAGAGAGCAGGCTGTATTTATGCAAAATTTACCTTGCTTACTGTGCAGGGCATGGAAAACAAGTGTGTATAAGAGGAGCATACGTGATATTGATTTCAGAGAGGACAGTGGTATTTTCAGAGTGTTCCTCTTGTTCCATCTGACGGATGAAGGGCTATGTGTGCAGTACATTTATTGGGGGTCACACAAGGGAGAAATGGTCTCCACATGAAATCAGCCATTGCTGCACTTCAGGGATAAGGTGGCTAAGGCCATGATGAAGGGGCCGTTGTTTACAGCGAGGCCATCAATCACCTATTGTGCTGGGGGCAGCTGAGTTACTGAGCATATTCTAATTGAAACTGCATGTACCAGCTGGTCCTGAACACTGAGGTGCTTGTTACTTACTTCACATTTGAGACTCTCTAATGTTGCCCATTCAAGGACATCAAAGGCAGGATAAATCCTGTCTTTGAGATGATGTAATCTTTATTAGATGTCCATTTGAGGTTATTAATGAATAAAGCATGCCAACATTTGATTTCTCAAATATTATAAAAACCTTTGCCTCCTATGCCTGTAAATTGGGCATTTATTAATTACATGTATTTATTTATTTTATATGTGTGCACAAATTTATGTGCCATGAACAAGTGGAAGTACTCTCCTTCTATCATGTGGGTTCCAGGGGTCAAATTCAGGTCGTCAAGCTTGATTGCAAATGCCTTTATTACTGAGCCATCTTGCCTGCCCTTCAGATCATTAAATTTATTATTTATCCTATGTAACTTTAGTATAACCATATCATTTTAGTTCTTCATTCTAGTCTCTAAGTAAATAAGAGTTTTTATTTGCTCATGATAATAATAAAATCCTTACTTACATGGTCACTACTAAGTCCTATAATGGCATTGCTATTTTCACTTATCATTATACAGGAAAGCTCAGAGGTTAATAATTTGTCTAAGGTTAAAAAGCTAATCAGTGGCAGATGGACTTTATCTAACTTATTAAACTCATAAAATATAAAATAGTTCATTAACTTTAATGAAGTGAAAGTTTTAGAAACTGTTATGATAGTTGGCCTGTGGGAAAGCAGGCTGTGTATGTTTGTTAGAGTATTCAAATAATCCCACAGTATCATTTAGCAGAGTGTGTATTATTTGAAAAGTTCACATATTAATATTGTACAAGATACATAGGCAAAATAAAGGTGGTGTGAAGAGTGACTTCAGATTAAGTATGTAGCTATTGCAATAAATAAATAAATAATACCGTAACAGTAAATGATAAATGGATGTAATCTAGGAAAATTCAAAGCTCTTTTTTCCCCTTTTACCTTAAATTATGGTGTTTTTGACAGGTCAGCCCTGTCTAATAGAAACATAATGTGAGGGGTTGAGGAGATGTTTCAGTTGATACTTGAGTACTTGTTGCACAGCATCAGGACCAGAGTTCAAGTCTTGGCAAAAAATCCATACATCTGTAATGCCAGTGCCGGGATGTGGAGGTTGAAGGATGCCTGAGGCTGGCTAGCCTAGACTAATAGGTGAGTTCCAGGGTTAGCTATGTCTCAAAACCTGTGGTGGAGAAAGGCTGAGGAAGACACTGGATGTACACTCCCATGTGTGTATATACTACATAAACACAATCACTACCACACACACACAAATAAAACATAAAGTGAACTATGTCTTTTCAACTTTCTAGTAGTCACATTTAAAGAAGCAAAATTGTGATATTTTGAAAACACTTGCCAGTATATCTAAAATATAGTCATTCAACATGTATCAATAAAAATTTAATTAGATGTGCCTTTTATTCCTTTTTTTTTAGTTTTCTAAATCCAGCACAAATTTAACATCTTAATTCAGATACCAAGTCTTCATCTGAAATATTTGATCCACATTTAGATTTCATAGACTCCAGAGTGTAAAATGTAAGTTTGCATACCCAATTAGTTCTGAACATACCGAAAAATAGCCTGATAGCCTAATCAAGCAATAGTTTTGAGATCGGTTTAATTCAATTAGACTTAATTTAATTAAAATCAAGTAGAAGGAAAGATTTGGTTCTGTAGTTCCTCCAGTCACAGCTGAAGAAGTCATTAGTATTTACAGGTTCCTTATTGGATTTAGTAAAGGGCAGTCCTTAAAAGAGACTTCAGTGTAAATCAGAGGAAAAAAACCTTATGCTTAGTTCATAACTGAATTAGGCAGGGTTTTCCCAGAGAATAAGAATTTCTAAGTCTCAAATCTAATTTGGGAATATCTGAAGCAAAACTAGGAAATCTGAGGGTTTTACTTAAGCGAGTAGGAGAGAGAGTACAAAGAATAATTAGTAGTTGGGAAAGAAGGAACTGCTCACTTAGGGTAAGGGCTGGGGTTCTGAAGAAACAGAGCAGGAAAAAAACCTGAATTACTATCTTGTGTATTTGCTTATGTATATGAGTACCTTTAAATTAGACCACATCCCAGAGGAAAGTTATCCTTGTATAAGAGAAAATAGAGGGATTCATACTTTATCTCTGAATTGAATTGGTAGAACACCTATCTTAATATGCCCCTGATATAAGAAGCTTAGTAACTGATAAGATAATTGCCACTGGAACCAGAGGCAGTAAGGATGTAGATTATGGGGGGTACTCTTTATTTTCCAACATAGTCTGAATGATATGTGTTCCTTCTGCCATTCAAAGACAAGATCATGACTTCATAGAATATTTTCTCTTTCCACCACCAGGAAACATATTCTATTTATAAGGACATGCATGATTAGAAAACACGCTCACAGGAAATAACATAGCAGTAGATGATGGGTTGCTAAGATTAGGAACACAGGCTAGAAGATGTGTTGAAGATGGAAAGATGCTCATTGTTTGTGAGTTTAGATGGGCCAAGTGAATCCCAGTGCAGGAGGTAGGACTTCTCTTTCTAGCTCTTGTGCTCCATCTTGCAAAATAGGAATTTTGATTTCTGTGGTTTCTTTCAGGTGAAAAAGGGGGATGAGACACAGGAGGGCAGAATAAAAAGGGACTTTATTTCTTAGGGCTCCTAATATCTTTACTTTCCAATAATATGGCAAAAAAATCTCCTACTTGATGTGGGATTCCCCTCTGTATACTATAAATATGTTTTAATACCACTAGTTAATAAAGAATCTGCTTTGGACCTATGGCAGCATAGAATAGGACAAGGTGGGTATTCCCAGCAGAAATAGAGGAGAAAGAAGATGGAGTCGGGGAGATGCCACGTAGCTGTTGAAGGAGAAAAACACCTGCCCCAGAAACTTGCCGCTAAACCACGAGAATCATGTAAAATATACAATAATAGCAATGGGTTAATTTAAGATGTAAGAGTTAGTTAATAAGAAGCCTGAGCTAATCTGCCAAGCAGTGTTTTAATTAATATAGTTTCTGTATTATTATTTCATGTCTGGGCAGCTGGGAAATGAGCAAACAGTCTCTGTCTAAACCGACTTGAGACTCATCTTCTGAGTTCCAACACTTTATCATATCACTGTTTCTTGTATCATTACCCCCTCCTCCATCACAACCCCAAGGGCCTGAATTCCTAGAATACAAATCTGTCTTGTAAAACCCTTGGTTTGCCACCATTATAATATTCCCATCCTATTCATTCTACAGATATTCTCAGATGCCTTTATACTACTACTTGGACAAATTTATAAAGGCAGATAAGAACATAAAGTAAAATTATAACAATAAAAAAGAATCCCAGGACTTGACCATGAGCTTGAATGAACACCTGAGTTTGTTTACATGAAAGTTGTTGTGCCATTTTGCAAACAGCATTCCATTGTGGATGTTTATCATTTGAGGGACTCTCGTTAGCTAACTAAAGACTAGGGCAGGTCGGATATGATAAATGTCAAGATGAAAGTTCAAAGTGGTTTTACAAGATTGAGTGTTGCTTTGAAAAAATCCATGTGCAGAATAAAAAGAATTTGGATGGGCTTCAGTCTCTGTAAGAGACTGTAAGAAGTTATGGAATACTCAGTTGACCACAGACAGACTAATATAAGCAGTAATATTAAAAGAATATGGAAAAAATCTCTGTATTTTATTAGATTATATTAACCAGAGCTGTCAAAACTTAAGGCATTTAAAAATATTCCACCACTGACCTGATTACGGAATATGGACCAATGATTTGGGTTGATACCTTGCCATCTAGAAAACCCACACTGTTCCTCGGGTTGGCCCGTGGTTAGGTGCATTAACAGAGTAAACTTACTGCACAATTTTCTCATATCTTAAACAATTAGGAACCAGAAATTGTAAAATGAAAATGCGCTTTTTATTTTACAGTTTGCCTAACCCAGAGGAAAAGCTTCATCATTTGTTTCCTTTCTGTGGCTGTATGAAAAATTTTGTGGAGGAGGAAGGAAAAGCCATCAGATATTCATGTGCTATGATGCTTAAATGATGACAGGTGTTCCATGGTTTCAGGAATTTGAACACTTGATCTGCAGCTGATGGTCCCACTCAGGAGGCCTAGGAAATGTGGCCTTATTGGAGGGTGTGTCTCTGAAGGTGGCTTTGAGAGATGAAGGACTCTTGTTATTTCTAGAGTTCCTTCTCTTCTGTATCGGTGGGGTTCAAGACGTGAGCTCTGGACATCAAGTTTCTGTCTCCCTGGCTGCCAACCTTCCCCATCATGACAGGCTCCTATCCTTCTGCATCCATAAGCCAAGTCCTTCTATAACTTATCTTGGCCATGGCGTTTTATTACAACAATAGAAAAGAAACTAATACCTAGATGAATTTGTGTGAGGCAAACTGTCAGAACTGTGTGAAATTTCTCCCTGAGAGGCAAATTTTTCCTCTTGCTATAGCTATTACTCTAGCATTTTGTTTTGTGTCCTATGAGTTCCCTGGTGACTTTTAAAAATTTGTTGAAGTCTATTTTTTTTTTCAGTAGTATGATGACCAAGGGGAGGGATACAAGTGTTTCTCTTTAGATTATCTCTTCTACCATGAGGCTGCCAGTCCATGGATATATGCTCACTGGTGATCTTAGTCTGAGTGCTGCATTTTTGGGAAATGACTTTCAGATGTTACAAAACGTTGGAATGTCCAGGCTTCTCTGGAATCTGGACACAGAGTTGTTCCTACCTTGGTGGAGGAAATTGAGGCTATTTCATCAATTGCAAAGAGGAAGTCAAGGGAAGAGATAATGATAATCATTTACAAGAGAACAAGTGGAGTGTTCCTTCAGGGTCCAAAGGGAAGGGAAAAAGGATGAAACAGTATTTAAAAAAAAGTGAAAGAATCATGAAAACAGGAGTTCCCTGAGTACTTGGCCATAATGCTGTCTTAAGTCTAATGATCACCATTCAGCAAACACCACTTCAAAATTGTGGTCCTGATTGTACGATGTTTCTCGTTCTTGCTCCAACTTAACTGCTACAGTTATTTAGGCTTTACTACATACAAAGTACTGTGCTATGCACTTTAACCATGTTATTGTAATAAATCCTTATCACACATGGGGGCAATATCTTTATTTTCATTTGTGTTTGGTAAGCAGACATGCTTAAACTTGTGTCTCATTACTTTTCTGTCTCTGTGATAAGACACCAGAGCCAAGGCAGCTTATAAAAGAAGGAGTTTATTTGTGATGTACAGTTTTATATGTTTAGAGTCCAGGATCATCATGGCTGAGTGCATGCCAGCAGACAGGCTGGGTTGATGCTGGAGCAGGGGTTAAGAGTTTGAATCTTGATCCACAAGCATGAGGCAGAGAAAGCTAACTGGGAACGGCATGGGCTTTTGAAACCTTCATCACCTACTCCCACTGACACATTGCCTCCAACAAGACTACACCTCCTAATGTTTCCCCAACAATATTACTAACTGGGTACCAACCATTCAAATATATGACCCATAGGGGCCATTTTTGATCGAACCATCATGACTTGTCATATGCAAGTGTCAAAGTTGGAACTCCAACACATTTTTTTTCTGGTTCCAATGTGGATGCTTTGATCACTACAACATATTTACTTCACTCCATGGAATGTTGCTACAAATCTTAGTATTAATTAATACATTAAAGAGACACTGCCGGAGTATAGTTGTTTTCTACTGGACACAGGAAATACCACAAACACAGTGAGTTGGAACAATGCAAGTGTATTATTACCTCAGAAGTCAAATATGGGTATCACTGGGCTAAAATGAACTTGTCATCTTGTGGCCCAACCTTGAGGACATACTTGTGGCAAATTAATCCTTCACATTTCTTAGCCTTATTAGAGCATATCTGTGTTCCTTCCACCCATGGCTTCACAAAAGTCTCATGTGAGTGGGAACCATAGTCACAAGAAATAACAGGGAACTGAAGATTCATAGATGTCTGTTTGGGGCTCATAGTCTTCTTATCACAGTTAGTAGTCACCCATTACAGATTTTGCTCCTGGAAATACATGACAATAAAAATAGAGAGATGGTAAGTTAGTAAACACATCTATATTCAAGATAATTTCAAGTAGCGATTTCAGGTAATACAAGTTCAAATTCCACCTTTGCCCAACAATGCCTTTCATGCTTCCATCATGCGGTAAGTTTTGAATGCCTATTGTGTGAAAAAGCTTCTAAGCATTTCAGATAGAGCAGTGAATGGACAAAGGCTCTATTCTAACAGAATATTATAAAAGAGAGAAGCATGGAAGTATATACATTGTTCTACAAAGTGACAAATGTCACAAATACTCTGTGCTCTCCCTCGTAGCTATCCCTCACTCAATCTTCTCTTTATTAAGTCTCGTTTTCTTAACAGTTCTCTAAAAGTCAGGCCAAGTGCCAAGCACAGAGTTTACAGTGAAGGACCAGGCTTCATTTCTATGTCTCCCCTATAGTGAGGGAAACAAATAAAACATATGAGAACCTGTCACCATGGCAAGAGTTCCAAGAAAATGAGCAAAATACTTTGAAAGCACATGGCTGGATTACCCAGGTTATCTCCTACATCTAGGCTAGTTCAGTTTCTGCTGTCATGGACAACCATTCTCATCCTTCAGGATCAAACCTTGGATATTTCCTCATTGGAGAAGTTAAATACAGCCTTTGGTACATAGTAGGTGCTTAAAATTAAGTATATTGGCTTTAATAGGGTTCTTTTACAAGTATTATATTTTGTAACGACTAAATGATTGGTGTTTACTATAACAAGTGAGACAACCCATGTTACAGAATAATAGGACATTGTAGTTACCCTTTAGTAAAAGTGAACCAGTTATCAAAGCCCTTCGTGTATTAAGTATTGCATGTATTTAAATAAACAAAGAGTAACATGAGATAATGTGTAGTAGGATCTTAGCAGGAATCAAATGATAAGTTTTGGCATTCTGCATCATCTTGCATGGAATGGGTGAATGAGGATGGATAACACAGCTAAATGAGGGAACACAATTCTGCTCAAATCACCCCACCTCCTGTTTGTGTTTATTTTAGCTACATTTTGACATCTGGTTAACCTAGATGGTTTCATAAGTGAATTAGAAACCAAGAAAGCATAAGTAATCAATTACTGTTCTGTATCTAGCTTCCTTAGTAGATCATTATGCTATTATTTCCCCTTCTGCAGATTAGCTTTAATAGACTTTCAGCAAGGATAAAACAAATAGACTGTTTAAAAGGCTCTTGTCATAAAGTACTAGAGAGTTGCCACGTTCAAATAAAAAGTTCTATAGTTTGTCTTTCATTATATTTGTGGTGATTATACTTCAAGAACATATGTACTTTATAAAGCATTGCTATGATCAACCTTAATGCTATATTTATGGCTTATAAAATTCTGGATAACTTTTTTAATTCTCATAGCTCTACGATCTTGTGGCCTCTCACACTCCATTCGAGGTTTGGACATTAGCCATGGGTGTAATAGAAGAAAAAAAAACAAGCTTGAATTCTTTCTAATAGAAGCATGTTTTCATTAGTTCGCATACTGGACAGACTGCTTGGGGCTTCTTGTGAGCCTTCTTAAGTCTCACTGTGTAAGTCTTTTGGCCATTTTCTCCTCAGAGGAACTCAGAGGAGAAAAAAATGCAAGGAAGACCTGCTAAAGCCCTTATGATCAGGAAGTGCCTAAAGTTCTTTGTTTAAGGTTCCATTTCTTCGCCAGGCGGTGGTGGCACACACCTTTAATCCCAGTATTTGGGAGGCAGAGGCAGATGGATCTCTATGAGTTTGAGGCCAGCCTGGTCTACAAGCTAGTTCCAAGACAGGCTTCAAAGCTACAGAGAAACCCTTTCTTGAAAAAAAAAAGTTTTATTTCTTCTTCGCAAATGGTGCCACCCCCAAATAAAGTGTATGGTCTACAATAAGCTTGATATTGATCCACTTTTTAAATTTATATAATGAAGTTAATAATGGTATCCACTTTATAGGATTTTAAAGATTTAATGAGATAAAGTCTTAAGAAAAAAAGATAATTACTGGATTTCATAGTATTCTAAAATGGTCATCATGAACTAAAAGCTTAGATACAGCTCTTTTAGTCTACACTCATAAGCAAATATATTTCTTTCTAATTCAAGATAACTATTAACATTATAGAATATAGTATATAGATTGTATATTCTATACGTATTTTCTTGAGTGTGTTATCAGTACAAGATATTTACTGATATTTACACTATACCACTTAGGTGTACTTTCCAACCTGCCTCTTTCACACTTTCCATATTGTTGACATGAGAACTGTCACTATACACTTGAAGTCAACAGGTTTGCTAATAGAATTGCGATTTAAGCTATGAGCAAGGAAGCAATAGAATAAGTGATATTGGGAGAAGAACCAAGTTATTCCTGGGCATGATGGCTCACAACCTTGATATATTTCCTTCAGCACAGCCAGTTGACATCTTGTGTTCTTTATTCATATTTATCTCATGCTTCCAGATGACAATATAAAAGCTAGCCTTGGCTCTTCATTGTCTGGACTACCATCTTCACAGTCACATCAATTTTCCAGAAATCTCCATTTAATTTTTCTAGCTATATTTAATTTTGATTTGACCAAGGATAAATCCTATCCATACAAAATATACAAATGAAAACACCAATACATCATCAATATTTACCTCTTGTAACCGTAATATTGTGAGTTATCTAATGTGTAAATTCAGGTGAAACAAAAGTGTTAAAATGTTTGTGGGGTGTAGGGCAGGAGAACACTTGCAATGGCTGTGCTCATATTCCAGGTGACTGATGAAACGGCATAAGAACTGGCTCTTATAGGAATGAAGAGATGGTTTAGCAGTGAAGAACACACTGCTCTTGCAGAGGAATTGAGTTATTTCTCAGCACCCATATCTCACAGTTTACAACTTCTTGTAATTCCACGTCCAGGGGCTCTTTTCAATCTGGACACATTGGCAATCATGTGGACACACACACTTTTTTAAAAAAGTCATTAGTAAGAAATGGACAACCTACAAATCACAATCTCAGAGAACCTAGACAACAAAGAAGATCCTAAAAGAAATATGTATGGATCTAATTTACATGGATAGTAGAAAAGAAGATAAGATCTCCTGAGTAAATCTGGAGCATGGGGACTATGGGAGAGGGTAGAAAGGGACGGGAGAGGAGAAAAATATATAGCTCAATAAAAACAGTTAAAAAATAAAATTGGTGAAAAACAAAGAAATGGCCATGATGGATAAGTAAAACTAAATAATTGGCACTCTTAAATTCTACATTTAAGAAATCATCATCACAAACTTCATTACAGGTATGGTAGCACACACCTATAATGCTAACATTCAAGGGCAACTCTGGATATGCAGAGAGCTGGAAACCAGCCTGGGTTAAGTAGCTTAACAGAAAATAACCATTTTTTTAAAAACTACAAGAATCATAAACTCTAGTCAATGATTAAAACTACATAGTCATATATAGCTGTTAACTGTATTTTTGTAATATATACATAATGCATTTCATGTGTATACCAAGAAAACGCTTTTGTGAAAAGTCTTGTTTTATTTGCTATTTCAGATGTACATTACAAACACTATCAAAGCCAAAGGCACCAGACTTGCTAAGCCTGTTCTATGCTTGGGATTAATGTGTTTGGCCTTTCTTACTGGACTCAACAGAGTAGCAGAATATCGAAATCATTGGTCTGATGTGATAGCGGGCTTTCTAGTTGGGATATCTATAGCAGTATTTCTGGTAAGTATAATTTTTAAAAATATTTTTTGTTTTTAAAAAACTTGAATATCACTTCTAAGCAAATGCAAGGATGAATCATTGTGATACATTATGTGAAATATATATGTCTATGGTTGTTCATTTCTTTTTTCTTGCATTTATTCTCCTTAAGATTAGGTTTGGGAAAGAATAATAAATAAATTCTGCACTTAAAACACCTTTATCTAAAATGAAGCAGAGCTAAAATCATTCCTCCTCAAATAGCATTTTATATTTTTTATTTATGGGGCAGGGAACACATGTGCCACGGCATGTGTGTGTAGGTCCAAAAGACAAATCGTGAGAGTTAGTTCTCTCCTTCTACCATGTGAGGGCCGAGGGTTAAACTCAGGTCACCAAGTACCTTTATCCACTAAGCTATCTCACCTGTCCCTTCTCAGTTAGTATTGTAGACTGCATTGTTTATATATCCACAAAATTCCTCAGGATAGTTTGCCTCTAGTGAAGGAAAACATCCTCCTGGACCCAAGTGCCTCATGCCTTCTTCAGTCTGGGCACATCATGAGATCCACACCTCCAGTGTTCCCATGGCATAGGACTGTGAGATGCATCACTTCTCCTGGGGGACTGAGATTGGGATGGGAACGCTAGCATCCCCAGTCATGTCTTCCACATAGTGAAGAATGTCAGAGCCTTTTAGTGGAGGGCTACCCATACGCCTGCTAAAGCATATACTTGAATGAATCTATAATTTTGTTCGATTAAAGTTTTCAGCCTGAGTTGAAAATCATCAGCCCGTTACTTGTGGAGACTTTTACCGTCCTACTTAGGTGACCCCGTGCACAGTTTATAAATCAAAGGCCCTTTTACAGGGACACCTTAGAACTTCAGAAACACTTCCATTTCAATTCAGTTGGATTCATTCTCACAATGCTTGCTTCTTCCTTCCTCAGCCTCCTTTGTCCAGTTAATAATCAGTGGGCAATAAAAAACATGTGTGAGGTTTGAGTACAAATTACATGCCTGGAATTTGAAATGAAATGTTTCTTCTAAAACCTCCTGTAGGAAATTAATGGGCATGATCTCATGTCTGCTCAACATCCTGAGCTTCGTCCCCCCCACCCTTCGTTTCCTCTTGTGATGCCATTCACTGTGAGTCTCAAGGTCATTGGAGGACTCTGGATGAAAGGTTTTGGTTTTTTTTTTTTCAAATCTGTGATGTGTTCGTCAGTCAGCATGTCCCTCCCTATCATAGACTGAGTGTGCAGGTACAGTCAGTGGAAGAGAAAGAGATACTAAATAACCTGATGGACCCCAGTCAGCATTTGCCTTTTCTGGAAAAATTCTGGCAGCTCATGGATTCTGATTGGCTAGAGATTGAGGTGATGTGAATAGCTGAGATTCAGTTGCTTGGTTACAGGTGTGCTCCTAGATAAGCTACAGATTGCTTACTGTTGAGTCTTGCAGACTCTTTTGGCTAAATTTCATCATCCAAATATAGCAACAGACAGGCTGAAGTTACCCTTTAATACCCCGTCTCTTTGAAGTCGCTTGATGCCTCATGAAACTCAGGGCCAAACTCTCCTTGCTTTCACTCATCACAGTTGAGACTGGTTAACATTTAAAAGAAACAAAACAAAACAGAGAAGTGATGGAAATTATGATGCCACCGAAATCAGCTCCCTAGGTGTAGATTATCTTCCTTGGCGCCTCATCAGCCTCCTACTGTTTTTCCCCTGGCCATTGCAATCCTCCTACCCTTCCAGAGAGCTGTTTACTCCTCCCACCTATCTCCTAACCAATGAGAGCCAAGCAGCTTCTTTTTATTTAACCAATGACCTTCCTCCATCAATATCCCTAACTGAGAACTAGATAAATGAAGAGCTAGCCTGTACATCTCCCTGAGCTCAAGCCACTCTATTGTGCATATTCAATCCAAGAATGTATATTACACACTTTCTGAAATCACTCTTTAAATATTATTACACATGAGAAAAATGACTCCATGAAAAGGTCACACCAAAACGGTGCTTCAATCATGTAACTAAAGATGAATCATGTTCTCATTAATGATCACTTATGAATGTGAGTGCCTATAGGCGACAACTGGTAAGCCAAGGAAGCTCATGGGAGTATGGCTTGATTCCACCATGAGCTAGAGTTTTGTTTGGGGATTAGCCTAGTCCCTTAAATTTCCCTTCCCCGTCTTCCACCGTAAAATAAAATGCTGCCAAGTCCCTACTTCAATACAAGTGCTGACCTTGGTGATGTGAAGAAATATTTGAGAACAAAACGAGAGACATCTCAGATATTAAATATGTTACAATCAAATAAGAAAACAGACATTACACTTTATAGAGGATTACATACAATTTATTGATAGGTACTGGAAATATTAACTTTATTGGGGTGACAGACCTGTCAGGAAGAAGTGATATATTGGCCGGGCGGTGGTAGCGCACGCCTTTAATCCGAGCACTTGGGAGGCAAAGGCAGGCGGATCTCTGTGAGTTCGAGACCAGCCTGGTCTACAAGAGCTAGTTCCAGGACAGGCTCCAAAGCCACAGAGAAACCCCGTCTCAAGAAAGCAAAAAAAAAAAAAAAGTGATATATCAACTGGAGGAGGTTAGAAAGAGGATAAATCTGGATTCTGCACAAGGAATAAGAACAAAACATGGGCCACATAGACAACATGAAAGCCTGTATAAGGACAGTAGGCATGGAGCTCTTCCTATACCACAGGCCCAGGAAGCAGCTTATGAATGAGAAAGCACAGCTTCCTGGAATGATACTAGTCTCCCATCATAAAGGTTAGAGGCATGGAAAAGTTTTGTGTGCCAAAAGAATAATGTGGACTTTTGTTTAAAATGTAGGGGAGTTAGTATGCTCTGCCTTCAAAAGAGTAGAAATCGAATGGACTTGTTTGAGTCCAAGTTTCTTTATGTACTCAATTGTCCCATCAAGTACTTTATTGAACCTTTCTGTGCTCCTGTATCCTTCTGTATATGAGAACAATCACAACCTCCCAGAAGGCTCATTCTTGAACTTACAGAAGGTCAAACAAAGTAGTACATGCTTAGTGAACGGCCACGGGAATGAGTAAAGCACAGTTCCATAAGTGGTAGTTTGCTTCCGCTCACTAGCTTTTGCCATTTGAGATCTGTGCTTTAAAAATATGCTCTAGCATAACACTGCAGGTGAAGATGGAGGAGACGTGTTATGAAGAACCAGGGAAATCAGAGTCTAAACTGAACCATAGAGACACAGAAAGAAGAGACAATCTTTGGAAGGGAAAGGGAAGAAAGAGAGCCTGAGGGAACACAAGATGATGTGGATGAGGGACAGGAAACAACTCAAGATGACTCTCAGATTCCTTATTTGGATAATTCAGTAGGGCATTTATTTTGAATTTTGTGCAGCCACTCCAACTCTGGCTTGCAAATGTCCTGCAATTATCTTGCAGGGTTTTAGGATTCTAAAATAAGTCCAAAATAAAATTAAATCAGTCTACTCCAAGTTGCTGTCTTGTTCTAAAGACACCTCCGCTCACCACCCTTTATCTACACCTAGCATTTACCTCTGACTCATTCTCCCAGTTCATCCCCAACAAGCAGTGACTCATCTACTTCAAGTTCATTTCCACTTCCCAATTATTCCTTCTGTGTCTTATATCAGTCCTTCTAACCAGAACTGTGGGCTTCCTATCCCATGTACTCCTACAGATATCCCCCACACCATCACCTTGCTGGCTTGGCCTATATTGCAATTATTGCAATAATGCATTGTCAATAACAAGGGAAAACAAACCTTCCCGGATGCCTCAACTCCAGTCATTCTACTGCACTTCCAGGGTCAACGATGTTCCAATTGCTTATTTCCTAGTGAAAAGTATCCTGCACTTTTCTCTGTGTACATGAATCCAGCTCATGAAATCACAATCAGCCTCCTTCCTTTATCAAAAACAAACCTGCCCTTCCTACACATTTGTTCTGGGGGAATGCCCCTTCTTTTTCTGTATTTCAGTTGCAAATGAGAAGCAGGGATATCTGAGTCCTGCCACTGCATGCATGTGACCCCGCACACATCAATCACAGCTCACTATTCATCATATAGTGAAACCTTCCCCAAGCCATGTTCAGAACATCTTCTCTCCTTAGTCCTTTCTTGTGTTTCTCACTAACACATTGCAACTCCTAGACACCGCATTTCATATTTCTCTTGCAAATAAGCCATTGTGGAGAAATATTTCGGTTCATTTTGTTCACTGCTTATCTTTTCATGTATCTGGAATATGGTCTTGTATATGGGCAGCATGAAAGAATAACTGTTTAATTTGTTACCCTGAGCTCTTTAAAAGACGCAATGAATTTCCACATGTAGTAAGCATGGCCTTATTTCACTGCTTATCATGCCCAGCTCTTACACAGATATTCCAGTCTTCTACATTGCTAAGATTTGACTCAGACACATCCCACGTTTTCTAGGCTGTACCTGTTATTACCTTCTTCTCATCTCCCCCTTGTCTTCTATATGTATCAGTCTGTACTGTTAGAATCCTACAAGGAATTGTGTTGTGTCCTAAACCTGTCTGCACCCCTGTACATTTTGCTTAAGGGTAAAGAGTAGAATCATCACACTTAGCAAAATACAAAACTAATTCTTGAGCAGCAGGTGCTGATTATTATTGTTACAAAAAATGGATGACTTACAAACCTCACCTCTCCCAAACATGATAGATGGAATTGGTAAGCGGAAGTGTTCAGCTTTGTTGATCCCAATAATAGCTTGTCATGTGATCTTATGTATGAGTAACAATCACTGCAGCATTTTATTGAGATGTATCACCCTCACTTTACAGATTAAAAACAGATAACCAAATTAGGAGCTAGCACTGTTTGACTCCACAAGGTACATAACGTAATAATTATGGGAAGAAAAAAGTGAATACATAAAAATTTATTATTAACACAACTTAGAGAAACCAAAAATATGTGTGGTGGTAGTTAATTAGTGTAATCTTTTTAGGAGAATATAAACTTAAATGACTGGAAGCCATTGATATAAAACATAGTGCTTGAAAGGAAATTAACTTTTTTGTTGTTTTTTGGGGCAGGGTTTCTTTGTAGCTTTGGGACCTGTTCCTGGAACTAGCTCCTGTAGACCAGGCTGGCCTTGAATTCACAGTGATCTGCCTGGCTCCCAAGTACTGGTACTAAAGGGGTACACCACCACCTCCTGGCAGAAATTAATTTTTAATTAAAGATAATAGACCATACAATTTGACAATCTTTGGCCAGAATGCATGTGCATTCATTAGTGTGGTCATTCATGAATGATGCCACTCACTGTGACAGGTGGGGTACAAAGGCAGCAAACTTCAGATGGGACTCCCAATTTGTGTCTTAGAAGAGACATGAGTCAACATACTTCCTTACCCACTGTGAAATTTCATACTGAGTCTACTGCTCTGACAGACAGACTCAGAGTTCTGTATGAGCATAGGAAAGCAGACACTCTGAAACACAGTGAGCTTGCCAAACTAAGGGCTCAGGGGAGACATCAATGGCAAAGCGAGAAGCACTTGTTGCACATATGTGAGGACTTCCAGAACCCATGAAAATGCTTGGAGAGCAATATGCATGTCTGTAGTCCTAGTACATGGAATGCTGAGAAAAAACACCTTTTGGACAGGCTGTGTAGATAGACTAGTGGGTATAGTGAATTCTGAGTTGAAGTAAGAGATCTCGCCTGAATATATGTGAGGAGAGTGATTTCTGGAAGTGTGTGTGCTATGATATGGACATGAAACTCTTTGTTTCATTGAAGTTTTTACCTAAAATTATCAGATCTATTCTTTGTGTGTTAGAAAAATGCTCATTTATCAAATATCAGCCTTCAGAAAAAATTTGACCTCCTGCCTCTTTTAGTAAAGGAAGTTTATCAGACTGTCAACATGTCTTTTCTCGTTTGAACAAATGGAATTGCTGCTTTCCCTTCAAAAGGGAAGAGTTGAGTAGTTGCCATTGACTATGAGCCTACAACATCAAAAATATTTGCTACGTTATTTAATATCTCTCCTTTCTAGGGAAAATATTCTGACTCTATTTCTTGAGCAATCAATTTCTTTTAGTCTTTTGTGGGATCATGAAAATGACAACTTCATAAGAGAAAAAGCATACTGAATAACAACCTTCAAGCCCCTATTTAAAGATAAATACCACAAATCTGTGGTATTGCACTTTTGGGGTCTGATATTGTTAACCTATAGCTCTTCTAGACATAGTAAGGTTTTTTTTAAAAAAAGTAAATTACAGCTTGAAAAGAAATAATTTGTGATATAAAGTATTATAGTTTATGTTATTATTTCACACATTTGTATATTTTATTCAAGAATGGATAACCCAAGATTTAATTGGTATTTAGAATTACTTGGCAATAATGTAGGTGAAGAGATGGCTCAGTGGTAAGAGCACTGGCTGTTCTTACAGAGGACCTGTGCTTTATTCCCAGCACCCATATGTTGGCTCACAACCTCCTGCAGCTCTAGTTTCAGGCCATCTGACCTCTTCTGACCTCCTTTGGCAATAAACATGTATATGACACACATCCATGTATGCAAGCAACATACTAATACACATAAAATAGAATAAATCTTTAAATAATTTTAGAAACACAGTGAATATTAATTAATAGGTTTAACAAAAAAATCTTCCAATGATGAATTTATGAAAATAAATTTAAACATATCATTATAGAGATAGCATTTGCGTAATCTAGAATGAGTATCAGGTTGGAACTACAATTAAGTCATATTTATTCTAGAATATAGATCCCAGGTAAAAAAGAACACATTACCCAGTGGTTAATATAAAGTCAACATAAAAATAATTTTCCTGTGTGACTTAAATTATTATTCCTTAAATATGATTCACCTGATGCAGAAACTTCTGGAATGCATTTAAAAGTTCTGTCTTCTATACCCTATTTTTCACCCACTACATCTGAAACTTTAGGAGATGCATTAGGAATGTATACTTTTAGCATTGCAAGTACTTAATTTTCATGCATGCTTTGATTCACATTCTTTCATGTCTAGAATAGAATCAGTTAAAATGAGGGTCAGTTTCCTTTATGTGAAGGGTCTTCTGTTTCAATAGTCGCTCTGGTAAGCTATTGTTCAAATCTTACATATATATGAGATACAGTAGACAATAAACCAGTATAATTAAATTGATATTGTTAAATTAGAGAGTGCCAACTGTCAAGGATTAGTGTGAATGTAATAATCTTGACGCAGTAAGAAATAATAAGCATGAAAATTAAGTTGGAGATTAGTCACATTACGGAGAGGTTAGCTTGCTATTAATTTTTCATAAGGTTATCGTGTTAATTTTGGATTGGATTGAATAGTGTCTATACATGAATGAACATTTTGGAAAAGCAGAATTGTCATGATTCATTCTGATACATATTCATCGGTAAATTTTCTCGAACCTATCTGAATTGGAATAACTATTGAAATTTATTCATGGTAAATCTGGATGTAAAGTTTTATTCATATAACATTTAGGTACTTTTAAATCTTGGTTGCTATAAGGAGTGTTATCAAACTCCTCAGAAGGTTGATAGTTGCAGGATGCATGACTTACTTAACGGCAATTGTTTCCTGAAATTTTAGGTTGTGTGCGTGGTAAATAATTTCAAAGGAAGACAACCAGAAAATGGGCACATGCACAGGGACAGTGTGGCCCGGATGCCGATGATCAACATTCCTCGAGTAGAAAGCCCTTTGGAAAAAGTAGCATCTGTGCAGGTGACTCATGACTTCCATTCTAGACCACATTCAACAGTTATTTCTGCTTGTGCATTCAGAAAGTTTACAGCTACTATTCTGACTACTTAACCTCAGAATCTAAGGTGTCATTTAGCAAGCATTTATCACTGGAAAGATCATCTTAGAAAATGCATACTTCATTTAAGGTACCCATGGATATCCCTCATGCTTGGTGACTATGCATAGAACTCATTCAGCACTTTGCTAGAGTCTAAGAAATACTGTTCAGGGCCTCACATGTAGGCAGATATTTATTTTCAAAAATATCCCTTTTTTATAAAGTATACTTTATTTATCCCATGTTCTCTATCAATAGGAAAGTGCTTCAAAAACTGTCATCACACAGTGCATGGGAGACATGTACTGAACCTCAGTGCACAAGGCTCAGGCAGCTCGCCAGCTCCTGCTGTGCTTCCTTGATGGAAGAGGTACTGAGGGTTAGGATGGGCTGAGTCTGTGCACAGACATTGTTTGAAACAGCAGGTCCAGGTCTCAGTGGGTGTCCCTGGGAGCAAGAAGTCAAGTACTTTCTAAAAATTCTTCTTGCAACTTCTGTAAACCAGATAGGGTATGTTTCCTAAATGCTGCTGTGGTTCCTTGCGATTGTAATTAGTTAAATGATTACTCAAGGGCTAGCTCACAGCTTCTTTCCAGCCTCAGGCTCACATATTTTAATAAGTTCTTTTTAGTTTAAATTAAAATATAATTACATCATTTCTCTCCTTTCCTTTCTTCAGCTATTCTCATGTACTTCCTCCTTGTTTTTTCTCAAATTCATGTCTATTTATGCTTTGTTCTCATTTGTACCGCTCTCCTGCTGCTCTCTCCTTCCAGCCCATCAACTCTTTACCTCCTTTCCCTCAGACAATGTCCCACTCTGCCTTATCACGTGTAGAATAAGCCATCAGATACTCTTTATTATAACAAAAGCAAATGCTTTATTTTTGAATGAGTAGAAGTCAATGTGTAGGGTAGGGTGAGTTCTTAGTACACTTTAAGGCTCATGGGGTCAGTAGGACACTGTTAAGCATGTGTCACAGTGTAGCCCAGGTACCAACGTAGTTTGTTCTATTTATGGAAAGTATTCAAGTATTCACCTGTGTGTCGTATCCATTCGTCAGTCTCCCATGTCTACACTTTCTAGGACCCACATTACATCTCCCTCTCAATTTATGTCCTCCTTTTACAATTCCTTTAGAAAAGCCTGCTACGTCCAATTAGTGCTTCCCATATGCCTCATGGGTTTGGAATCATCAACGAGACATGCCTAATGTATTAGTGACCAATCCATAAAGAAAAGTGATTCTTTCTCCCTCTGCATCAATTAACTATCAATGCTCTTCAGGTAGGAATGGGGCCCAAGGAGCTCTTCCCCACCTAGTGCTAGAAGTTTTAACTGGCTTGACGTGTGCAGGTTAGCACAGCTGCCTAGAATTCACTGAAAAAGCAGCAACATCACGTGGGGCCAGGACAGCAAGGCGCAGCCTTTCTCCTCTTCCTCCGGCTCTTAGGTTTTTTTCCACTCCATCTTCCATGATGTTCCCTGAGACATATGCAGGAAAGAGCTGATGCAGAGGTCCTGCCCGTGGCTGAGCACTCATGATCGTTCATTCTGACATAATGAGTCTCTGGATTAACTAATTGCCACTACAATAGAAAGCATCTGTAAGCAAGGTGAGAAGCAGCACAGGTTGACTACTGTAGCGATAAACATTTAGAAGACAATTTGACAACATGGCCATTTGAAAAAACAGCTTTATAGGTGCTCCGCTAGGTCCAATGAATTCCCTAAACATGGGATTTGATTATGCTGAGTACCTGGAATGAATTTCCTCCTTCCAAGCAGGCCTCAAGCCCACATACACAGTGAAATATTATTCAACTATAAAGAAATATAAACTCACTGACTATGCAGAAAAATTATAGAAATGGAAAAATAAAAGTACAGAGTAAGGTGACTCAGGCCCCTAAAAATGAAAACCATATCTTTTTTGTATGTGGATTCTTAGCTTCAATTTATTTTAAACCTGGAGTATATGTGGAATCCAGGAAACTAGAAACAAGTCAGAAAAAGAATGACTTTGGGAAGCAGAAATTTTTAGAATATAGCTGAAATGAAAGTAAAGAGGGGCAATGCTGAGAAAGAAGGGTTCTAGTGGGTAGTGGAGCAGTGAGAATGGAGAAATGAGGGACTAGGGGAAGGCTGAACCAAAATGAAATGTACGTGATCTTGCAAAACCAGGAAAACATTTAGTAAGAGCTGATAGTATAATATGTATTATGAAAGAAGAGCGTACTGTGAGCTAAAGATTTATGTGGAGATGGGTCCAGGACACGGGAGAAAAGGAAGACCAGAAGGTGAATTAAGCAAAATTAAGGATGTACAGAAAAAGCTTATGAAATCTTACTAGTTTGTAAATAAGTAAAATACTAATTTTCTAGAACTAAGGTGAGTTTGAAAAGCAAGAAGAGTGCTGGGATTAAAGGCATGTACCACCACAGCCCAGCTTGGAAACTGGTTTATAAGATTCCAATGTGAGACTTCCTTAAGTTAGTCACAGAATATTTGGAACACTGCATGACACCTGTGAAACTCAACAAGGCGTTATTATTATTATTATAGTATTAAAATACAACAGGAACAGGTACATCAAAATACAAAAAGATCTATTGTAAAGTATTTTAAAAATAAATTTTGGTGGGGTTAGGGTACTTGAAACTGGGTCTTATGTAAGCCAAGTTGGTCTCAAATTTTCCATATAGCCTAGGACAACCTTGAAATTCTTATTCTTCTGCCTTCACCTAAGTTCTAGTATTGTAGGTGTTTTGACTTGACTCAAAAG
Organism: Microtus pennsylvanicus; assembly: GCF_037038515.1. Lineage (NCBI taxonomy): Eukaryota > Metazoa > Chordata > Mammalia > Rodentia > Cricetidae > Microtus > Microtus pennsylvanicus. The sequence continues at coordinate 99,387,001 of NC_134585.1, read as the reverse complement.
AAATATTATGTATATAAAATCTTGTATATGTGCAAAGTGAAGACTGTTATCCAAAATAACACCAAGATATTCACCTCTACTATCTGTAGAGGAGTATGGGTATGGTGAGGTGAGGGGGAGAGAGAGGGACAGAGAGAGACAGAAACAGAGAAATGCAGATACACAAAGACACAGAGATACATAGAGACACAGATACAGAGAGAGATGGAGACAGAGAAGAGAGAGGCAGAGGCAGACAGAAAAAAGGGCAGAGACAGTGAGAGAACAAATACAATAGTGCTCAGACCTTAAGAGAAAATGAGACTGTGAAACAAGACATCATGTCCACTCCCAGACCTTCCCTTTTCTTTCTGTTTCCCCTCTTCTTTTTTCTGACTCTAGTTCTCCCCCCCTGCCTTTACTTCCTCTTTCTGTCTATAATCAGATGCTATGCTATGTGCTATTATGAATAAATGCACAACTAAAGATCATTACAGTTTTAAAATATTCCATTTTCTTAAGCTGATTTCTAGAAGGTCGTCAAACCTTCCTCATTAAACCCATTAATTGATAGGTTCAGACTGACCAAAATTCCTTAGCAAAAAAAGAAAATCTTTTCAGGATACTTTACATCCCTCTTCTATTTCCTTTTAAAATGTGCTCTGTCTCTTTTTCTCTGCCAAATTAAACACAGAAATCTTGCTTGTAGCTCCCATATACTCACTTCAGGGTTCAGATTTCCTTGGTCCACCTGCAGTCACTTTAAGTCCTATCAGTACAGAGGCTATGGTTTTTGCATATGCAGGCCTCTTTCCTTTATAGGCTCTCTTAAAGCTTCTACTGCCTCATACCCAGGGAATTAGCTCCCTTTGGATACCACACCTCCCTTTCTCCCAAACTCATTCTGTTTGCTTCCTCCTTCAAGGCTCATTTCCAGCAGAATTGGCAGCATTGTTAGCTTCGGGATGTTTTCAGAAACTCGAAACACTATGAATTTCCCTTGGAAAGCCAAGAATCAAGGATCTGTGTTTTATTCTAGGAAATGATGATGCAACAATTTATAGCTCTACTGTCTTTTGTCTTCTATGTTTAGGAAGAATAAAGAAGGTCTTGATATCATAATAGTTGATTATCAAAGCAAATTACTGCAAAATTTAGGAATTTCTACCAAATACAGCATAAATAAACCCATCTTGAGGGAAATACTTCCCCACTCCAAACTTTGGTCTTGATTCATTCCAAATGAAAGAATTCTTTTTAAATGAAATGGGGATAACCAAACTGAGTGGGTAATTACTTTCATTCAAAACAATAAATATCAGTAAAGCAAGATGGCTATTTGGTTAAGAGCACTGTCTGCTCTTCCAGAAAACCCACGTTCAGCTCTCATTATCCACTTGACAATTCACAGTGGTCTTTAGCTCCAGACAGTCTCCTAAGATAAGATACAATCTTTTTTATTCTTTGGGTACCAGGCATACCTTTGGTATACATACATACAAAAAAAACCCCACTCAAACATATGAATATAAACAAATATTTAAAATTAGCTATGTAGATCAAAAGCAAGAGAAATAATTGCCCTCAAGTACCCTACCAACTTTATGGAGCAGGAATTAAGCTGCACAGAACCATGATATGCAGTGAGTCAACAAACAGCGAATGAAACTGTACAGCAATAAAGTTATCTTCTTGAAAATTCCCATGGTCTGAATCTCCTCACACATTCTATCATTAACTCAGATAGAAGTTGAAGATTCCATAAGGGAAATGTTTAGATTGTTCCTGAATCCTTCTCACACATTTTAAGAAATTTTATACCAAACGGGGGTAATCAGAACATGAATTTAGATCCCTTAGTGTGACACTGTGACAAACACGAGGGACAGTGTGATACCTTTTATTGCCCAGGCAAGGATGGGTAGGAGGGAGATGTAGCAAAGATGATACAGTGAGTAACCTGTTTGGTCCACAAGCATGAGGGGTGCGTTGGGAATCTCTGGAATGCATACAAAAGGCAGGTGCTGTCAAGAGTGTCTGTAACCGGGGTGCTGGAAAAGCAGAAACAGGTAGCCAATTTAATCATTTGGAGATCTTTACTTTCAGGAGGCAACTCTGTCTAAAAATAAGGGATTGAAAATGCCATTGGGTGTTGACCTTTGGCCTCTGCACATGTTAACAAGTGTCTGTACACCCGCACATACAAACGAACACATCTACAACACCCCGCCCCTGTACACACACAATAAGAAATTGGACTACGTTTATTGGCCGTGGTATCTCCTTTCCACAGAACAGGAAATTAAAGCAAACACATGGAATCAAAGATAAACCATAACCTGGATGAATAAAAAGCAGTGAAAGAACACACATGGTGGATTAAAACCGACTCTAGAAATCATAAACAAGGAAGAAAATCCATGCTGAGGAAAGTCAAAACAGGTAGAGTGGAGTAGTACTACAGAGAGAGCTAGAGAGACGTCTCAGCAAGTAAAAGAGAACACTGCTCTTACATTATTAGGCCCAAGTTCTAGGCCCAGCATCAGTGCTAGGAGGCTTAGGCTGCCTGACACACAGCTTCAAGGATCTTACACTTCTGAGTGGCAGGTACATGCCACTCATGGGCACAAACTCGTATATGGATATATACACGTACATATCATCAAAATTAAAAGTATTTTCTTTTTTAAAAAAGATTGACTAGCCGAGCAGTGGTGGTGCACGCCTTTAATCCCAGCACTCGGGAGGCAGAGGCAGGCGGATCTCTGGGAGTTCGAGACCAGCCTGGTCTACAAGAGCTAGTTCCAGGACAGGCTCCAAGACCACAGAGAAACCCTGTCTCGAAAAACCAAAACAAACAAACAAAAAAGATTGACTAAAGGATAAATTGACAAGAAAGAAAGTGACTCAAGAAAATGTACCAAGTAGAGAAGACACTCTACCAAGGCCTGTCTTCTAGAGCACGGCAGCCAGTAGAGCAGTGTCAGTATCAGCTAATCTTCTTCATATCTTAGGGCACACTTTAAGGAAACTTTTCTTTGAATGAATACTTAAAAATTTAATATGTGTTAATCAGACCAAGGTAAAAGTGAAATATGTACTACACACTTGAGGTTCATTGAACACTAATAACACTGAGGAAAGAATCCTACAGATGTGTTAGCAGGCAGTGTTATTCTCAGCCATGAACTACTTCTTCAGGCAGAACATGCTCTCTTCTTCATTTAGTTTGGACTTGGCTATGAGTCTGTGCATAGAATGGACACAGACCTCAGTTGGTCTTGGGAATATCTTCCCACCTGACTTTTCTTGGGAGAAGTCTTTTCCAGCCTAGACTCCAGGACAGGAAAGCACGAGAAGCAGAAAGAAAGTGTTAATTTTCAATGGTTTGAAATTCTGGGCTTGAAGTCCAGTTTCTCTGCACTTCAAACCTGGGGTTTCTTGTTAGTTTCTTACCTAGACAAACATAATTATACACTTCAGTGCTCCCTTTGAGAAATTTCTTTGAAGTCTCAGGGCGTTGTCATGAGTAACCGGCCATCTATTTAAGATTTGATTACATTTCTAAGAAACATATCTTTGTTTCGTGGAGCTGCTGAGTGGTATGTAATGTTCTATAGGACCACTTAAGACAGCTTTTGTAGTGATTAGATGTTGCAGTACTCAGTGGAAGCAAATCAGTTAACACTTTAGGCACCTAAGGTGAGTTTTGAGTATGTATTAAAACTAATTAATAAAAATTTACATGCTATTCCTGTGTATTTTATTTTGCCTTAAAAAGAAAATGGAAACAAATAAAATGCAACAGGCATCTATTCCTGGGCTGTTTTTGTTTATTTGTGTTGATTTTTGTTTCTTTCTTTTTTTGTTCTTTTATGTGTTTGTTAGTTTTTGTTTTTGTTGCTTATTTTAGCTAGACATAGGCAGATTGATATAGATAGGTGTATATATAGGTAGGTAGATAGATGATAGTTAGATAGATGATAATCAGATAGGTAGATAGATAGATGTAGATAGATAGATGATAGGTAGATAAATAGATGATAGATGGATAAATAGATAGATAGATGATAGATAGATAGATAGATAGATAGATAGATAGATAGATAGATAGATAGATAGATGGAGTGAACATGAAGTTAGGTGGATGGTAAATTGAGGAGGATCTGGAAGGAGTTTGTGGAAGGTAAATATGATTAAAATGTATTGTTTGAAAAAAACTTTTAAACAATGAGAAAAAAGAATAATTGCAGCAGCTATTAACATCCTTTGGACTAACTAGACACTGGATACACTGATGTCCTGTGCCATGGTTTCAAATCATTGCTTTTTTTTCTATATGTCTGTGTGTTCAGGATTTATTTTTCTACACAATATATGAATCATATTATTCAAGGTATAAGAATAACAGGCAGGCCTTTTTCCCAGTTATCCAGCAGCCTTCTATAAAAGCATCTTTCTGAGAATTACTTTTGAATGGCATGGGGGTGATGAGTGTAGCTTAGGCAGATATGATTCATTCAGTCATTAGTTAAGGAGGAACTAAGCGATGGTGGAATGCTGGATGAGCAATCTTGTCCCAGCAGCATGTGCATTTGTACTCACAGAAGTGTTCAGAGGTGTCCACCTCATTGCCTCAGTCTGGAGCATCTAAGAACTATGAAAACACTCTGCAGAGGTCACACTTTTTAAATATCTACAATGGCTGGAATAAACAGTAAACCAAGTCCAATGTCCTATGAAACCAAACCTTTAATTTTAATTTATTGTTCTAGGTAAAGAAACAGTCAAAAAGCAAAAGTCAGTAATTTGAACATCTTCTTAAAAATTAAAATGCAGGTCTGAGGTTGTAGTTCAGTAGTCGATTGCCTACTCTGCTTGAGACCCTGAGCTGGATACCAGATATGAAAAACTGAAATAAAAAGAAAAGAAGGTAGGAGAGAGCAATGGAAGGGAGGAGGAGAGAGGGAAGCTGTAAAGAGGAAGAGTGGAAGAAACATAAGAGGAAGGGAGAAAATATTCAGATAAATAAAACAAAAATGAACAAGAAGAACCTATATCTAATCATAATTACTTGAATTCTTTTCCATGTATGCGTGTGTATATGTGGGTACATATGTGTGTGTCTGTGGAGGCCAGAGTCAATCATGGGTCTCTTCCTTAGATGCTCTTTACCTTGTCAATAAGCTGGCCGCCCATTCTTTTATTGATGAGAGTGAAGTGTTCTCTGTGTGGTGCTTTTTTTGTTTGTTTGTTTGTTTGTTTGTTGTTTTTCAAGGCAGGGTTTCTCTGTGTAGCTTTGAAGCCTTTCCTGGAACTCAGCCTGCAGGTCAGGCTGGCCTTGAACTCAAAGCAATCTGACTGCCTCTGCCTCCTGAGTGCTGGGATTAAAGGTGTGTGCCACCATCATCTGGCAAAAGGTGTTCTGTTTTGTGACTGTATCACAGCTTCTTTTCCAGCAGCTGACTAGAAGGCATTTAGGTTGAATGTGATCAAAGGAAATTATGAATGCAGCTGACATAAAATTAATGTACAGATTTTGTATTAACAGTTTTCATTCATAAATTATAGATACACATGCACATGCTCTCTCTCTCTCTCTCTCTCTCTCTCTCTCTCTCTCTCTCTCTCTCTCTCTCTCTCTCACACACACACACACACACACACACACACACACACACACACACACACACCTGGAAAAGGAACTTCCAAAGTGGGCCATCTGGATTTTTATTGACTAGTGCATTTTTTGTGGAAACAGGCAAGATTCTTGGTGCTAATCAGCAACTGGTTATAAAGGAGTTTATTATACACCTGCTCCTTTATCTGCATCCTCATATTCTTCTTTACTGGGGATTGCTGTGTGCTTATGTAACCAATCTAAAGCATTTTTAAAGGTTAGAAAGGAACCAACCAAACAAGATTGTGCTTAGGTTAAATCAGCACGAAAGAAGCATAAGAACAACTTATGGATAAGTTTTAGTTACTAAGAATGTCAGTGTGATTTCTATTAGGATTATAATAAATGAAACTTGAACAAACACTCCATCAAAAGCTGGTAATATATTCCTCAGGCCTTTTGAGTTTCTATTATAGTGACAAAAGACATTATTTTGCAAGCAGACCCAGAGGGCAGTGAGACAGATGTGGTAGACAAAGACAGTGGGGGAAACCCTCCTTCACTTCCTAGCATCACCTCAGAATAGACAGGAGAACCATTTCCCAGCAGGTTAAGTCAGAGCATAGGGATAAGAGGTTTGGGGATGCTGTTAATCATAGTCAGATCATCATGGGGTCCAGGTGAGTGAGAAAAAATTAGGACCTAAAGCTGGTGAGGACGATGTAGGAATTAGTAGTCAAGAAGTGTTCAACATGGTCAAATTGTGCAGTTAGATGAGGGAAGCTAGGAGTTTACATTCCTAAACATGATATATTTCTAGGAACATAGCTGAGAATATGGATGAAATTCGTGGCAGATAGAAAGTGCTGAGTCTTAGGAAGGATTTGAAACTTAGAGGACAAACCATTTGGATACCTACAGCACCAAGGACCATTAGATAGATAGATAGATAGATAGATAGATAGATAGATAGATAGATAGATAGATAGATAGATAGATAAATAGATAGCACTTTGAAAACTGGTAAAGATCTGGGATGAAAGCCCAGGGATTCTGCTGCAATAGGCACTTGCTTAGATCTGGAGATGGGGGCTATGCACATCAAGCTTCCCGGGCAATTGGATATGAAAGTAGAACTTGGCCTCGAAGCAGATGGGTTAGCAGATCTGATGCAGCAGCTCTCAACTCGGGCTGCACACTAGGATCAACAAGAGAGCCTTTCTGTATTCTGGCGGTTGTATGAGGCCTTGGACCAATTAAATCCAAATCTCTGGGGCTGTGCCTGTATTTAGTCAAACTCCAGTATGAAGCCCAGGATGAGCACCAGAGCATCTAAAAATCTGGACTGGGAGCTGCAACTTCTGTGGCTACTCAGGCTCCTAAGCTCATGTAGCTAATGCCTCAACAGAGCCTAGATCCTTTTCCTGTTTAATTAACTTGCTAGAAAAAGCCTCCCACAGATTTCCTAGGCAGAGAGAATTCTCTCAGAAAGTAGCTTTTAGTCCCTTTTAATTGCACAAAAAGGAATTTCTTGAATTAAAAGAAAGCTCTGAATTAATACAAAACTTTGCACTCAAACAAAGTCACTGGAGAGAGAGAGAGAAGTTGTCCAAAAAATTGCTTCTGTCAAATGCAGTTCATATCTGAGCTTTTATTTTTTTTTCTTATTCTGAGTTTCGTTAAACAAAGTAATTGCTTACTTTGAATTTGACCACCAATTCCAGAGCTCCAGGTCTGAATTGCTCTAATAATTTCATCACTAAATTTAAAATGGTTTCTCTTTACTAAATGATCTCACTCCTTTCACAAATCATTAGGAGGGAGACTTCGCATGGCACATTGGTGGGGAGCAGAGGTCACATTCTCCTTTTGGGGTGCCACTTTTGTTATCATAGTTGGACTTTTGGTATCTTCAGAAAGAATCTCTATAACACAGGCTATTCTTGAGCTCACTATGTAGCAACCCCTGCCCTTGAGCTCTGCAGCCTATCTTTTTGCTGGGATTATAGGCACACGCCATCACATCAGGCATTTGCTCTTTGCTCTTCTGTCCATGCTCCCTGTCTCACAAAAGACAATGATGCAATAGGGAAGCAAGTAGCAAAATGAAGCATAGCAGCGTTGTCGATTATGACATGCTATCCACTTCCCTTGGTGAAGGGTAGGCAGCATCCACGTAACAGTGACCTCACTGGTAGTTTTACAGTGGGTCTACGATCCCTTATCCAGAATCCTTAGTGCTAGATGTTTTTCAGTATGCAAAATACTTTGTGTTTTAGAAAATGATGTATTCTGTTGCACAAGTAGCCTGGAGACACTTCCGACTTTGGAATTAAATACTGTTGTTTATGTAACAGAACACAAAATATATATTGTCTTGTGTCATTAGTTACGCTTTTGCCATCAAATGAGTTTGTATTCTTCTTGTAAGAAATATTTGAATTTGAGATTGAATCGGATATTACAGTTCCTAAATTATGGACTTTATAAAAGAACAAATGGTGAATTTTATTTAAAAACTACTGACTAATTATTTTTAATTCTTTTTCTTCCTTTTTTGCTTTAATTCTCAAAATTTTTATTTTTAGCTCATTCCTTTGAATATTATCCACCAAAATAAATGATAGATAAACCACAAATAGAGGGTTGGAATGGGGACAAGAAAGATTATGTATATATCATTTAACATTAATAAAAATCCATCCAAGTACATATATCTGTATTCTGTATATGAGAAAGCTGAATTTTTGATGGTCAAATTGTTTGACAATTTCCCATTATGATGGAGACCACATTTAAACACTTGATATTCAACCTATCTGTCTGCTGCAGAGTCTACTGTGTTGTTCAGCTTCCTCATCAAGAGGGCAAATACCTAAGTCAAAAAATCAGAACACAAATATCCCATTTTATGTTAAAAACTGAAGCTGACTTGACAACATCGTGTTAAGATATGAGGTCTTTTTTTGCCATCTTGAGAAAAAGGGAACTTTACTCATTTCTTTCTATTAAATGATCACACATTTATAAATTATTTGAGAGAGATGTTCACATGGCATGTTAGTGAGGCTCATGGAACACGATAGCATGCTTTTATACCTTATTCAAACTCACAGTGTGTGATCTAACAATAGCAACCTAGACCTCTGAAGCAACAAGTACTTTCACTGAAGCGAAGAAGTTAATATTTAAATCGCATGTAAACCACGTTTTGTATGTGTTCCAAAACCAGTGTATGGAAGATGATCCAGAAGGAAATTCACAGGGGAGGTCCTATAAAGACTGCCTTGCCAGGTTCTTCGGCTGGATAATGGGGATTAGCCACTGCGAACACCTCCAATTAAGGCAATAAACGTATGTGCGCGTCAGCGCACTGGTGGTGGAGCTGTGTTGCGGAGCTAGCGCGAATACAGAGAGCTGTGTCCTTCTGCGCAGGTTCCCAACACTATATCACAGGGATCTTCATCCCCTCCCTTAGCTTGTCTGCGCTTGTCATTACTGCTTCCCTTTTTTCCTCAGTAGAAATGTATCGTTTTTAAAAACTGAAATAGTTTAATATCTTTAAAATTATTCATTTTCTGAAATCTTTTGTTTATGACTACTTTTCAGGAGTGTTCTTTTGTCTTTTTTTTTTTTGTCAGTGGCAGATCTGGTCAAGTAGGAAGCCACGACTAAATTTTCGCGTCATAAATAAATGAGCCTTGACTTACATGCCATTCTGATTATGTTTACACTGCCTAGAGAAGTCCATAGTAAAATGAAGATTTTTCACATAGAATTTGAAGCCTTAAAACTGGACTTAGATTGGCCTGGAGAGACTTCTCAGTGGTGAGGAGCAGTTGTTGCTCTGGGGGAGCCCTAGGTTCCCAGCACCTATGTCTGGAAGCTCTGACAAGTAGAATATCAAAATTGTCTTAAATTTTCTAAATTTCAGGATCTGAAATTACTTTTAAGACACACAGTGATTATTTCCCCAGGGGACCCCTGCACTCAAGGACAAGCCTCAGTATTTTGCCTGCTGGTGTGATGTGAACTTGAAAGAACACTTGCTAATGGATACTTAGCAAATTCTATTCTTCATCTGCCTGGGCTTTAACTCTGTCATGGCCACACCTAAGTCTCTGTCTCTGTAACTCTGAACATATCTGCTATGAAAAGCACTTTGAACGGGCAGTGGTGATGAGAGAACCCTTTTCTAATGTTGCTGTGATATGAGATTGCCATTTATTCTAGACCTTAATATAATTCCACATACTTCAGGATTAATCATAGAATGTCAGTTTTTTGCTACAATATCTCAGCATCTATGGCATCCATATTACGTGCCTGAATCGATTTCAACATTAGCCATTCTAAGAAGTTTATGTCTCTATAATTGATGGCTTTTTTTAAAGCATTTGGAGGCTGTCAATAATTCTGTAGTCCAAAAAAATAAAAAATAAAAACAACAACAAACCCAGATTTTGATGTGGAGCCTGAATTTATGCATCAAAAGTGCAGTGTTTGAGTAGATCTCTGTCAACTAACGAATGCTATTTCAGTCGGAACACTAGCCCACCCCACACTACACCATCTGTCTCACAGGGAGCAATTAGTCTGAAGCTACAGCCTGCACACTGAAGTCCCATGAACAGCGCCACAGAATATTAATGCATCTGGTATTGCCATTTTTATCTACGCAAATTTGAGTGTTAATTTTGAGCAGAGCAGGTATAACATTTTAATCCATTCCGTTAATTAAGAATCCTGAATAAAAGATATGATTAGCTAGCATTACATAACAGTACAGAGAAGTAAGTTTAACAACACTGTGTGTTTTGGCAACATGCATGTGGGCCTCAAGTCTTTATTAAGTTAATATGTGTTATTTGTCCAAAATGCTAAATACTTTATAGAATCAGTTTCCGCAGGACTCTGACTCTGGAATTCCCTTTTCTCTTCCAGAACCACATCACTGCCTTTGCGGAAGTCACATGATATTGAAGCAGATGGTTTTTCCCTGCACTGGACATCATCCCTCTTTACCATCCATTCATAAGAAGGTTTATTTGATTACACGGAAATTTATAAAGTTGTCTGAGACTTTTTATAAATTTAAAACTTAATAGCACCCTCTCTGCTCCACCCCCCTGGTCCCCCACTAGACTGTGAGCTCCTCAAGAGCAGGACCATGGCTTTCTTTCCTGTATCCCCAACACCTACCACCTAGCACAAAGTGTGGGTGTTCAGTACAAACATGATGACAAAAATGAACAAATTTAATTCTTCAATAAAATAGTCGCTTTAGTTTCTCAAAAGAATCTCTGTGGCTATGTGAAAAGAAATCTCCATGTGAGTTATATTTGTATAAAAGAGAAACCCTCTATTTTGGACTCATTAAGCCTTTTTAATTTTTCATATCTCTATTCAACAGTATAGCATATTTAATTTGAAGTTAATTTTGAAAGTCACGGGGGCTTTTTTATTATGCAGCATGACTTTTTTTCCCATTCTAACAGATTTCAGCGTGTGAAATCATTTTACTTTTAGAAAGTATGTCCTATACTAAATTGTTTGCTCATTATATTATTCTGTATTTCACTTAAAATACCATTCATACTACACATTCTAAGACTGGTGCTTCTGCTTTTAAAGGGGAAATTGCCAATTTTTATTGTCACTAAGTAATGTATCATAATTAAAATTATTTATTTGGACTTTTTCTTTGACACTTGTGATTTAATGGTTGAGTTGCAGTTTCTGAAATGCAGCGATATTTGGAATAGATTAAGGCAAACCAGCCATGATACCATATTATTGAGTAACTTTCCATCATTAATAGTGTCTCAAGATTGGCTGTAGTCCAGTCATAAGCTTTCTTACTGATCAAGAATTCAAATAATTTAAGTGGGAACGAACCACATCTTACCATACAATTACGTAGATGCTAGAAATATGATTAATGTATTTTTGTAATTGTCTAATAATTTAGTTAATATGTATTTATATTTACTTTATCATTTGATCCTCACAGTAATCCTGTACAAATATTGAAAGATGGCTTTATTTACACACAAGAAAAATGAAGCCAAGACTGATAACATGCCCAATCCCATACCTCTAATCAAGCAGAGAGAAACAAAGCTGAAATTCAGAATTACCCTGGATTTGCATTTTTCCCCTTAAATATGCCACAACTGCCTCAACATTCATGACATTGAGGCCTTATGAGACCATAAGAGTCCTGATAAACTACCTATGTTAAAAAAATAAAGAAATGCCGAGACAGAGTTACAGAAAGTCTGCAGTATTTTAAATGTTTACCTTATATTAATGAACATAAACACATTTTTCAAACACAGAGCTATCTAGGGTTCTATTCATAATTCCAGTGTCTGGATGTGAGGCTCTTTGTAAAAGGGAAGCCCAAATCCAGTGTCTTCATTCTGTACCTCAGCTGCCATTCAGGAAAGAGGCCAGGGGACCAACTTTACGGTATCCGCGTGGAACTAAAAAGAAAGAATATAAGGAGAATCAAGCAAAGATTCACTTGGCATCTCTAAAGCTAACCCGAGATGCTTTGACTTATATGTGTGGAAACTGATTTTAAAAAAATCTTTCTAGTCTTGAAAAATAGTTGAAAGTAAACAATTAATTTACCCTCTAATCAGCAAATAATTAAAACCAACGACTTGTCCGTTACTTACAAATGGATTTCATTTGTCAAATTTCAATCCTGCAGGAGTCAAAACACTTCCACTAAGAGCCAAATAAAGAAATTCCCTTTTTATAAAAATTGAAATCTCTACAGCAATTCAATTCTTTTGGCAATTTAGAATAAGCTTTTGTGTCTTGACCTTTTAAAGGCATTGTTTTAGAAAGCATTAGAAATGGGCAGTTCGGTTCCGGAATAAAGGATATGAGCATAATACCAAGCAAAGGCCGGGTGGCTAGTTGGGCTTCTACAGTTGTTTAATTCTGGTGGTGCTACAACCACTTTAGAAGGACCCAAGAAAGATGGTTTTCCCCTTGGAAACTATTATATAAAAACGTCAAGGTCAGTGAAGATTTTTTTGCACCTTCCTAAACCTGGTCACTCTAAAAGAGTTATGAATTAAAGAACGAAACAGTATCAGAGTGAAAATCACTCCTACTATTTAAGCATCAAGAAGGTTGTACAATTATGAAATCCAGGAAAAATTAAAGTTGAGTGAGAATAAATCAAACCCAGCAAAGACTACTTAACCATGATGCTATTACTGAGAATAATGGAAAACATATTTGAGAAAAATGTTAAAACCATGACAACAGCTGGTGTTCGGTGTTGCAGCATTTGCTGAGCATGCACAGGCCCTGGGTTCAATCCCCAGGACTTGTAAAAGAAAGCACTAATCTCGATATATACATATGTACATACATAGTCTCGTAAAAGCAGGCAATCCCATACATTTCCGATAGAGACCCTCATTTTTATTCCTCTTCCTTGGGGCCCAGGTCAGTGTAAATTGTTCCAACTGAAAACTTCAGTAGCCTCTGTTTGCATGGCAGAAATTCCGCACAAGTCTTATCCGATGCCTAAGGTAACTTAAAAGGGTCTCTTATGTTAAAAGAGAAGTGAACCTTCTTTGACAGACTTTGTCTATTCAACTTCTAACTGGGCCTCTCTTTTTCTCAGGATCTATCCTAGCCAAATATCTTGGTTACATTTTCCATAGCTTCCTTTGTGAGAGAACAGTGGGGAAGGAAATAATTCTCTGCTGTGTATTGTATTTTTCAAATAAAAATTTAAAAATTAAATTAAAAAAATAAATTTCCTTTTCCTCATGGATTGGTCTTTATTGGGGTAGAGGAATAAAGAATGATCACTAATGTGCATAGAGTTAAGAGTTTTCATATTGGCTAGAAAGTGTTTCAAAGTGTACCAAATTGGCCATTTTGATTTCTTCTAGTTCAAGTAAATGGTCCTTACACTCCACAAATCAACCTGGGATCCTGTCAAGCTCTGTAGTTACAAATCATAAACTTCTGGAAATGACTTTGGACACCAAACAGGCATGCGATTTATAGCTGTTCTTCTTCCTGTGAATGACAAGCAACTAAGAGGCAGATGTCCCTTCATCCTGTTTTTATGGGCATCATCAGTCAAGCTCTGGATGTGCTCTGAAAGGTCACCTCAACAGGTGACAAATGATTCTGTTTTCACACTGGAAACATGAATCTCACAATTTGCTTTTTTATGAATGAATGCTATGAATTATAAATCTTCAGAAATATAAATCAAGGCAGCATGTTATTCCAGATTGCAAGTGATCAGATCTCAAGTCAAGAAGATGAATATTTGAATTTTTCTTTCTTGTCACTCTGTGTAGATTACAGTTGTTTTTCAGTTCAATGATTCCATAGGGTATGGTTGATTGATGATAAATTGTGTTTCCCTAAACTGTTATTCTTGTGACTCATTAATTATAAACTCAGACTGCCTTTCTTCACATGAGTTACCCAAACAATTTCAAACAAGGAAACATAGATGAGTGGGCACACTGGGACCTCCACTGTTCCAATGAGAATCAAAATCCATGCCATTTGTTAGAAAGGTGATATTGGCCACACCTTTACACAATAAAAACATTTGCATTTCATTCTTATAAATTTGTCATTGGTCAAAGACTGGTAGTGTTATTTTTCTCTTGAGAAAAGAAAACCTCTTCCAAGCTACACAGTAACTCTTCATTTTAATCATGTTTCCTTGGAGCAATATCTCCAAGGAAAATCCAGCCTTCATTTCACCCAGCATTTTATAGAAATATAGTTCTAGATATCAAAAGATTCACATTTAGTACTGACTAAATGATAGTTAAAAGACACATAACTATCCTTATGTACATGAAAGTTATCAGACCACATGGTCGTGGATGTCTTGAGAATCTAGTATCTTCTCTATATAACTCAGAAAACTATCAGGTAACTGAGGAACCTCAGCAGCGTGGCTTGAGAATTCAGAAACGTGTTGTGTGCTGGCACATAGCCACTTGCCCATCTTATTCAATTGACCAAACTATGTCCCAGAGCTACCCCAGTTTAAAGAAGAAGCTAATAAAGAGGTGGGTGCCAAGATGGGTGAGAAACCGGTTCTTAATTTGCATTCAATTTACCACAAACTTCTAAAAATTCAAGTATAGCATTCAAATCCTTCTGAGTTTAATTCCTCACAGTTTTTTGAAGAGTCTGTCTGCTAAACACCAAGATTCCACAAATGGCAATGAGAAAAAAAGCCAGCTCTGATAACTAAACCAGGATAACCACTCCCCCATGTAGCAGTTACACATACAAATGATCAGGCTCTGTAGAGAACTTTCTTCCTCGTACTTAAAGCATCAGCAGACCTGATGAGGTTTTTATTTAGATGTAAACATTTTACATCATTCCTTGTATTTGTTAATAAAGAAGAAGACATGATTTTATATGTGAAAACAAAGAAGTAGAAGACTATGGTATGGGTGCTTGGCATACAGCTCAATGGTAAGCGTGCTTACCTAGAATGCAAAAAGGTAAGGTTAGTGACTCAGACTAAAACTAAATAAATAGTCTAAGATATAATGTATACCTTTGGATTGTATGTGCCTATAAACCAGTTTGATTTATTTTTAGTTTTGATTTTCAGAAATTTTAGTTACTATGGTTTAAACAATATCACTCCCACAACAATGCGCTTCAAGTTTTGAGTGGCTACATAAATGACAAATTGGCCTACCAGCTCTTCAGCCTTCCAGGTACTGGAATCATACAGGACTAGTGTCTTTATTACTTTTCCACCAATGTGTTAAATACCCCAACAAGGCAACTTAAGGGAAAAGGGGCTTCTTTTTGACTTCCAGTTCTAGAAGTAGCAGGGACAGCATGGTGGCAAGGCCAAGAAATTAGACTGTCACATTGTATCCACATTTATAAAGCAGAGTACAATAAATAATTGGTAGTGGTCAAATAATTTTCTCCATCTTATAAGGTCTTATGTTTGTATTATATATTATATATGAGATATGTTGGTATAAATACATATATATGACATAATATTGCTGCACAAATTTATGTATACGATGTATATATATTTATATATAGCTCTTGTTCAGGAAATTTTCTCCCTCAAAATTAAGACATGGCCTCCTCACATCAATAAATATAACCACGATTGTCCTCCACAGCCATGCCCAAAGACCCATCTCTCAGGTGATCACATATAGTCTGTCAAGTTAAATATTAACCCTAACAGTCACAGCCAGTGACCAGTCATGTTACTACTGTCAGATTAATCACTCAGCAGTTGTTTCTATGGTCACACACAAAGGATCAAAAGGTAATCCGTGGAATTTTTGTCTCCCAGGAGTGGTAGATCCTCATGTCATTTTACAAGGTGCATAACTTAAAGAAGATTTGACCAATGAGGATGACAGTGAGCAAAGATAAGCAAGGACAGTGTTGAAAATGACGTTGAACTAGGACATGTGTAGAGGTACAAGAGTTATAAGTGACCATGAGAATATTAACGGTGGAGCACTTCCGAGAAGTTTAAGAACTGCAGCCACAGACACTTCATTAAAGTGAGCTTATCGTTATGGATAAGACAGGTGGTCAGGATGGAAAGCATTGATTTGTCTAAGGCTGAGAAATATAGCTCCATTGGCAGGGTCTTTGCCTGTAGATTCACGAAGTTTGTGTTCAGCTTCTAACACCACCTAAACTAGATGTGGTGACGAAGCCTATTATCCCAGTGCTCTGGCAGGGGATGATGAGAAATTGAAAGTCATCTTTAGATACACTGTGAAGTTGAGTTCAGTTTGTGATATGAGACCCTGCATTAAAGAAAAGAACCTAGAGGCAGTATTTCTGACAAAACCCTCCCATTACTGAATCTTTTTTGAAAGACTGTGCAACCCTGAAAAAGATGAACTATTGATAGCCAATCCAAACTTAGGAACAGGATAAATAGGTCATAGGAAGTACACTTACTCCCTGTGCTAAGTTAAATGACACAAAGAAAAGGCTATTCTAAGTTAACACTATTCTAAGTTAGCTCAGGCTGCTGAAATTAAAGTCATGGTCTAAGTCATTTAGAAGACAGACCTTTGCCTTGGGGATCAGAGGGTAAAAAGACTTGCGGTGTAAGCATGGCGACCTGAGTTATGTAAAACGCTGGGTGAGCCCTTACAGACCCGTGTCTGCAGCATTGCTCAGAACGGAAACAAAAAGGTGACTGGTACTTCCTGACACCATGTTTAGTGAGAGACGCTTTATCACCCTTCCTACATGCACATACACACACGCACGCACACACACACACAGTAAACACACACACGTACACACATATGTACACACACACTTGAGAAAGAGAAGCATTTAAAAAAAAATACACGGGCTAGAGATGGCTCAGAGGTTAAGAGAATTGCCTGCTCTTCCAAAGGTCCTGAGTTCAATTTCCAGCAACCACATGGTGGCTCACAACCATCAGTAATGGGGTATGGTGCCCTCTTCTGCCCTGCAGGCATACACACAGACAGGATATTGTATACATAAAAAAATAAATAAATATTAAAAAACATACACATTTATTTACCATAATTATGTGTACTGTGTTATGAAATCAGTCTGCTAGTTGACATGGTCAAATTCTGATGACAGCTGCCTTCTCACTGTGTAGCAACATGAAGAAGAGAGGGAGAGAAGTGAAAAGAGTCGAACAGAGAGGAAGGGAAAGAAAGAACATTGCAACAAGAGGAGAAAGGCTTGGCTTTGCTCTCTTTGCTTCTAATAGAGACACCAAACCACCTCATCAGAAGGGTACCACTCTTATGCCCTCCTAAAGGTTCCACCTCCAGTTGATACCACGCTAAGGACTGGAGTTTTGACTTAAGAGTTGCTGGGAGGGGAGTAAACGTTCAGTCATGGCCAGAACCTGGAAGCAACCTAAATGCCCCTCGACCAAAGAAAGGATAAGGAAAATATGGTACATTTACACAATGGAGTACTACACAGCTGAAAAAAAATAATGACAGCTTGAATTTTGAAGGAAAATGGATGGAGCTAGAAAAAATTATTTTGAGTGAGGTAACCCAGACACAGAAAGACAATTATCACATGTACTCACTCATGGGTGGGTTTTAAACATAAAACAATAAAATAAAACAGCCTACAAAGCAAAATTCCAGAGAACTTAGACAACAATGAGGACACTAAGAGAGACTTACATAGATCTAATCTACATGGGAAGTAGAAAACAACAAGATCTCCTGAGTAAATTGGAAGCAAAGGGACCTTAGGGGAGGATTGAAGCCGGGAGCAGAGAAGCAGGAAGGGGAGCAGAGAAAAATGTAGAGTTCAATAAAAAAATTTTTAAAAAACTAATCAATGGCATCTTTACAAAGAAATAAAACATTTCTTTCTTGGTGTTTCAGTTTTAAAACGCTGAATATATTCCCTTGACTACTTTTTCTTTCCACATTTTTTTCTTTTTTATTATTTGAGACAAGTTCTCACTATGTAAATTTGGCAGTCTTGAAACTCACTCTGTAGACTAGGCTGACATCAGACTCACAGGGATTCACCTGCATCTGCTTCTTGAATGCCTTCCATGCTCAGCAGCTTGACTGCTTTTAAAGTTTTCCCACATATTAATAAGTATGCTAAGATTTTTAAGAGTAACAGATTAACTGCAGTTCCCCCCTTTGCTTACAAGGCTCACTTTGTATGTTTTCAGCCTGTGGGTACACTCTCATGGTCCATACTACTGAATAAAGTGTTGAACACCTATCTTTCTGTATGAATATGTATGTATACAGGTATATATGTATATACATTCATAAAAATAGAGAGGTGAGTATATGGGTATGCTCATACATAAAATCACATAT
This sequence comes from Microtus pennsylvanicus, assembly GCF_037038515.1. Taxonomy (NCBI): domain Eukaryota; kingdom Metazoa; phylum Chordata; class Mammalia; order Rodentia; family Cricetidae; genus Microtus; species Microtus pennsylvanicus. Next base: position 99,368,521 of record NC_134585.1, on the reverse strand, counting down.
ACAGACTTTAAATGCAGAAAACTTATTTATAAAGGGTCACATGTGAAGCTTTTTAAAATATTATATTGATTTTACATTAGCTTATAGAAATAATAACTATATCATGTTAATTTTAATGTTAATCCTTACTCATTTATTTTTTTTCTAAGTCTAAATCAAGGAGTAATGGTCTTACCAATGGTCAAGAAGTGTTTGCATTGGGAGTGAACCAGCTGTGCCGGCAATTCATTGCCAGGGAGGAAAAGGAATCAGGCGAAGTACGTTTTCCCCCAATAACTTGGGCTTGCTATTTTCAGCAATCTCTCATAATTATATCGCTCACATCCTGGTTTAGCCCTTGGCCATGAATCATTCCTATGTTCTAATAACACAAAACTCTTGGAAAGAATGAGAGCACACACTCTTCTGATGTAAAGATTCTCAGAAACCACGATTACTTATTTGACCATTTTTTCCCTATTCATTTTCTTATGGCGTTCTCTGCCCTCTACTGTTACTTCTTATTATTTCTTGTGTTAAAACCACCTCCTTGGAACTCTCCCCTTGCTTCTGGTCTTCTGCTGCGTTAGCAGTGATTGACACAGAGAGAGTTGAGAAAGACTAAAAACGAAATAAAATGAGTAAACATTTTCAAATGTCTCAAAAATAGGAGAGACTATTTCAAAGTTTGTTAATTGGCAGAGCGGTGTCTCTGGATTTGGATGGAAATCATAAAAAGGCAGATTATAGCTCCCTCGTTGATAACGGTTCTGGGTTCTGGGCATCTGGACATTTTCTCTTAGTGCTACAGTCTTCAGTATCAGCTGCGCGGCATCGGTAGCTCATGCTGCAAGCTGGAGCCCAGGAGCTCGGGATGCTGTTACTGTTGTAGATCCCTTCTTCACAGCTGAAGCTGAGAGCTCTGGGTGGCTTTCTGGAACTCGTCCAGCTTGGGCATTTGCAGCCTTCCCAGTTGCATCTCTGGCTTTCCAATCTCTTACCTCCTTGCTCTCAACTCTTGACCACCCTTTGCCTCCCAGAAGTCTCTGCTTCCAGCTGCTCGCCTGAACTCTGATCCTCTAGCCGTTGCTGGGTGTTCCCTAGGGCTGGGTGTTTCGGCTCTGTATACAATCAGCCCAGTCCAGTCTTCCAGGAATAAGAGATCAAAACTAAACACCCGAACCACGGATGTGCTCATACTGGGCCCAGCCTCACAGAAGGACACAGTGCACAAGAGGAAGGTCCTGCTGAAGGCTGCCTAAGGGAGACGCGAGTGCTGTTTACTTAGCTAGTTAAGCATATGCACCTCCATCATGGGTACTGAGGCACTCCTCCAAAGTAGGCTGAAATGTGCCTTAGTGGCATCCACAGCAGCTGGGGCTGGACTGTTTGGGGGTGACATATATGGAAGTTAATATAAGTGTCTTTCTAAGTTTTCATGTCTCTACCCACCACTACATAAGTCTCAGTTTCTGTGGTTCCCTAACTAGAGCTAATCTGGGGCATCAGTAGGCAGTCTGGTGTCTTCTATATGTTGTTGGCTTGAACACAACCTCCCCTTGGCAATAAGGGGGATTTTAAAACAACCACATCTTCCTGATGACAGATGGGAAAACTGTGAAAGGAGTGGCTGCTTGATTGACAGCTCCCTGGAACTCTCACAAGATGGTGAATGGAAGTGGCAATGGCCACTTTTCCCAACATAGATCTTTTGCAGTGGCTGAACATCGTTTACGGTCCCCACAGAGTCAGGAATCGCAACAGCATCAAGAGTGAAGACAAGAACAGCAACTTCCAGTCCAGGCTTCATCTCAGCCCAGCCTGAGGTAATTGTTTGGTTTCAATCAGAGAAAACTGCTCTTGCAGCTCTTCACTGGGGAAGATTCCAGCGGCTTTCAATCAAGCCAACATACTGCTGAAGACTTACAGCTTCTGCTATTTCAAAGGAGTGAGAGAGGATGCTTACAACAAAGACTTAACGTGAAATAAACAGTTTGAGTATATTTTTTTTTGTCTGATAGTGTCTAACCTCTCCTCCTATTGAGTAGCCTTAGAGAAAGCAAGGTTCTCTTGCTCTGTCTCACAGGCGGGACATCTGCCTTCTCTGGGGGCATAAAGAAAGAGACAGTTGCTAGTCTCTTCTTCTAACAAGAACAATGACATTGAGGTAAAGACCCCACCCTTGAGATTGCATTTAACAGTACCTGACTCCCTGTCTCTAAAAGCCTTCACGTTCAAGATGAAGGCTTCCTACCACACATGAATTTCAGTAGATCTTGGGGCAGCTCTCTGCGGTTATAAAATCATTTCTAATGATTATAGCTCATATAAAAACTGATAAGGTTGCTCTGGTTTCATCTCTGGTTCTGTAATAAAATATTCTGACAAAGGCAAAGTAAGGGAGAAAGTGGTTTTGCTGTTGTTTTTAAGTTGACAATTCCAATTTAAAATCCATCACTGTCGGGAGTCAAAGATGCAGTCACTCAAAGCAGGTAGTCATGCCTTCAGTCAAGAGCAGAAAGAAAATGAATATGTGCCTGCTAGTACTCAACCAGCAGTCTCTTTTTCATACAGTTCAGAATCCTCTGTCCAAGCAATGGTGCAACCACAGTGCCTGGATCTTTGCACCTCCATGAACACATTCAAGATAATAACCTCAATTCAAGCATAGTCCATCACTGCAGGGGAGTCAAGATGGCAGACTTTGAAGCTGCTGGCGACATTGCATCCTTAGAAAGACAAGATCAGTAAATGGTGAATGCTCAATTAACTTAGTCACTTTTATGTAACCCACTATCCAAGTCTGGGAAATGGTGCTATCCTTTCTAGGGTGTGTCTTCCCACCTCAATTGACATAGCAAGACAATCTCTCACAGACATTCTCAGTGGCATAGCTATTCTCAATACTCTCTCAAAGAGGTAACTGGAGGCTTGTCTCCTCGGTGAATCAAAATCCTGTCATATTGACAATATTAACCGTCAGTTAACTAGCTCTATTTATGATTCAGTGCTTTGGACTATAAGAGAACAACTTGTGTGTCATACCAGATAAATCAAATGAGACGGGTCTTCATTTTCAAATGGGAAATTCATAACATATGGTGAAGGCTGCTGGGATCACAGCCATACCATTTCAGATATTCTTGGTGCTAATCAGAAAACACCGAACGCATATGGACATAACAGCTGGGCTATCATCAATTGAAACTTTAACACTGTTCATTTTAACAATATATATTTAAAAAATAACATTACTCTTTTCTACTGCCATTTTTCATTATTCCCAGCTCTTTTGAATTCAAGAAACTTTCAGAAAAATTGTGCTGATAACAGAAACAACATGAAGCTAATTATCTTCTGTCTAGATTAATCTGTAGTTTATCACATAATTTCAGTACACTATTTCTATCTGTCATAGGTAGGACTTCCACTGCTGTGATGAAGCACCACGACAAAAGCAAGTGAGGGAGAAAAGGCTTTCTTTGGATTACAGTTCCATGTCACTGCTCATCATCAAAGGAAGCCAGAACAAGAATTCAAATAAGGAAGGATCCTGGAGGCAGGAGCTGATGCAGAGACCATGGAGAGGTACTGCTTACTGGCTTGCTTCCCATGGCTTTCTCAGCCTGCTTTCTTATGGAACCCAGGACCACCAGCCCAAGGATGGCATCACCCACAATGGGCTGGGCTATCTCCCATTCATCAGTAATTAAGAAAATCCCTTACAGTGGGGTATTATAGAGGCATTTTCACAGCTGAGGCTCTTTCCTCTCTGAAGACTCTAGCTTGTGTCAAGTTGACATAAAACTATCTAGAACAATATCTTATATAAACTTTGATATATATATATATTGAAACACACACACATACACACATACATACATATATGTTGTTGGTTCCTGGCTGCTCTGCTCTGAAATAATCACACAAAAACTATATTATTTAAATCACTGCTTGTCCCATTAGCTATAGCTTCTTATTGGCTAATTCTTACTTATTAATTTAACCCATCTCCATTAATCTGTGCATCACCAGGTCGTAGCCTAACAGGCAATTTGCAGCACATCTGTTTAAAGTGGTGGCTCCATGGCTTCTCTCTGACTCTACCCTTCTTTCTCCCAGCATTCAGTTTAGTTATCCCTGACTACCTATATTCCCTGTGCAGGCCCAAGATAGTTTTTTTTTAATTAACAAATGGTATTTACAGCATACAAAAGTGAATCCCACATCATGTACATGCATGTATATGTAAATATATAATAATTATATGTGATATATATTTTTCTGGGTAATTGACCATTATAGCACTTTTGCTTCTCTTATTACATGGTGAATATTGTACTTTTGACATTTATATCAAATATATCAAGTTCTGATCCTTATTCAGAATGTGATGTGACCTTATTTGGAAATAGGGTAGTTCAAAAGCAAAGTGGTTAAACTGAGATTAAAATGAGACCATCCTGTAATAGGATATATACCAGTCCAATATGATTAGTATCTCTATAAAAATTGGAAAGTTTGGGCTGGAGAGATGACTCGGTGGTTAAGAGGACTGACTGCTCTTCCCGAGGGCTCAGGTTCAATTACCAGCACCCACATGGCAGCTCATAACTGTCTGCAATTCCAGTTCTAGCGACCTGGCACTCATGTCAAACCACCAATGCACGTTAAAAAAACACCTAAAATCTTATAAGCACACAAAAGAAGAGAGATGTAAAGAAGAAGACAGAGACCACAGTAATAAAGGTCATTTCTAAGAAAGCTAGTGGTACCGTGCCTCTTCAGAAGGCAAATGAAAGAGACATGCTCTCTCATAGCCTCAAAAGGAACCAACCATGATGACAACTGGATTTAATTTGTCTTGAGAAAAAGTCTCATTTTGATCTCTAAATTGTTCTTAAAGTCCAAGACTCAGGCTATCCTGTGACCTCTGCCTTCCTAATGCTAGAATTGACAACGTGGGTGGGATGCTATGCTCAGGCCACAGGCCGAGTTTGAAACATCCTGTAGACTTGTGAGACAATAAATTCCCACTGCTCGTGAAAACTGGTTTGTGGTACTCATCCCTAGCAATCTAATGCAAGTGTTTACCCCCAAGGTAACCGGGAATAGTGGGAAAGGCACAAGCACCAAGTTGTGTGTGGTGGCTTCGCTACTGCTAGCTCTGTAATTGAGGTCATGCTATCTGAACTTGCCACATTCAAGGTATAGTAGACTATAGCCTAGTGACTACAAATCTCTGCCTCCAGGAATGAATTATTTGGGGATTTTATTACTTTTCCCTCAAGTGTCATTTGGAATCACTGGTTTATTTAATAGCTCTCTTACATTGAGATCTAGTCTAGAAGCAGAGATGCTGTTTGGAACACAAGCACTAGCTGTGGCAGGGAGAGACGTTAGTTTGATGAATGCTGAGATTATATACTCTGCCTCAAATGATATCACTTCTGCAAATCTTTCATTGGACAGCAAATCCCATGCTCAGAAGCAGCGGTGTAGGAAATGGGTGGAGAGACCAAGCCTCTTTAAACAGTCCAGTGACCATTTGCCAGAAATAATATGTTAGTTAAACAGAATCGATTAATCAAATCCTTTATTCAAACATGTTTATCTAATCCCTGACATGGGCCAGGTGCTCTTAGAAATTTACGTGCCAAATAGCAATGCATAAAGCAAAGCTTGTGTTACCAGAACATTTGCATTGTTTGGAAGGATTCTGAAAAATTAAGGAGAACATAAATGCACACTATTATTGGAGATACTCATAAGTACTGTGAATAAAGAGTAAAGCAGAGACACTGGTAGAAGGCAGAGGTAGTGTAGATATTCTAGGAATTGAATAAATTTCCTAGCCTAGTGATTGCCTTTGTAAATACCTCAAAATGTCTTTTATTTTTTCCCCCTACCCTAGATAACACCAACATTAGCATCATCAAAGGAGACTCAAAGTGACTAAACAATTCGACTATGAAACACAAAAAAAATTAAAAGATTAAAAATCCTAATTGTGAAAAGGACATAGTGTTAACTAATACAAACCTATATGTTTTCTGGCTGTGTCAACCCCTCTGGAATGCAATTTGGCACTACATTTCATGAGCCACTAAAATGCTCATAAGCCTCTTCACTCAGTAATTTCATCCCTGTGAATCTATCTCCCAAAGTAATATAATTTAATAATCACATAGATGATTGTTGCAGTGTTGTTTATGACAGCAGAAACAATCTAAATATATGCCAATAGGGGAGTGGCTAAATAGATGGTTTGCCGATTATACAGAATGCTATGTAGGCATTAAATTATAATTACGCACATTATGTAGCAATGTGAAAAATGTTTATGATATAATTTAAGTTGAAAAAGATGTAAATTATACACCGTGATTACTGCTATGCAAAAATCATGTATGTAAATGTGAGATTAAAAAGAATGTAGAAAAGTGAAATGGAGAGTGTTCAAATTTGTAGTGATCAAAACACACATTTTAATGATTTCTTTACCTCCACCAAATGTTTAAGATGTGCACCTACAGTGTTACTTCTGTAAGGAGTTCACAATTGTAACTCAGAGAGCAATGAAAAATAAAGCTCTCCATCCAAAATATTTTGAGGATTGTAATCCTAATTTGTGCATAACCTAATCTGATTGACTTTAATATTTTATGAGGATTGTAATCCTAATTTGTGCATGACCTAATCTGATTGACTTTACCCTTTACTAATTAATGGTTCTAAGAAAACCACCTATGGAATTGTGATATTAAATCTTATTTACCTGCACTTTTCCACTCTTCTTATTTTTAATAGCCTGTTGAGTCCAATTAATGGATGCATGATTTGTATGCTACCCAATTAAATATGATCAACATATGAGGGACCACAAGCCTGAAATTTTCCTTCCCTGACCTCAGCTAAGGGTGCAGATTCATGTGCCCCTCCTATATATTTGGAATGTATATGATATATATATATATATATATATATATATATATATATATATATATATATATGATTTAACTAGCTTAATCTTGTTCAGGTCTTATGTAGGCAAACAACAAAGTTTTGAGTTCATGAGTGCAAAGATAAATATCCAGTAATGCTCAGAAGGTATTACCTTGTCCAAGTCCTTCAAGGTCTCTGGCGCTTTTAATCTTTCAGCCTCTTCAGCGATGCTAATTGTACTTTGGAGGGAGGTGTGCATCATCAACTGTTCCTACAAATGCTTTAGGCTGACTTCGAGTTCGGGACTTTTTGAGATATAAACATTCCATAAATCTTCAAAAGAGGACTGATGGGTGGGTGAGCTGCAACTAAGACAGATCTGTCTGAGATGTGAAAGCAGGGGCAATCTTGGGGTCAACAACTTCTCTAGACAGATGTAAAATCTAACAGTTAATAATATAGTATGCCAGAAACTGGGAAATGGAAATAAAAGGTAATCTAGCATGCTGCTATTTCTCTGAAGGGCCCTACAGTGGAACAGCATGGATTTGAGAAGCACAGAACAAGGCAAAGGGTTTTTGACAGATCCAAATGTGTACCTATTGTTGAATGACTCTGCCAATAGAGATTTAAGTGAGTGGGGTGTGGGTGTGTGGTGTGTGGGTGTGTGTTTGAGAGAGAGAGAGAGAGAGAGAGAGAGAGAGAGAGAGAATTAGTCTTTCCCAGGGACAAGGCCTCTAATATATTATCTATCTAATCCTATATAGTAGGTAGGCCTGAATACACACACATACGAGCAAAACACTATATGGGTTCTGCAGGTGGTATTTATGTGTGTGTGTGTGTGTGTGTGTGTGTGTGTGTGTTCGTGATTAAATAAGAAGTCATGAATTGGGTGGAGATTTGTGAGAGGAATTGGGGGAAGTAGAGTGCATGGGTAGAAACAATAAGACTATAGTACTCCTGATGGCTAATCTTGGTTGTCAGTTTTACTACTTCTGGAGTCAACCAAAACCCAAGATGTGACAAACACTGTCAGGTATTTTCTTAATCAGATTATTTGATGAAGGAAGACCCATCCCAAGTCAATGCAATCCTTTATAGTGACCGTTCACATAAAAAGGCATGGTAGATGGAGGTTTTGTATTTTGCCTGCTAGCTCCTACTCTGACAGGCAAGTTCATCTGCCTTGCTGATGCGACAGAAATTTAATCTAAACTTTTTCATGATTCTGCCATAAACTGAAAACCAGCAGCTCTCTAGGAATACCCCTGTACTCCAGTACCAGCTTTGAACTAGAGATATCCAGTATTGACAAACTAACAACAGTTGTATTCTCAGCATTTCCCTGAGAGACAGCAATTATGGGACCACCCAGAACATATATAGTATAAATCACTCAAATTTCTTTTTAGTATCAATTCTGTTACTTTAGAGAACCCTGATTCATACAATGCTCATGTATCAAATTAAAAGGAAGAAGTGTGTAACCCTTGGTGAGTGTACCATGTTCCCATGGAAGACCACACATCTAAGAATATCTGGTCTGCACAAACTGGACTCAGTTTACTTCTTTCAAGCTAGCAGAGGAGAAAGTTTCTGTGTACAACCTAGGTGCTTAATAAATGCAGCCCATCCCATTAGTCAGAGAAAAATCATAGGGAGGGAAAATGCTCATTCAACATGCTAAGCTTTCCAAGCAGCTAATAAGATATGCTTAATGTTGGAAATTTTAGAGAGAAACACAAGATTCTGACTGCCTGAGTGGCACTGGACAGCAAAATTCTTTAAGCCTATTGCATGTACATACACCTCCTCAAACACACACCGGAGAAAATATTCTTTTTTTCTTTTTCTTTTTTTTTTTTTTTTTTTTTGGTTTTTCAAGACAGGGTTTCTCTGTAGCTTTTTGGAGCCTGTCCTGAAACTCCCTTTGTAGACCAGGCTGGTCTCGAAATCACAGAGATCCGCCTGCCTCTGCCTCCCGAGTGCTGGGATTAAAGGCGTGCGCCACCACCGCCCGGCTTGGAGAAAATATTCTTGTGTTCTAGTACCTAACCAGGTTTTAGGTACAGGACTGTAAATCAAACCAAGATTAATTGTAAAGACCAAATCTTGTCAGTGACCGAAAATATTTGGTAAGATAGTTATAAACACACTCATAGGTACATTCTACAGGGGTGTTAGTACAGGCTAGGGAATCTGGAGGTATATACAACAGCAACGTTTAGTTGTTCATTTCCACCTCACCTGGTTCACATCTCAGTATCAACAAACACCTACCCTATAGAACACACGTGTGAATCGGATTTCAACTGCATTGGTCGGAGTCTGTTGGCATGCTCCTCCTTCCTATGAAGGATATGTGTGTTGCTAGGTAAAGCGTGGTTATTGCTCTTCCTCCTAAGAATTCTCTCCCATGAAGATCCACAGTTCCCTAAAAATGACTCGACTTGGTCATATTTATCACTGAATAGTAAATACAATTTACTCTACCTAATGGGAGCAATGCTAGTTTCTTCTTTGATATAAGGAACCTGAGGTGAGAAGAAACCTACAAATTCAAGAACTAAGTCTGTTATACTTCACTGACTTTAGCTCTGATTCAAGAACTCACCAAGGTCATTTCTGCTTCCACACACGTGCTGTGGTCATTGTCCCGGGAGACCACTCTTAGGATGGCTTCTTATCACTGAGGTCAATTCAAAGGTTATTCTTCAAAAAGATATTCTCAGATCCATTTCCATAGCACTTTTCACACTTGTTGAAATGACAAATGAATCTAAAACACAAGTAATAGTACCCTATATTAGAGTCAAGGATAACCATAAAATAACATGCTTTTTAGCAACTTAGAATATTTGATGAAATATTTACAAAGACACACATGCATGTCTTGAGACATCAGTAGAAACTAGAGAAACTGTTGATATAGTTAATGTTGAAAAGAAAGAAAGGACATGAGAAAAGATGACTTTTTGACTTGAATTAAAATGTGGTCCCCTTCAATTTTCAATCAGACCTCTTCAGGATGCCTTCAATCTAATACAATTGAATCTATTTGTTTTAGGTGTTCAGCTTTCATAATGATGGCATTTCTCAAAGAATCTTAATATGTGTTTCGACATTTCTTTTTCTTTCTCCTAAGGATTTAATTATATATCTTTGTAAGACCTAGCTATGCATTATTCTTGCACTTGGATCTTGAATTGCCAGATAAGCTATAAATTCTAAAATTAAATACTACAAGGGTCAGAGGTGAGAAAAATGAGCAGTCTTGGTCTTTGCGTAACTATCACCTCAATGGTGAATAAAGAATATATTGGCAGACAAAATGTAATCTCTGTTAATTGTTCCCATACCAAATTTCTGGACTTGAAATGTTTGATTATCTCCTATGCCCAAAGAATACAGAAATCTGTATTATTCTCGGAAGATCTCAAATTCCTCCTTGACCTGCATTTTATAGATTGTTTTAGGTTCCATAAGTTAGGTTTGTATACCCAATGCCATATGCTAGCATTAGCTTCCACCACTAAGATGATTCTCTTTTCAAGACACATTTAGCCTTTGGCTGTTAAAGACCTTTGCTCTCTGGGTTAGAATATATGGTTTACCAGACTGTGTGTGCCAAGTGGCTTGTCATGTGGTACTCTGATTAATAGTGATTGCAGCCTATTCTTATGGCTTATGCAATGCCTAAGGCAGTCATGACAATGGACAGTGTTGTATAACAGTAGAATAACCTTGCTTTTCTGTGACTCATATGCACATTTTTTTTAATATTGGAGTTTTCTTTGCCTTTCATTATTAAAGATCATGCTCTCTTTTCACCTTGTAGCAGTTGAGTCGCTTTTAGATCTCAAGCATATAATCAGATAATGATTCCCAGATACACAATGTGTGGGGTGCTTCTTTTTTTTCTCTACAGATCTTCAACTAATAAACTAATAGATCAGTTTCGCTTTGGCTCACTCACTGTACTAGAATAACATGTTATGTATTCTATATTTGAACTCCTGAGTATCTTTTAAAATTATCTCATAAACCCAGCCCTTTCACTCTGCCAGATCAGTTTCTGTTCATTTAATCTCTGTTCTTGAAGTACAGTACACTGACATCAAATCCCATACCCATATCCAATACCTCTCACAGCTGCCCAAATAAATATTTTAAGACCAGAGTTTTATCGTACTGAGATAAACATTTGTAGTTAGTTGTGTATAAATAAACTCTATGCAAAGAATTACACAAGTGATGCCCAGCACATATTAAAAAAAATGTCTTAACCACTTTTCCAGCAATGTAACATTTGCTCCCAGTTATGCAGAGTTAGGGTTAGGGTCTTAGGTTAGGGTTTCTATTGCTATGACAAAACACCATGACCCAAATCATTTCCTCTTCAAGGGTTTATGTGGTTCACATTTCCTGAATCACAGGACATTGAGGCAAGAACTCAAACCACTCACGATCCCAGGCAGGAGCTGATACAGAGTCTTTGGAGAATGCTGCCTACTATTTGCTGCACTTGGCTTGCTCCACTTGCTTTCCTATGGTGCATCGGGGATGACCATTCAATGGGAGTGCCACTCACCGTGGTCTTCCCATATGATCACGAATTAAGAAAACATTCTGCAGTCTCTCCTAAAGCCTGTTCTTATGCAGGCACTTTCTCAATTTTTCCTGCTGTGAGATGACTCCAACTTAAGCCAAGCCGGCACAAAACTAGCCAGCATACCGTTTCTTCTCATAGCTTTGTGAATGTTAGTTTCATGTTGAAGATGATTATTCTTTTCTGACCTGTAGACTCATACTTTTCAGACTCTTACAAAATGCCTGTTTAATTTCTGCAACAGTTCCATATAGTAAATCCTAGCTTGTTCTGCGCTGTTCTTCATTGAGCACCTATTACATCCTTCTGTGTTGTTCTTTTCTCCCATATTTGTCTTTGATTGAAGGTGTTCAGGAGCCGTGTGTTGTTCATTAAACTAAATTCTCAAGAATTGAAACTACAAAATAGTAGCCATTCATTAACATTATGTGTTGCCATAAATTAATTATTTCATTTTTTTCTTTAGGAAAATAGCATAGTAACTAAAAATTCTGGTACAGACAGCAAAAAGACCTTAATTTAAATTTCAGACTGACACACATTAACTGGGTAATTTTAGGCAAGACATACATCTGTTTTGGTTTCTGGTTTTTCATTCGGGTGTCTATAAGAAAATGAAGGGTCAATACAGAGCTGGTAAGAAATGTTTAAAATATTTATCTAAGAAAAAGCCTTCAATATAAAATACAAGACAGACTAATTACAACTGAATGATACAAGGAATCCAATTAAAATCCACAAATGCTTTGAATAGACCTTTCCGTAATTAAAACAGATATGAGTGTGGCAAATCAGTACAGAAAAAATTGTTACAGCTCCTTAGGAATTAAGGAAATGCAAATTAAAACCACAGTGAGATGCTGTAAACATTCATCAGAATAGTTAATACTTAAGTAGCAAGAGCCTAACAAAATGATATTTCACTCAGTATGTGAAGTAAGCATAGTTCTTACTCACCACTGTTGAGAGAAACAGCATACTGCATAACTTTGGCCAATAGTTTAGCAGGTTTATAGAAAGTTATATACGCATTCACCACGTACCTAGCTGTTCCATTGCAAGCCTTTACTCAAGAGACACTAAAGTAGGCATCCTCTCCAAGTTTAAAAGAATTAGTTGTGGAGCTTTATTAGCTATAGTTCAATATTAGACACATTCCACATAGCTATCAATTAGATGAAGTTAGATGAAGCAATAAGCCAAACACAACAAAAAGCAGTTGCTGTAGGTTTACTCAATGGATGATAACTCGACATAGGGAAGTATTATCAAACCATACAACCTAGATTGATGTGTAAATCATCAAGCTTAGTTAAAAAAAATAAGGTAAAAATGATGCATCCTCTGTGCTATAGTTATGTCAGATTATAGTAAATGCAAAGTACTTTATTGTGACAGGAAGCATATCAATAGTTTCCTGGAGACAAGAGTGAAGAGAGACGAATGCAAAGGCACAGAAACTGTTAAAGCCCTATGCGGTGATGTGTATCTGTAACCACCTGTGTTGATTCAGCTTTCAGCCCAGTCACACTAATCCTGCTTCAGGTCCAGTAAGACATCCTTTTCAAAACATAAGGCTGAGAAATGATTGAGGAAGTCTGATCTAATCTATAGCCACAAATATACCCACCCACACAGGTTTGTAAACTCCATTTATACACACAGAAACACACACACACACAAAGCAAAATAAAGAATTTTCAGGCAAAAAGGTGTTTAGCGAATTCACTATCAGTAAACAAACTAGACAAATAAGAAAAAAGTTTTAGGTTGAAGAAAACTGTTTCTAGGTGAAAACTTCTACCTGCCTGAAATGGTGAGCAGGACACTGAATAGCAAAACAAACAAAAAAAAATTTCACAGTCTCCTATGGATATATTGATTAGAATAACAAAAGAACAAAGACCATCTGAGACCTTTAAAAAACACAAACCCATTCACACAGTAGTTATAATAAACTTAAAAAACCACTTTATTTAAAAGGTAGTGATGGTCAGATTATAAAGGGAAACACCCAGATAATGCTATTTATCAGAGTATGGTTATGCTAAAATCAAAATAGGTAGATGTTACACTGTAAAGTATAAATGAAAAATTTAATGTATCTGTATTGATACCCATCAGCCCGACCACCAAGAAAAGTAATGTTCTTTTGTTTCTTTGTTTCAGAATTTAATGAGTACATATAATAAACTTTGACCAAATTATTTTCCTTTTGTTTTATGAGACACAGTTTCTTTGTGTCACTGTGGAATCTATTTTAGAACTTGCTCTGTAGACCAGGCTGGCCTCGAACTCAGAGATCCAACTTCTTCTGCCTCTGAGTGCTGGGATTAAAGGTGTGTGCCACCATTGCATCAGCAGGTAAGAGCGCTTAAGTCCTTCCAGAAGTCCTGAGTCTAATTCCCAAGAACAACAGGGTGGCTCACAACCTTCCATAATGAGATCTGGTGCCCACTTCTGGCCTGCTGGCATACATGTAGGCAGAATACTCTATACATAATAAATAAATCTTTTTAAAAGATTCTTTTCCTTTTTTTTCCTCTTATTTCTGTTGTATTAATGGGAAGTTATTAACTGGTAGCCGAAGACAACACTAAACCTTAAGAGTTAGAGTCTAAGTTCCAAACTTCTGTTATATTTTGTCTAAAGATGTTATGAAACGTGGACATATCCACAAGCCCTGGAAAGATGCCAGATCCTCATCTGAGACAGTTTATATTCAGCCTGAATCCAGCCTGTTCATGAAGGACATAGACACAGTGAGCAATGCTTTTCTGGTTGTTGTTTCTCCATTGAAAGCTCATTTACTTGGGAACTAAACCCATGGGTGTTGTACAAAATAATTCTGACTTTATTGTTGATGCACATTTTGACTTGATTTTTTTTCTGACTGATGTCCCCTTAAGTATTTTCTTCGTATATTCTCCTTTATGTATTTTAAATTGTTACACCACTGGGCTAATGTTTTCTGGAAAGAGAGGATTCCAGTAGGCCACAGGTATAAACAAAGTTATTTAAATTTAATATTAATGTTATTGTAAGACTGTAATTAATATTGTAGATTCTCTGAAATATAAGCTTGAGGTTGCTAATGTTTTATATCACAAATGACACTGTAAAAATTCACTTAATATAAGGTGAATTTGGATGTTAATTAATTTTATATTAATAATATGCTAAACAGAATGTCACTATTATAAAACACCTGTTTTAATTATAATTATGTTCTTAGTTTTTAATAAAATGACCATCTAAAAATCATTTTTAAAAAACAATGGAAAATTCCAATGGAAATTATGAGCAACTGAAATTAATTAATGCTTTTTTGTTTGAAAGTTTAGGTAAAATTTTGAGGGGGCAAACTCAATATTATGAGCTGGAACACATATTAAAGCCTTGTGAAGACTGAAAAACAATAAGAATAATAAAATCTATTCAAACATTAAAATTTTTTTCATTCTATCCCCTCCAATTCATCCCTATACCTTACTTTATGTACTCTTTTTTATGTTTGCATTTATTGTTTGAAAAATTCATACATTATATTTTGATAATAATCTACTTCTCCAATTTCTTTCAGATTCTTTCCCTTCTTTATCCACCCAACTTTGTGTTTGTTCTCTCTCTTAAAAACAAAAGCAAACACAAAACAAGAGCAACACAATAAATCATGGAGTCCACTTTTTGCTAGCCAATGTGTCTGCTCACTGGGTGGACTATAACAATCTTAAATATATTTAATAGATTAAGATAACTTTAAAAGGTTCAAAATAATAAAAGATAGATACTAAAAGGATATAAAAGTCCTCGATTTCACTTGAGTGTCTTAGCACCTTCCTCTACTATTGTTTTCTGCTGGCCAGTGAGTTAGAAGGACAAAAAGAACCAGGTGGCATGACAAGCGGAAAGATTCACTTTGTCAACTTTGCCTGTGGGTCTTATAGATAAAAACTGGGATTGGCCATTTAGGACACGTCAACCAATGAACTTTAAAAGCCATAAACATGACTGTTGAAAAGAAATACTGAGAAAACATTGTGTCGTCAGCTGCTTTGATTCATCCAAAGAATTTCTAAAGAAGAGAAATAGGCTACTCTCTGGTGAGGGAAGTTGGGTCAAGGGTGGTTTTACAAAATGGAAAAAAATAACAGCATTTAAAACAAGAGTGAAGGAAATATAATAGAAAACAACTAGCAATTCAGGTACAAAAGCAGAGAGCTGGTGGAAAAGGTGTCCTCAAATAGCAGAGGGTGAATTTAACACAAAAGGTAAATTGAGTTGTCCTCACTCATAGCACAGATATTTCTGTTGTAACAGATGGAGTTCATGGTGTTTACAAAAGAAAGGAACTTGAGAATTTCTTTTCTGATTGATTAATCAACCTGAGAATGAAGATGATGAAACAGAATTAGGAGCCTGAAGTTCAGGAGAGAAGAGTGGGTAGGACGTAGTCATTTAAGAGAATGGAGGAATGAATGGAATAGGAAATAGAACATTTGGGTAGTTAAAGTGATTAACTGTGAATGTGTGAGTCAACTCAACTAACTGGCTTTATCAAAAAAAAATGTTCATCCAATCAGACACAAGTAGAAGTAGGTGGGGGTCAGATATACCCAGGATCAGACACATGTGCAACAAAGGGGAGTCATTGACAGTGAAGTTATGGGAAAAAAGAGAAGAAACAAAGTAAGTAATTAGAATTAAGGGATTTCAATTCATAAAGAGGCAGAACTAGCAAGACATAACCTTAGTAAGAAGGTACAGAACAGGTAAGAGATGCCATTAGAAAACAGAGTGTTTAGATTTAGGCTTGTAGAGGAATTTCTGTTATTGGCATTTTTTGATTAAAACGGAAGGAGTTTCAGAAATAGTTCAAGGGAGAAAAAAACAATGTCAGAGAAGAGCAGGCAACAAAATGAATGTTAGGATTTGGAAAGGTAATTTCTGTGAGTATTGGCAACCGTCACAGTTACAACAAAAATAGTGTCAGAGTGATAGCAAGCCAGGCATAACATCCTCAGGTCCAAGGCTGCCATGGTTGGGGATCTGATGAAATGGAACCTGGGAGAGAAGCTCTAGGGAGGGCAATACGATCTGGGCTTCACATCACTTCTAGAATACGCAGTAGAAATTTATAAGGTCTAAGTGGTGGAAGAAAGGCAGCCACTCAGAGGAGATTCAAAGACCAGGGAGAGTCCTCAGGAAAGAGCCTAGTTTCAAATGTGTTTCTGATGACAGAACAGTCTTTGTCTATAAATAGCCCGGGAAAGATTCTGCTTTTCTGGCTGCTGCAATGTCTACTCTGTCTTAACACTTCATGTGGAGCTGTGTGAAGACTCGCTGCTGTATCTCTGGCATCCTCAGCAAACCCCATTCCGCCACACCACTGACAACTTGAAGACTTCACACTTACTGATCGCAGAAGTTTCTGTGTGGTGAGCAGAAGCTCTCTTTCTCTTGTTCTCTCTCTATTGGCAGAATGAATTCCCATAACACTTACATTTAAATATGCATATCTTTGTGGTTCTCACTACATTTCTCTCTCTCTCTCTCCCCCTCTCTTTATCTCACTCTTTTCCCTCCCCCTCTTTCTCCCTCTCTCTTTTTTCTCTCTCTTTACCTTTGGAGCAACTTCTTAACCACCCAACCTACTCAATTCCTCCTTCTTTGAAGGAAAAAAGATATACAAAGTTATGAGATAGTTCAAAACATTTTAGGGCACAGTTAAAAGAGAAAACAAGAAGCTATATTATCAAGACCCACAGTAGGAAGTGAGAGCATGTGGTTTGTAAATACTTCCTAAAATGTCAAGTGGGATGTGATGGATCCTAAAGGAATCAAAGAGCATTGTCCACTCAGCTGGATCCAGAATCTGTTAAGAGATAGTCTTCTGAGTGGGGTTTTCAGAGAATTATCAAGAAGGCTTAACTGCAGGGCCAGCATCTTTTAGTTGCAGCAGCACAGATGCGAAAAGATCCCAGGGGAAAAAAAAAGCATGTTACTGTAGGTGAATTTACCTCATTGTTGCTGCTGGTCCTGTCGTCTGTCACTGCCATCAGAACTCAACCTTCTTTGCCTTCCAAGTTGTGTTTAAAACAAAACAACTAACTCTCCAGAAATCATAGGGGTTTCAACACCAGAGTGGGGCTGCTGAGGCATCCTGTTTTGGACTGAGCAGCCACAGGATTCCTGACCTCTCCAGTGTGTATCAGGCCATTGTTTAACTATCTGGAATGTATCCTGTAAGCCAGGCTAGAAAATTCCTTTTGCAATATTTATTCATTTTTGTTTCTTCTGTTTCTCTTGAGAAAACTGACCCATGGAAGAGTATACTATAAGAGAAGAAAAATTCTCAAACAGAGCAATACAGAAAATTACCCAATGGTTGATTTTGTGGTTGTCTTAAAAGCCTCCCTGAGCCCAATGTAAAATTCAAGAATTTGTTTTGAACAAATGCCTTCCAAAGACTGCAATCTGCGAAATAGGAGATATTCAAAGGACTCTCCTCTAATCAAATTTATTTAAAAAATTCCAAACCTCCTTCACTTTTACCCAAAATGCAGATGTTTTTAATTCAAAGAACTATATTTTGTTTCCAACAAGACCTAAGTGATTGTGTATTGAAGATGTGGAATAATACACACCCAAACCATTTTCAGCAATAAGTGAAATTAAGGTATCTTTTTGTACTTGTTTCTTCTGAAAGTGGATTTGATGTTATCTGGTTTGTGGCATTGATTTCCACTCCCCCCACCCCCAGTGATAATAACAAGCCTGATACACAGTGTTTTTTTTACAAAACACTTCATACAAATGTCTCAGGTGATTCTTCCAAATGCTTCTGTGAGGTGGAAAACATAACAGTTATTAGTTTAAGCTTGTGTTTGAAGAGCCAGCCAACTATGCATGACAGGGTAGTGACAGAAAATCCCTTGTTCGTTTCCTTATGAGTGCTTCATCTCTTTTGGTGTGTTGCACATCAGAGAAGAACAAGCAATTAGAAAATAACTAGATGACATGTTTGTTCGTCTAAACATTCTCTTTTGACAAGTAAGTACTTTCATATTCCTTCCCTAGGTCTATGGTGAAAAAAGATGTAGCTTCCCATCTTGAAGAAGTTTATTGAAGAGAAGAACAAAGAAAGAAGTTGTAATTTTCCTGAATGATGGTGAAGGGTGGGATTGAAATGAGTTTATGTCAGAGAACCAGACAGTGGTTAACTCTCTTCTAAAACCTCACAAATAAAAAAGGACCTCTCAAAAGAATGGGATTGGGAATTCACTTCTATTAATGTCTCATTAGTAGAACGTTTCCCATTAATTTATGAGGAGCCCACAATTTCACACAATTCCCCTGATGCTCAAGAATTCAGTGCTGAGCCTCATTGGCCCAGAGGGACACTTGAAGACTTTGACATTGTTTTCTCAAGAGATTGACAGACTTTCTTGGTATCAAGTGTTTGTTCACTCTTAACCTTACATGAAGGAAATTCATAAAATCCCAGTAGGTACAATTGTCAGTATTACACACTAGGTAGGTTCAAGGTAATTAATATATCATTTAGGAAGAAATCTTTCCTATTTTGTTCATTGCTTTTTTCTTTCATTAAAAAATGCTTCAATCCAGTAAAGATGTAGGGGCTGCATTTTCAACAAGCACATATATTAAGACAGATTTGCACCACCACTCCATCAAACACATCATGAAGTCCTAAACAGAAATACCCCAAAACTTGAATTTTTTTTGAAAGTAGCCTTAGATAGGTAAACAAGTTAAAAGGAAGTCATTAGCATAGGGTCTAATCAACTATGACTGCTTTTCTTAATAAAAGGAGAAGTTAAGCAAAAGACTCATACTCCAACTGAAGCTCTTAACAAAGGTAGGGATCAGAGTGACAGTCACCAAAGACAGCAGAACATGTGGAATGGAACTGATCTGAGTGTATGAGAGAAGCTGCATGCCCCATGGATGATATGCGTGTGCGCGCACGCACAAGAGAGAGAGAGAGAGAGAGAGAGAGAGAGAGAGAGAGAGAGAGAGAGAGAGAGAAAGGGGCGAGGCTACCCAAGACCTTTGGAATCCAGAAGATCCTAAGTGAGTCCAAGACATTATGCAAACACATAATTATAAATGCACACAGCTATTTATACTGTTGATTTGGGTTTTGCTTTGATCTGATTGTAGCTGTGCCTTGGTTCTTTCATTTTAAAATAAATCAAAAATTACGTAGTATGCTTTTTTCTTATAGGAACCCTCAGTTAAGCGATTAGATATTTTAAAGAGACACTTAACTTTAAAATTTTAATTGTATTACTTCTAATTAGGTTAGTGTGTTTGTGTATGGGTGTATGCACCTGAATGTAGAAGCCCATGCTTGGATGCCAGAAGAGAGAGCTAGATCCCTTAGAGTCAGAGATACAAACGATTGTGAGCTCCTGGATACAAGTTGCTGAACAGAACTCAGGTCTTTTCCAGAGCAGCAAACTGTTGAGCCACATGTCCAGACTGAGACATTGATCCTCTAAGTGATGAAATTTTACTAAAAGTGGAACTTTTAAAAGTTGGGCTTTGTTTTATACTGCAATAATAGTATTTCCTTGAGATTGTAAGGAAAACTAGGAATGATTTAATAGTGATGTGTTTGCATATCAAGTGGACAAGGCATCGGTCTTTCTCAACTTGACATAAATTGGAGACACGGGGAAGAAGGGCCCTCAATTGAGATATTGTGAGATAAGATTGGCCCATGGGCATGTCGTTGGAACAACTTTCTTGATTACAAATCGATATGACATGGACCAGTCCACCATGAGCTATGTCACACCTGGATGATATAGGTAAGCAGGTTGAGGAATCCAGTAAGCAGTTTTCCCATATGGTTCCTGTCTCTGCTTCTGTTTGAGTTCCTACTCTGACTTCCCTCAATGCCGGTCTCTGATACAGATTCGTAACTGACTTTTGTCATGGTATTGATTGCAGCAGCATGAACCAAACTAACTCCATATAGGGAAAGCAGAGCCATAACTGTGCCCTTTAGTTCCTTCATTCAGAGGCCTGCTGACTAATTTCACAGTTTACTTTCCTGACCGCTAATATGTCTTTGTTTTGAATAAATGCCCAGGTTACTTTGTAATCCCTGTGATTCTTTGTTTCAATTCTTCAAGTAGGAGGCCATGAATCTGGAAATACCTAGGCACTGTTCCAACCATAGGTAACACTTACATCATAAGTTGGTTTTCTATTGGTGTTTGGCTACCTAACTAGTCTGTAAAATTGTAAATGTTTCTCAGGTTTTCAGATGTTATAATTCTTTTTACAATGTGATTACTCAAGAATGCTGTTGTACATATGAGCCCTGGTGTAATACTTTCTAAAAGAGTCCTTGGAATATTAAGTAAAATTGTTTGTGAAAAAATACAAAGATGACCCATAAAAATAACTTAATAAATGTCATTTGGAATACAATTTAACCTAATACAAGAAATGTGTTTGAAATTAAGCATTATGAGTTTAAGGTTTTACCAATTCCTTGCCCTGGAGAAAGCTACTTAATGTCTCCACATTCACGAAGATTTGAGAGCAGACTTCTGTAGTTCTTGTAATACTATAGTGCTATGCTGCAAGCATGGTTGCATAAAATATGTAAAGCTCCAAGCATAATGGTTATCATAGTACAAGGATGGAATAATTGAGTATTGCCTGTTGATTACTGAATTTCTCTTCGTTGCCACTAGAATTAGATGTTAAGATTATATTACTGGAAACATCATGAACTTTCATTGTAAAAAATAAAGCAATGAAGTCGAAACTGAGCTGGAACTTTCCTCCATTATGGCTCTTTTCCATAGTGCTGGAGATGCTAGGCAGAGTGCCAGGGGAGAAAAGTCTTCAACAGTCTTATCCAGCTCTAAGTCATGTAGACTACAAAACCAACCTGCCAGGGAAGATCCTAGTACTGGTGCTACAATGGTATGGAGGTGATCAGGGTACCAAGCACTAGCCTGATAGGTTTGAAGCTCATTCCACAGGAGGAATTCATTTCCCGCCCTAAAAACCTAGTCAGAACCCTTTCTAGGGAGGTCATAGGACTTAGGGTAGAATTCACTATGGTTGTTTGGGTAAGTACACATGACTTCATACTGCCTTCTAAATATTTATGCTTTTACGCAGAGTTCAGTGCTGCTTTCAGCTTTACTCAGAGAAGCTTCTTTTTTTGGGTGAGTGATGGTTAATGTAGAGATTATATATATATATATATATATATATATATATATATATATATATATATATATATATAATATATATATATATATATAGAGAGAGAGAGAGAGAGAGATTTTATATATAATACATTTATGGCATAATATTCAGCAGCATCTTGTTCTCACTATATATATATATGTATATATATGGGTGTATGTATGTATATGTATGTATATTTCCTACAATATCAAAGCACATTTCAGAAGAAGGAGCAAAAATGTAAGAGCTGGAAGATGGGAATGAGTGCTATAAAATGCTGTTTCCAGAATTTGGCATGGATAATGCCAAAATTAAAATTATAGCAGTCAGCAATAGATATTGTGCAAGATCTGAAAACAACTGTAATTGGCCCTCAGAACTTAGTAGGACCCCAGACCTTAGCAAAACCGATACTATTATGAAAATATCATCCATTCATGTCTTGGAACTCAGCATATAGAGAAAACCACCAGTAAAAATGAGAACAAAGACCTATTCCATCAAAGTCCATAGTTCTGAAAAAGGTGTTAAATGCAATAATTTTGTTTTTTTACTTCTTTAGTTCAGCTTCTGAAAAACAGTTTTTATTAACAGATTTGTGTCAATTTTGGATGTGGGTTTTATTTCTCTGTGTGTGTGTGTGTGTGTGTGTGTGTGTGTGTGTGTGTGTGTGCACACGCACGCTTAAAAGCTCACCCAGAGAAAGGTTAAGGACTGTTCTCAGTCCCAACAATCCAGGGTTGTCACTGGCCATCTAAAAAAGAGTTCTTATCACCTTGAACTAGTGTTCAAGTGATCTTTTCTGATGGATGCCTCACAACACAATGAGGCTAGTCAACATCCTAACACAGAAGAGAAGTTCAAAGCCCCCAGCCCTCCAGAGGTGCTATAGGAAGTTCAAGTTTGCAGAAGAAGGGGGAGTCATAGTTCCTGGTGGTGTAGCCACTGGTACATTGCCCCCATTCAAGCAAATAATCCCGACCCACACTCACACATGCAGCCCTAAGTAAATATAGTGGGTTACACACACACACACACACACACACACACACACACACAGAAACATACACACTCTCTTGTAGTAATATGAGCGGCGGCGGGGCTACGTCCCCAAAACCCCCATCCGCCTGCCCGGCTAGCTTATGCCCCGAAATAATTACACACAAACTGTATTCTTTTAAACACTGCTTTGGCCCATTTCTATCTAGCCTCTTCTAGGCTAATTCTCACATATTAATTTAGCCCATTTCTAATCATCTGTGTAGCACCGGTCTTACCGGGAAGATTCTAGCCTAAGTCCATCCTGGGGTTGGAGCTTCATAGCGTGCGTCTTCCCTGGAGCAGGTAGCATGGCGTCTCTCCTGTGTCTGCTCCGGAGAGGAGAGCTGTCGAGTCTGACCTCACTTCCTCTTCCTCCCAGCGTTCTGTTCTGTTTACTCCACCCACCTAAGGGTGGGCCTATCCAATGGGCCTAGCAGTTTCTTTATTGCTTAGCCAATGAAATCAACAGATTGACATATGACACTCCCACATCACTCTCTCTCTCTTTCACACACACACACACACACACACACACACACACACACACACACAAGACCAGAAAGTAGAAGGGGAGCTTGAGAAGAAGGGATTTGGTGAGTTTGGGTCAGAATAATGAAGTGCAGGAGACTGTGATCAAAAAATGATGATAAAAAGAAAACAAAGTCTAGAGGATACTATGGGGAAAATTGGAGAAGTAAGATGTTTTAAAACATAAGCAAGTCATTTGCACTTTTTGGAAAGCACAGACCTGAATAAAATTGTTACTGTTAAGAAATGGATAACTTCTAAAAACAAAGATAGTATCAAATTTGTGTGGCTACACCAATAAAAGCTAATTTCATACACAGATGTCCAAACGGATTATTCTTGTTTAGATAGCATAGCTTTCTTTCTTTTAGTGAGTGATGGGAACCAAGAGCTTTGTGCCGTGTGGCTCTGAAATCTCTATGGTCTTCCTGTCTTCTATTTTTGAGCAGCAGAGAATATGAAAGAGGAGTGAGAGAGAATAAGAATAAGAAATAGCAGAAGCTGCAGCAACAGAAACAGAAGGCATATCTATTTTTACAAAGTTCAAGTTTAGAGGAGACCACCCTCCTTTGACTCTTGTACTGCTGATGTAAATTAATGCAACGGGAACATGAAATCCAGTACCTAAAAGCAACAAAAGAGAAATCTTGATAGAGCCAACATGGGGTTACTGAGAAACCTGGTACTAGGGAAATTCCCAGAAATCCACAAAGATGATCCAGCTAAGACCCCTAGCAATAGTAGAGAGGGTGCTTGAACTGGCCTTCCCCTGTAATCAGATTAGTGACTACCCTAATTGTTATCATAGAACCTACATCCAGTAACTGATGGAAGCAGATATAGTGATCTACAGCCAAGCACTGGGCTGAGCTCCAGGAGTTAAATTGAAGAGAGGAAGGAGGGATCATGTGAGCAAGGGGGTCAAGACCATGATGGGGAAAACCACAGAGACAGCTGACCTGAGCTAGTGGGAGCTCACAGACTCAGGACTGACAGCTAGGGAACCTGAACGGCCACCAAACTAGGCCCTCTGGATGTGGGTGGCAGTTATGTGGCTTGATCTGTTGGGGGGACCCCTGGCAGTGGGACCAGGACTGATCCTGGGTACATGAACTGACTTTTTGGAGCCCATTCCCTAGGATGGGATTCTTTTCTCTGCCTTGATACAAGGGGCAGGGGCTTGGTCCCGCCTCAACTTGGTATGTCAGATTTTGTTGAATCCCCAAAGCAGAACTTACCCCCTCAGAGGAGTAGAATGGGGGGGGGGGGTAATATTGGAAGAGTGAGGGTGGGAGAAGGGGAGGGAGGGAAGGAGAAAGGGAGGGGGAAGTTTTAGAAAAATGAAAAAAAATTAAAGAAAAATATTTAAAAAAAAGAAAAGTCCTAGTTTTGCAGATTCACACCAACAGCCAACTGCTCCAGAAGGAGTTATAACTGCTCTAGAGCTCCACCCACATTCAGTGGTCAGCTACTCTTGGAGCTCCAAATTGGAACTCTGAACTTCTGGAACAATTGAGAACTACTGCCTGGGAAATAAATAGACGGCCCAGTGGTAAAGTAGGCTTGCTTCTCCCTGAGGACCCTAGTTCCACTACCAGCACCCATGCAAGGAGGCTAACAGCTCCATCTAACTATTCTTCCAGTGTATCAGATGCTCTTTTCCAGCCTCCACAGTCAAACACACACACACACACACACACACACACACACACACACACACACACACCTCTTTTTTTTTTTTTTTATTTTTCGAGACAGGGTTTCTCTGTAGCTTTTGGTTCCTGTCCTGGAACTAGCTCTTGTAGAACAGGCTGGCCTTGAACTCACAGAGATCCGCCTGCCACTGCCTCCCGAGTGCTGGGATTAAAGGCGTGCGCCACCACCGCCCGGCCACACACCTTTTTTATGGCTTTTTTTAAAAAAGATGCTTACATGTGGAGAGATAGGAATGAGACAGGTTACTAATCCCCATCTCAAGACATGGTTAGTAATGATGGATTTAAGAATAGTCTTCCAAAAGAATTTTAGATTATTGTCCAAATGTCTTTGCAAAGCTCCACTTCCGCTCATGTCTAACAGCTAAGGGAGTCCATACAGCTACAGACAGTTGCTTGGCACAGCCAGGAGAGTCTGAAGTTATCAGACATGGCCGAGTTTTACAATTCTCATTAGTTTGCTTGCTAGAAGATTGTTAAAAGCAAACTGAATGTTCAGTAGAACCACTTGGCTTCTGGAAGGCCTTTTTCCTAAAACTCACTAGGTCAGCAGCAGCTACTGGATAGTTTTCTACTGATGCCTTAGAAGCTCAAATTTTCCTTGCCAAGAAATGATGTTCAGTTCTCGAAAAGCAATGCACTGTTTGCAAATGTGAGAAATCTGCCAGACTGTGCATGCATTTTCTATGAATTAATAGGCCCAGTCAAATGGCTTATAGCTGATCCTATGCCCGTGAGAATTCAGAAGCAGCCCGAAGGAAATAAGCATCCATCAGCATTGATTTTCTAACTGAATCATACTGGTCCATAATAAAAGAGAACCAGTAGATAATGCCTTTTTAGAATACTCAAACAGACTGCATTCAATTTGAAAAGAAAATAACTCTTTGCCTTAAATTATCATTAAAATTATGTTATTTTTTCTTTTGTTTTGAGGTAAAGTCTATGTATCCAAAACTTCCCTCAAGGCTCAATCTTAACTAAGATTGAGTTTGAACTTCTGATCCTTTTCCTTCTAGCTCCCCAGTACTGGGATTATAGCTGTGTACCAATACAACCAGTTTACAGAATTCTGAGGACAGAACCTCAGACTTCATGTTAGGCAAGCACTCTACCATTTGAGTTATACCATCACTTAAAAGTTGCATTCTTATAACAGAAAACAAAGTTCATTCTTATTTCCTAGGTGACTTTTTAGATTATATAATTTAATCATGTAGCAGTCTTTTCTAAAAACTATTTAGATTAATAAATAGGAAATTACCATGTGAAAAACATCTGCTATCACTGAAGAACTATCCAGAAAGGATCACCAAGCAAACAGAATTATGACTTATGAAGAAAAATCAGCAGGGTAAAAATCTTTGTGTGTGTATGTGTGTGTATTGATATATATATATATATATATCTGCTGCCCAGTGGAATAATAAGAATAATAATCATAGTTCACTGAAGATCAAAGATGGCTTTGGAGTTGGATAATGGCTATTGTTTTCTAAATCCAAGCATCTTGTTAAAAGAAAAATTCATAGTTTCTGTCTCATATCAAGTGTCATCTGGTATAGAAAAGGAAGAAGAAAGAATTTAGGAAATTTTTTACTTTTCTCCATACCCATTTTTGTCTCTATTGTACCTTTTTGAATATATGTCTATATAAATAATGTTCATTGAATACATGTCTATATAAATATATGTTTAAGTTTTCTACAATGAACAATAAATTTTCCTGCAGTAATCTTTGAAGATTCTAGGAAGAAGATGGGTCCCCACAACAATGAATCCACCTGGTTGATATGATGTCATGATATTGATAATTCTACTTCAAGACCAGTTTTGTGTACCAGCTGCTCAAGATGGTTCCAACTTTGTTAGCTGAAATGGTACACCTTCTTCTAAAGTTCTGGCCAGAGCTTCAGATAGGAACCTCAGGAAAGCCCTATCGAATACTCAGAGACTATTTGCCATTATGCCAGAAAATAATCTTGAGACTTAACCATTATTTTACTTTTATTGGATTCCATAGAAAGAACATCACCCCGATGACAGCTAGAAGTAATTCTAGAAGACAATTTTTCCTATCCCAACAAAGTTTGTCCTCAGAGTTAGGGACATCAATTAGGGGATGATTATAACTGGTATAGGGTTGAGCGTTAGTATGGAATTTATGTAGGCTCAGAGATCTCTTTGAAAAAAATGAATAAAGGAAAATTGGATTGGATAATAGGTAGATTAGTGTGAGTTTACTCACACTAGTAATAATAGTGAGTAATAGAGTGAATACTTGTGAGCTACTTTTATAGGCAATTTACATTGGTATAGATTCTCATATTAATACAAATTATATTGAATATGCTATTTTTGTTGACAATATTTGTATACCTAGACAAAGTTATTTTGTCATAGTATATACATGCATGCTTCTACCTCTGCTAAAGACATTTTGTATATTGATATAATTTAGGATATATTTATCATAATGCACTGTACATTTCTACCTCTGATCAAGATATTTATACATTGTTTACATTTTAAGATCATTGCCCTCACTTGTTGCACAGATTTTAAAGTTTGTTTAATATTTTAATATGAAGTCTTAGTCTTTAAGTTTTATAGGTATTAAGAATTATAGGTCAATAGTCATCCATGTTTGTCATACTTATAGTTAGACTAATCAGGTTCTTTAGATACATAGAGATTGTATTCTGCATAGATAGGTAATCTTTAACCACTTCAAAAAGCTGTAGAATATAACATTTAAATAACTTAGGTTTTGTTGATGTGACACACAATTGCTCCTGACTGTATCTATCTATTCCCTAGAGAATGTTCTGCACTGAAGACAATCCACTTGGAGCTAGTGTTCTTTTGGCAAAACTGGCCTTTGGGCAAGAAACTGCCCATGCCTGGACCACTGACAATATGCACAGTGTTCAGGCAGAACATGCCATATACAAGAAAAAAGACTGTCAAATATTGCCAAGACAGGGTAAGACGGTTTTGAAAAATTTTTGCCTCTGAAAATGTTCTGTCAGTTACTCTAGGCCTTAGTCAAATTTGATTGCTCCAATGTTGCAAATGAGACTATTGGTAATCACCCAGGTAGCTAGTAGTCTCTCATTTATTGTTTATTTTTGAAGTTGCTTAGTTGCACTTTCTATTTACTTAAGTAATAGTATTTACCTTCTCAGGTCTTCAATGGGGTTGAATAGTCATAGTTACTTTCCTCTCATGACTTGGCCAAGCTGTTTCTAATACAAGATTTAGACTCTTTAGGATAGGATAATTACTAAACATTTAGTTTATGTTTCTTGCTTGATATTGTGTATGCTAGCTGTAATTCTAATTTTTATATTTTATACTTGTTCTTATTGTATATAGTTTTGCATTAGACTTTTAGAACTCTCTTATTTAGATAAAAGGGGGAGGTGTTGTGGGAACTCCCTCAGCCAATATCATTTAAGATACCAGCCCACTTGTGCATGGTCTCATATAATATAAATGCAGTCATAAAGCTTGAATGTGCTCTCTTTCTTCTGACTGCTACAAATTGGTTCCTGTTCCCTGTTTGTACAGGCTGTGTTCTATGAGTCTACCTCTAAATAACTCAATTCTGAACTAGTATGGAGTTTCTTTTTAGCATCCACCTTTAAGGAAATAAAGCTGAAACCTATCAAAGTGACCTTAAGCATTTAATGTAAGACTTGTGTTTCATGGTAATAAAAGGAAGATCTTTGATTAATAGTGAAGTACTAGATGATAAGTCATAAATTACTAGAATAGATTTTAAAGTCCCCAAAATAAGTTCCCTGTTCATTAGCAAGAGAGGAAAAAAGCAAAATTATTGTAATTTATAGGAGGACTACATTCAACAATTTGTCCTCCAAATCTAAATATTCAGACTTAAAGAGTAGAGACCACAAACATAAAATAGTGTAGAGATTATTGTAATAATTTCATAGATGTCACAGTTTATATCACCACCTGCCTACTTTTCCTTATATAAAAGTTATAAAAGTTGTGGTGGAAAGAGAGTAGTTTTCAAGTTTAGAGACACATAGGCTATGACCAAACCATCTACACTATAATCCTCCATTGCCAAAGATGGAAACAAAGAGTTAGGACGTATGCCTATTTTCTCTTTGGCGCTAGTACTCAGGGACTCTAGTGTATTGACCCTGAGAAGTAAGGGTCATTTCATTCAGGCTAGAGATGAACCAACAGTCTGAGACTCTCCAGTTAAGGTGCAGAAATGACAGTGTAACCAAAAGCAAATAGTTATACGATCACTGTAACAACACATTTTAAGAGTACGTGCTAACCCAACTCAACTTCAAAACCAGTGGACAGTACTGCAAAATGTCTGGTCACAAAATGTTTGATCACAGCAGGAAAATTTAGCCAAATATTGAAAGCAAACCACTTACTATTGGGAACAGACAATCCTTCACAGGTAATTGGTTGGTGCACATGTCCTCTCATTTACTTTTTCACCTAATCATAAAGTAATAGCATTCTTGCACTTTGGCAGTGCAAAAGCCATTACTTTCCAATCAAATCAAGAGAAATACATGAAACTTGAGTACAAGAAAAGCCATTTGGAGTTATATCAATTTCCTCTTGTACATTAAAACAGCATGGATTTGTATTTACTAAAAGGATTATCATATTAAACAGAAAGAATTAAAAACAAATTATTATTCTATTCTAAAATTTATTTTGCATGAATGAAGCCAGGTGATTGCAAACAAATATTTTTTAGGTGTTCTTCCAAAACCAATAGTAAAGTTCAATATACAGAGTAGGCATATATTCTTTTATCCTGTGGGCCCAGCTGTTAGTCACTATTCTTCAAGAGGCAAAAGTAAATAGACTGAATGCTAGAGATGCATCTGGAACATTTGCTATGTCTGCTATCTTCAGCTCATGTTCTTTTCTGAGAAGAAATTTTGTGAAGCCAAAGGAAACTATGCCAAAATATCTATATTTGTTAGTATTTTCTCCCCTAGACATGGCAAGTAGGCATTAAATTATCAGGCTTGTTGTACATTTACAAGTATCCTGGGCTGCATCCAGCCAGCTCTCATTGCTTTAGAGCCAGTTTATTTCCGGCAGAAAGGCCTTGGCTTCAGCTGGAATTATAAAACTAGAGTTAAGATGTTCTGGTTTAAGCAACTTTCCCTTGTTCACCAGGAAAAGAATGAAACTGACTGAGAAGTACATGGATTCAGCATGGACATGTAAGAAACTCCTTCATTTATCTGAGTTTAAGATACTCCAATGGTTCTTTTCCTTTGTTCTCTCCAGCAAGGACAGACTAAGAGACATTTTAGAATTTCATCCCTGAGAATTTGTTGAAATGAAAGAACATTTTTTGCACTTAATTCCCCTCAAATGATGCCCACCCACTTTAGTTACTCAACTGAGAGAGCTGCTGAGAGAAACAATTAAGAGACTGTGCAAATATGTGAATTAAAGCAATCCCAACTTCCAGATAAAAATTAAGTCTCTCTTTATATTTTCCACTCAGGTTAAAACATGCTGGAGATTCACTCAAGTCAAAACAAGCAGAAATCAGTTCCTTTGATTTACTTGCTTCCTTTGGCAGATGTATTGTACGGGTCTCTCAGAGGAACCAAACATGAAACAACTTACTCGGGTGTGATGATCACGGAGTGACAGTGAGGTTGGCTTTAATTGTCACTGTGACACAATCTGGAGTAATATGGGGACAGTGTCACACAGAGGATTTTCTGCTATGATTTGGCGTGTAGTTATGTCCTGGGGAGACTGCTATAATTAGATTAAACTGAAGTGGTAGACTGTCTGGTTTGGGGGTTTTCACGATGATGGACTCTAACCTGTAAGTTGAAATCACCCTGTTCTTTTCTAAGCTGTATTTGAGCTTTTTTGTAATTACAATAAATCTGTGGTAAGTTGACAATTGGACAATGCAGGACCTTCCTTTCTATGAGCACACTATCTATCCAGCTTTAAAAATAAAAGCAGAATTTTGCAGTATTAAGTGATAAGACTTTCATTTTTGTCAAAACTGCCTGTGTATGTGACACTGTCACAAATGATGCTCTAACATTTTTGCATGAAAGGTATATTTTGCTTCTTTTTAATTGATTGCTAGTAAATTAATAAACCATTTTAGTTAACTGATTTAACTTACAAGCTCCAGTTATTGCATGTATGAATTTGTGTGTGAGTGAAATAGTTTTGAAAGAGATTATCTATATATTATACAGGTTATTTGTACAGTTAATGATGTTAATGCCTATAACAAAATATAGCGTATATATCATATATATGTGTACATATGTGTATGTATATATGTAGATAACTAAATATAGCTTAGATATGTGTATATGTATGTATATATTACATACATGTATGAGTGTTGCTTACTGCCTTGCTCTTCATGGCTTGTTCAGCCTGTTTTTGCTTTTCTTTTTAATTACTATTTTATTTTATTTCATACATAAGGCAGTACCACCTGCCCTGGGATAGCACTGCTCACAATGACCTACATCGTCCCTTATCAATCTCTAATAAGGAAAATACCTCACAAACTTGCCTACAGGCCAATCTTATGTAGAAATTTTTTATTTTTGTTTTCCTCTTCTCAGAGAACACTATCTTGTGTCAAGCTGATTTTAAAAAAAGCAACCAGAACATCCTGTATATGATAACTACATACAAATAATTTCAGAGTAAATATGATGCTTTGTTCATGATCATATACTTAGTATTATTTTTTCCTAAAACTGTGCTAGGTAAATATCTTTTCAGGGTCATTCATATTGATTTCCAAATTCCTGGGAGAAATTTAAATTTTTTTATGGTCTAAAGGTAAAAGTAACATTAATGTTTGATGTCAAAGAAAGGCTAGCAAAATACCTTAGTGGGCAAGAGCCAAGCCAGATAACCCGAGTTCTATCCCTGGAGCCTCCTCAGTGGATGAAGAGAACTGACTCCCTCCGATTGTCCTCTGACCCCCATGAACATATGCTGTGACATGCATATTGGTAGATCCCCAATAAAATTATAAAACAAGAAAAATAGTAAATGAAAGAATAAATAAGATGAAAAAAGAGAAGAAAACCCTGCTTTTATTTGTAATACTCTGTCAGATTTATTCACTCAGTGCTTCAGAGATTATTTAGTCATAAACGTATCCCCAAAATGTAATGGCAGTAAGAATTGTGAGGACAGATTAGACGTTAACTGGGCAATGAATCAAAACCCCATGACCCCTTCTGAGCTCTTGAACTGTCCTGCTGGGCTTACTTGAGAAGCCCACAACAGGCGCTGTTTGACACTTCACGAAGGTCATTTTTGACAGGTGGTTGTTGGTTTGCTGACTTATCATCTTTTTATTTTAATCCTTTGCTTTTTCTGAATTTGGAGATGGGGATTCTTTTGTGTGCTTCAGCCTTCCCTCATTAGCTTCCTCGGGATTACCACTGAGGATTGTAAGAGTGGGGTGGAGTAGGGAGGCTTTGGAATGACAACACTTCAGCTTTTTTTTGTTTCTCTGAGCAGTGAGGAATATTGTCACTGGGGCTTCTGGAGGATGGATTATTTTCTTGGCAGGTAGCGTGGTCCTGTGGAGGCTCATTACGCTTTCTATTGGGGAGATCTAAAGCGCACAGTTGAATGCTGTCACAAAGAAGGAAGTGGCTGCAGACTGATTCCTAATGGGGCTGCAAAAACTACAACTGTTTTTTGATCTCTGAATTCCAAACGGGGCTTTTACAGTTGTCATATTATTGACTGCTCATTCCAGAACCATGATTCGCCTCCATTCTAAATCTTTTATGTGCCCAGTGTTATTCTGATGCTTAGCATTACACGAGCTGATCGCCCCTTTTGTGTGTCTAATAATATCAATATTTCTTTCTGAGTACCTGAGTAGCTCTGATGTGTGTGTGTGTGTGTGTGTGTGTGTGTGTGTGTGTGTTGGTGTGTTTCACAAAAGGGCTGTTTTTTCAGGTCTTACTGTCTCCAGGTTAATCATTTATACATCAAATTTGGTTGTCTTTTCTTTCTGTTTATTTTGCAACTATTTATAATATCCAGTATTTTATTACCAACAGAAAAATATTTAAAGATTAATTTTTTTAATTTTTATGTAGTTTGGCCTGTGAGTATGTGTTTATGCATGCAAGGAAACAGGCCAGTGCAATGCCTGCTGAGGCCAGCACCCAGATTATCCAGGAGCTGGAGTTACCTGTAAGTTTCTCAGCGTAGGTCCTAGAAAGCTAACTAGGGTCTTAGGCAAGAGCAGTACATGCTATTAACTGCTGACTTCTCTCTTAAACCCCAGGAAGCATAATTTGTGTGATTACTTGGTTGAGTGAAATAGAAGAAATTTCTTTTTTAAAAAATTTAATTTAATTTCTCTCTCTCTCTCTCTCTCTCTCTCTCTCTCTCTGTGTGTGTGTGTGTGTGTGTGTGTGTGTGTGTGTGTGTGTGTGTGTGGAGAGAGAGATAGATGGATAGAGAGAGAGAGAGAGAGAGAGAGAGAGAGAGAGAGAGAGAGAGAGAGAAAGAATACATGAGTGTCTGCAGAGGCCAGAAGGTATCAGGTCCCCTGGAATTGGAGCTACAAATGGTTATAAGTCTTCTGATGTGGACGTTAGGAACTGAACTTGGGTCTTCTAAAAGACCAGCATATGCTCTTAACCTCCATGTCACCTCCTTGGTCCTTAATGTCTTATTTTTGGTAGGAAAAGGTCTATCAAATTTTGCCCAATAAAGAGCTTACATTTTGGTTGATGATTGGAGTGTACTTTTTTTTTTAATGAACAGTGTATATCTGATGATAAAACTGAAAAAACGGCATTTATTTAGTATACAACAATTGTGTTTACTTCTCAATAATAATTATTTCCTTTTGGGAGGAAAATATGATTCAAGGAGAACTTTTCTTCCTTTCATGAAATACGACATTTGTCAATTGTCAGTTACTCACCTTTTCTCAGCTGCAATTCAGTGAGAATGGATGTGCTGACAACCTTGAGTCATGAGTGCTGACAGCATGAGACAGGATTTATTCCCGTATAGGCAATGATATTTTAACATGCAACATGGGAGTATCTTTTTCTTCTTCTTCTTCTTCTTCTTCTTCTTCTTCTTCTTCTTCTTCTTCTTCTTCTTCTTCTTCTTCTTCTTCTTCTTCTTCTTCTTCTTCATTTTAGTTTTTCTAGACAGGGTTTCTCTGCAGGTTTGATGCCTGTCCTGGAAGTACCTCTTGTAGACCAGGCTGGCCTCAAACTCATTCACAGAGATCTGTCTGCCTCTGCTACCACCTGACTTTTTATTAAAAGTTAAAAAGACTGCTTTAAAAAGAACTTTTAAAAATAATTCAAAATATCCCTCAGGATATTTTGTTCATTTGTATTAGTGGTAATAGGTATGCATAGCTCAATCTCTTCTTCCTTCTCATTAATAATTATTTTGTTTGAAACATTTTCTGATTGCCTATTATTCACAGTTGACTGTTTGTTTATAGGTATAAAATTAATTTTGAATGCACTTAATAGTTTAGTCGTGACAAAAGTGAAGAATTTTATTTTGAGCAAGTGAGTAGAACCAGTCTGAAGAGAAAGTCTGTTAGAGACAAGGTACTACAGCTATGCCAGAGGTATCATAGCCAATTTTGAAAAGACCATCCTGGGTGCACTTTCACTATTCTAGGACTAGCTTAATGACAAGCAACATCAAACTGTACAATTGCACCATTTAAAGAGAAATAGGAAAGAAAACCCTATAAGAAATTTCAATGTAACTTTCTAAATGGTAAAAGAGTGAAATACAATCTTAATTTCTTTTACAATCTTAAATCTTAATAGATGATTTAGATGTATTTTATATGAATTTATAATCCTTATCTATTTGCATTTATAGTTTTATTCAAAATCAATTCCACTTAATGCATTCACATCCACTTCCTCTTTGAACAATCTTCATGATTATCATTTTTTCAGTGAAGACTGGTTTGTTTCAATAGTGTGTAGAATTGTACTTTTCTTATATGCAAAGCAAAGTATGGACTGGATGCCAATTAGCAGCTAAATCAATGATGCATCTATCACTGCTGGCAAAGAAATCCACGCAGGCGGCATTTTCAATGCTCAGTTGTCATGTAGAAGTGGGACTTTTCTCCAGTAATGACCTAAAACTACAAATAGCACAATCTTGTTCTTGCAAATCCCTGAGTGTAACTATTGCAACACAAGCTCAGATCATGCGAAGATCAAAGGGGTATCTTCTACAGAAACTATTTCTCTCATCACCAAAAAAACCAATGAAATAAAAGGAATAACAGCAATGAAATTTTTGAATATGTTCCACATTAGAATAAAGATAAAAATTGTTAGCTTGTCAACAAGTAAAACCTAATAAGAGTAGACGGACTAATATTTTCCCAGAACCCATTTTCTCAAAACAAAAAATGAAGAGGAGTTTTACATTAGTAAATATTTTGAATTGTTAGTTTGTAGACTTAGTAGAATTTAATAGCTAAAATTAGAAACATGTTCTTTGAAAATATTTCCTTAAAGTATCAAGCAAATGAGGAATTTGCATTTATTTACACAAAATAAGTGCTTTATATTAAATTTCTTAGGATTTCAAAACTAAACATTTCTCATACTTTATTACAAAGTATAGTACTGCCTTTGTAAGCCTAAAATACTGCCCCATAAG
Organism: Microtus pennsylvanicus; assembly: GCF_037038515.1. Taxonomy (NCBI): domain Eukaryota; kingdom Metazoa; phylum Chordata; class Mammalia; order Rodentia; family Cricetidae; genus Microtus; species Microtus pennsylvanicus. Next base: position 99,332,740 of record NC_134585.1, on the reverse strand, counting down.
ACTAATATTTACTATGAGAACTATCTGGCAGACACTATATATATATATATATGTATACACACACACACACACACACACACACACACACACACACACACACATATATATATATATATATATATATATATATATATATATGATTTATTTCTGATTTAACACTTGGTTATTTCTTGGAACATATTCTTCCCCCCAAAATGATGTTTAGATCCTTGTCTTTGCAAAGCTAACATCTTCAACATGAAACACTATGAAAACTGGAAACTTTTAAGAATATGAATGGCCAAATTCTTCCATTTTTTATATAATATCAGTGGAAAGAGAAGAGAAATGATTGTGATGGATAGTTTTGTTTCCTGTTATAAAGTATTATTAAGGTTTGTTTGGAAAATTAAGATCTTAGGGTATGAATACGAAATGACTTTTCCTACTCAGTGGGGCTGGATAATCTTAATTTAACAAGAATCTCAGCACAGTGGCAGCACTCAGCTCCCACAGTTACTTTCATTTCTTTGCCAGAACTGAGTGGCCAGTGTTAACTATGCAAGCACGGCATGACTCCCATTATGGGCAAATGGCCAATGTAAAAAAAAAAAAACTGTTTACTTACATACAAAACAATGATGGGATGGTTCTTCTATAATGACCAAGGTAGCCCTGGTTTTGTATCAAAACTGAGATCAATAGTATCTTTTGTTTAGGTGTTGCCACTGTGTGCTTTGAAATATACAAATTAAAAGGGGGGGGGGTGAATAAATGAGAAAACTTAAAGCCTGTCTCAGGCTCCATGTGCCTGCCAAGGAAAGTGTCTCTTTGACATAAGTAGGAAAAGTTTATTATTTTTAAACTATTCATGTTTTTCTATAAATGTCTATACCCTTTCTCTTTCTTTCTTTAGCATACACACATTGTTAAACACACTGTAAACTGCTAATTTGTTTTCATCTGAATTTGTCTTTACTGTATATTTCTGGACTTTTTGTCTTCTTGAGTAAAAAAACTACAAAGCACTGCAGCTAGGATCTCTACCGAGGCTGTAACAACTGGCTTTGCCTGCTTCTCAGGTCATGTATGTCAAGCCTAAAGCTTGTTGACTAGTTGGAGGTATGTTTGACCAGGAAATGAATTCAACTCCCAACTCAGGAGTGCTGGTACCCTGAACTGTTGCAGGCATTTTTCTTTAAACCTATGTTTGGTTTCTACTTAGCATGAAAAAGGCTGTTTGTCCTCTGCTGTATGGCAGAGTTTCTTAAAGGAGCTGCATTCTTTTTTTCCCCAGCTTTCTCAGTTCCTATGGATATTCAAGCCTTACACTGGTATGCCAAAAGTAGGGTTTTATTTTATTTTATTTTACCAATTTGCTCTTTGGGAGCCCACCACACAGCTTCCAAATAAATACTTGGAGACTTATTCTTTCTTGCGAATGCCCACCCTTAGCTTGGCTTATTTCTAGGGAACTTTTCTTAAATTTAATTATCCTGTCTAAAGTTTTGCTTCTGGGCTTTAACTTTTCTCTATTTTTGTATATCTTTGCTTTCCTTCTTATTCCATATTTGATTGTGTGACTGGGTGGCTAACCCCCAATATCCTCCTCTCCTTTTCCTTTTCTCACACCTCTCTCTTCTCTTTTTCTTCTTCTACTAATTATATGCTCTTCCTGGAAGCCCCAACTATTCTTTCTCCTGTCTAGCTATTGGCCATTCAATTCTTTGTTAGACTAATCAGGAGTTTTAGGCAAGCAAAGTAACACAGTTTCACAGTTAAACAAATGCAACATAAAAGAATGTAACACATTTTTGCATCATTAAAGAAATGTTCCACAGTGTAAAAGAATGTAACACATCTTCAACTAATATTCTACAACAAATATGTCTTCTTTCAGGGGACTGAGGTTCAGTGATCCTGCTATGTGTGGCTACAGCCTCACTACTTACTGGTTTTACAGTCTTCATGTACACTGCTTTAATATTTTACTTATCTGTCTCCAGCCTCTGGTCTTTTTCAGAGGAAGGTGGCTGGCTGTAATAGTTTGCAGTGAAAACTATTACAGGGTAGATCCTAATCAAATGGTATACATGAAGGAGAGACTTTTGGACTTAGAGGTTATTTGGAATTCTGTCTTATAACAAATAAACAACTGGAAAAGTCTCTCCAGTTGGATACTGTTACAAAAAAGCTATGAGGAAATCATGTAGTGGACAATACACCCAGAGTTAACAAGACATCCAATAGTCTCCTAAATTTCCCAGTGTCCTTTGCAGTTAGGTTATACCCAGAACACTGAAAGATATGTTGCTTTAAGGGCAAGTAATTGGTAAATTGATCCTGAAATGCCTGTTTCAGAGAGAGTAGACATAAATTTCAGAAAGGAATTTTAAACTGTTTAGAGTAAAGAAGCTTTCATTATCCTCAGCCCCTGAGAAAACGAGGGTTTGCTTAATGGATTCATTGGAATTGGTTTCTATCGCCAAATGAGAAATGATATAGGCCTGCTAAAATTTTGAGAACCTAATTCTGTGTAATACTAAGAAGATTTGATTTTTCAGTCCTTAAATAACACAGTTAAAACCAAAAGTTCATAAAGGCAGAAATGAATGTAGTTTAAATATTGTAAAGTCAGCACTGCACAAAGGCAAATTTGGCTCTCATTTGGATACTGTGGAAGTACCAAAAGTAATTTGGTAGCATTATATGTTTCCAAGGGGTTGGAACATTCTCCAGAAAGAAAGCTGTTGCTCTGGCAGAAACTGTTTTTATGCAAAGGAACGGTTCTCTCCAAACCTTTTGGGTAGCCCGACTAAAGCCTCCTGTGTAATTTGGATGTGAAATTTCTCCTACATGCCCATATGGCTGATCAATTGGTCCCTAGTTGGCTGTGCTGTTTGGGGAGGTTGTGGAGCCTTTAAGACATAAGGCTTGAGTGGTAGACATTGGCTATATGGCAGGGCTTATGAGAACTTTGTTTATTGGTGGGTCAAGATGGAAGCAAGTGGCCTTCTCTAACACAATCGGAAGGTTCTCTCACCATTATTCCTTCCCCAAGTGATGGACCGTTGAACTGTGAGACAGAGAAAAATTTATCCTCCTTTCAGTTGTTTTGATATGTCATCACAGTGATGACAAAATAGCCAAGACATCGCAATGCCAGCAAAAAACGTAAGAACGTACATGTTAGTTCCCTCCTCTCTCTCTCTCTCTCTCTCTCTCTCTCTCTCTCTCTCTCTCTCTCTCTCTCTCTCTCTTTCTCTCTCTTTCTCAGTGTGTGTGTGGGGCACTTGAAGAACCTGGAGGTTGATATGCAATGCTGCCCTTCAGTTTACATATTCAGGAAGGGTCTTCCACTTGACCTCATAGCTCCCCAATTGCTCACAGATTGTGGTAGTCTAGCTAGGCAGCTTGCTCAAGGAATCTCTGTTTCTAACCTCCAAGGTGGGGATGCAGGCAGGTTATCACACCTGCTTGGCATTTATGACGGTTCTGGGGATCCAGACTCTGGTCCTCACACTATGTTGCAAGTACGTTGACTCACTGAGCCTTCTCCATAGGCCCACACATGTCACTTTTTACTCTCTGTTGTGACCAACTTATTTGATGGCCACTTTATCATGCCTTTTAGAAACTGGAAGCTTCCTCCACTTCTCACGCATTCCCTCAATAATTCTTTCTTTTCTCCTCATAGTTACTGATTCTGGATTTTCTTGGCACACACTTTCTCTTTCAACATTCCGTCTCTGTAGCCGTATCAATACTTTCTGGAACCTTTGCCAGTATGTTTTGGATTTTTACTTACCAGTGATGAAGTGCACGCAAGGGATCTGGTGTCTTACTGCCTCCAACTCAGGTGAATTTGGGTGCTACCTTCTAGAAACATACTAGTCTCTCGGCAGGAGGTGAAGTGGTGCATACCCGTGATTTGTTCATTGTTTAAACTCCTTGAATACTACAGTGAAAAAGAAGAAACTACTCAGGAAAATTTTCAGTGACAGCTCTAAAGTTGTCTCAGGATTATGGGAACTGTTTTTACCCATTTTATTGATTTTTACCAAGATACACTTTAAAATATAGGAGGTATCAATAAGCATTAATATGACATTGATTCAATTTTTACGAGTTATTTTTTGAAGACTGACTATGACCCAAAACTCTGAAAGTGTCCTGAGACAAAAGAATCAGGTTCTCTGACTTCTTAAATCTTGGAAACTAATGGAAGTATATGGACAAAAATTGAGAACATGCCCATTAAGCAAATGTTAATAAGTGATATAAAAAATAAGTGTCTTGCTATCATGAATCTGATGAGAGTCCCTGACTTACGATCGACGGGTTGCTGTATTGTACATCAGGTTGTTTGACTTATTCAGGGATATTACTTGCAATCATTCAGGAATATTACTTGCAGTTGACAGTTGCTGAGAAGGGGAAATCAGTTTTCTTTAGTGGAGTGGCACTGGATATATTAAACACACACCAGAGGAGGCTGTATACTAAGACAAAACACACTCCAGTTTTTTTTCTCTGTTTGGTTTGGTTTGATGTGTATGTGTGTGCCTTGTTTATTTTATAAAGAAAATATAGGAAATGTAGTTGGGGTGAATCTGGAAGAAGTTGGGGGAGGGGAGCGAGTATGCCCAAAATATATTGCTTAATTTTTTTTAAAAAAGAATAAATTCTAGAGATCATCTTTTGTCTAGCTCTCAAACATCCATATTTCATCAAACAATTGCCATCGCATTGTACATCTGTGATGTGGCTATGGCTCCTAATCAAGAAACACAACAATCAAGAAGAGACGCAAAGCAGCATTCTCTTGAGAAGAAGTAGAACTTCTGCCAACCAAGTAGCAGGTATCCAAATTCAGGAAACTTTTTGAAGAAGGACAGAATAGAGCCGTTCAACCATAACAGTAGAACAGCTTATCCTAGGCAGAGAAAAGACACATACGGACCAGGGATTACTGCCATATGCAGTTCAAAGCCACTGCTAGACCAGAGTAGCAGTCCTCTGAGCCGGCGTGCAGAACCCGAAATCCGTGCACCTCAGGCGGTCACGTGTAGTGCGCAGTCCCACTGAAAGGCCGGCTGGTACCTCTTTAGTTTTTAAAGCTGGCATTTAAAATCACTCTGGCAGATGGAGGGAAAGTATGTACTAAAAGTTGACATTTCATTTTACATTGTATGTTTGTTAAGTTAATTTTATTATCATTCTCAGGGAATCCCATACTGAATGGAAATTAGTTGGGTGCAGCTTGTAGCTAATATAAAGTATATCTGTTGTTTCTAAAGGTCAAACAGATATTAAATGACAGACATCAATCACAAGAAAGTCATTAGAACTAGAGATCCCAGGGTGACATAAAAATTGAACGTGAACTCTCTGAACATAGCGGACAATGAGGACTACTGAGAACTCAAAAACAATGGCAATGGGTTTCTGATCCTACTGCACGCACTGGCTTTGTGGGAGCCTAGGCAGTTTGGATGCTCAACTTACTAGACCTGGATGGGGGTGGGGGTTCCTTGGACTTCCCACAGGACAGGGAACCCTGATTGCTTTTCGGGCTGGGGGGGAGACTTAATTGGGGGAGGGGGAGGGAAATGGGAGGCGGTGGCGGGGAAGAGACAGAAAACTTTAATAAATAAATAAATTAAAAAATTAAAAAAAAATTGAACGTGAAGTTGTGGAAGGCAATGTCTATGTTTGGCCATGTATGCTGGCATTCTGTGCTGTCCATTCTTACGAAGACAAAGGAAGGCAAGAGAGATAGATTACCAAAAAAGATTTCAACATTTTAATCTTCACACTTTAGTGTTCCTTTGGTTTTTCTTTTCATGCAATATATCACTTCAGGAGATCCTTCTTGGTCCCATCCATATACCTGTCCCTTCCACAAAGGTCACCACAGTCAGGTGCTCTGCCAAACCCACTGCCTATTTTTTTGTATATAAGAAATATGTTAATTACTCATTCTTAGAAAATTCTCTCTTTAAATATCTCATTTGAATAAAATCATTCTTCATACCATAGGGCAAGTATAATGTTCTTATTTTAATTTATAAATTTTTAACTTTCACATGTACAGCAAGCAAGTACCAAAAGGATTTAAAATTTGTGTACACTGAAGCCCCAACTCACAGCCTTAGAGCAATTGTTATGGGAACCCACATATAAAGAATTTTTTTTTCTGAGGGAAAGTATTGGTAATAAAAATGATAAGCAGAAAGTTTGTATTCTCTATACACAAAGCATGTATATCAATAAAAGTGTCCAAAAAGGACAAAGCAGGCAGTATACAAGCATAGGTGATTCATAAATGACTCATAAATAAGACACCCTTGCCAGAACTACTCTCTGGAGCAAGCTGGTGTCCTCAAATGCAGTTGTAGCCATGTCTGTTAGTCTCTACCATTTGGTATCAGGAATCCTGAGCCAACTGATTTCAATTGAAGTGATGGTATGTGGGATCTGGGTCAGATTCTTAAGTCACTGCCCGATAATACCCACTCTCTAGACTGTCTTAGTCTCCAAGCATACACACCATGCTATGAGGACGCCTAAGCAGCATGTGCCAAAACCCCACAATGCTGGGCTCTAGGCTTCAGCCTCATTGAGTAAAACATAGCAAAACAACTGTTCTGTATAGTACAACATGGGGAGGAAAAATGAGGTAGCTCTTTCCACATTTCATAATTGTGAACAAAATAAATGCTTGAGTTTTCTTAAGCTTCGTTTTGTGCACAATTTGTTAAGTAACAGTGAACATCTCTTTTATCACTTGTTAGCTGTAAATGGCTCTGTCTGGATAAAACGTCAAGCATGGGGTATTGGTTTGAAAGTGAAGACTTCTCTGAGGCTGTATGGAGCTTGAATCTGTTAGGGAAATCTTGAATCAACTCTATGAGGTTGCTAATAAATATCTAAAAGTCTCCATGATCCACAGGTTAGCAAAGAAGGCTTAAAGAAAAGCAATAAAGCTTTTGTGGAGGGTCATAGGCTTGTGGTCACTGTTATTCAGAGAAGGAAAATTTAATGATGCTGTTACCTACCACAACGTGAAGAAATAAATAGCAGTGTTCCTGAATGTAATGGTTCAGCTGAGATTTCCAGGTATAAGATTAAAATTGCTTCCTGGCTTCTTTTGTTTCAGGTGTCAAAACTGACTAGACTTGAAAATAAGACCATTGCTCATGCCCAGTTTCTGCAGATGGCCCTTGATTTTTGTAGTAAAGTATTGCGCCAAAGTTCAAATATTGGTAAACTCGTCGTTAGGATTTGAAAAAGTTTTACTACAGTGCTTCAGAAATAAATGCACTTAAAAAATAAAAGACACTTTAAAAAAATCGTAAGAGAATGTCTTTTACAGTCATGGTTCCAAACACAGGGCTTATAAACATGGAGACGCTTTTGTCTTTTGGCTACCCATATCAAAGCCTAAGATAGAGCATTCTTAATAATACTTCTACTTGTGTCTTATAGTGAACTCCGATAAGACACACAGGAAAGTGTCACCATTATATGTGCACAATATAGCTCTCATAGATGGAGAGGGATAGAGATAATACAAAGCCTAGCAAGCTTTTGCACCTAAGACTTGTCCATGCATGAAGCAGGCTGGGGAATTTTCCCAACTGAAACCTCAGACCTGTTCTTCTGCAAAAGGAAGAAGTCAGAGAACATATCGTGGAGACACTGTGCACTACTACCAGGGTAAGACCTGTTGTAGATAGGCAAAGACTTAGCAGACTATGCCCTCCTGGATTTCAGAACTGCTAGAAACCAGCAAAGAATCTACATTTATCATGTGCCTTATGTTTTTTTTCATAGCAATTATCTTACTCTGTTCTAGAATTGTTTAATTGAAGAGGGGACTTTGAAGACTCAGGTAATTTGTCTCTGTTTGTTCTCAAATCTTTAGACCAGGATGGACTGTAGGAAGAAGGCATAGTTACAGAATCACTTGTGAAAAGCCTCCTCCTGATCTAAATGATGTTCTATTTGATTTGAGGCAGATGCTGCAATGGATGAAACATGGAAGTCTTATGGCAAGTATGGATGTAAATTGCTTTCAGTGCAATGGGCTTTGTGACCAGAGAGTGGGATATGATAGGCTATAGCTACAAGGATTGCCATCGTCTCTGTATCTGGTCCCAGGATTTTGTACTCTTGTCAGTGGGTGGTGATATTGGTGCTCAGTACTGTAGAAGTGGCAAGAGGTAACTTCCAATACAGGGTGATAAAACTTTCGTAAAGAGTGTTAAGAACGGTGGAAGTGTCTTCATGAGCCAGAGAAATATGGGATACTGAGAATGTGACTGGTTCTTCAACACTTCCAGTAGATATGACACTTGCATCACTACCCGCTGGAAAGATGAGACCAGTTGAAAAACACCTCCATGATTCCTTATTTTGTATCAGTAAAACCAATCAGAAAAAAAAATAGCTTCTTGTCTTTCGTACTCTGATTGTATCTGCCAAAGAACAATTCTATTCCTAATCCAATAACCTCCACCTCTGTTACTGTAGGAATTGATTTGGGCAGAAGGCTAGATCAATGGTTAGAAATGAAAGCTCTTCATTATCAGTTGCTGAAAAAGCAATTGTTACAATTAGATTTGTTTGTAATCTTAGTCTATGAATTGATTGTCATGGAGTTATTGGACCAACAAAGGCAAGGAACAAATTCAATAAAAATTAAGAACACCAGGGAACCATAGTATAGGTTCCTGTTCTCCCTACTTACGTATCATTTAATACAAAAATTCCATTAGATGATCTAGAAAATGTGTTTATAAGATGATCTAAATTAACATAATAGACAAGGGTAGTATAACCAACACAAAGGCATTTATGACATTAGAGATCACAAGACAATGTTTTAAGTATCATTTCCAAAGGGTTTACAGCAGAAGTAAGCATTCAATTATGGTCATTTAATTATTATCACGGTGTATTTTTCACCAAATGCTTGTCACAAATTTTTAATTCCAGTCTCCTTTATCTTGGACAATTTCCCCAGCTTTGAGCAAGCAACAATTGTTTTAGCATATTTGTTGGGGAGGGAGCTGAACAATGTAATCAGAAATCTCATGAAAACTTCAAGATTTCTAGGATAATGATTCCCAAAGGGGAATACACAGTTTCAAAAGGCACAAAGGCGGTCTGAGATGACTGACATGCTCCCTTCCACAAAAGGAAGCGATCCAAACACTGCATTCTTCCCACCAGAATGTGTGATGGCATGTGCAGGTGAGTGACAGGCGCAGTAGAATCAGCATAGAGCATGGGAATTAAGAATGGCTTTCCACAGCTGGGTGGTGGTGGTATACGCCTTTAATTCTAGCCCTAGGGAGGCAGAGGCAGGTGGACCTCTGTGAGTTTGAAGCCAGCCTGATTTACAAGAGCTAGTTCCAGGATGGGCTCCAAAGCTACAGAGAAACCGGTCTCAAAAGCCAAAAAAACAAAACAAAAAAACTCAAAAAACAAACAAACAAACAAAATGGCCTTTGACACAGGACAATGGCATTTGAAATGAGAAATCATGAATTTTGTCAAGCCAGCAATGAAGATACAGTCTCAAATTTCTTACATGCTACCCTGTGCTTCATCAGACTTCACCAGGACCCCCATCCCATTCCCTTCTCATGGAATCCCAGGGATTCCTTCCTACCTCCAAGTCTTTTTGGCACAATACTCAGCAGAAGAGATTAGTGAAATCTTTATCATCCTTTAAGGAGAAGATAGTAGACATATTTTATGGAAAGCTCTTATTTGCATGTTAATCATGTGTTTTAATCTTTCAAGATGAAAATAATTGAAAAGAAAATCTAGATAATTACCCATCCTTCATTTCTTTTTTCCTTTCTTCCTCCATCTCTTCATTCCTTTTGTCCCTCTTCCTCTTCCTTTCCTCCCTCCCTCTCTCCTTCCTCCTTCTCTCCCTCTCTCTCTCTTTCTTTCTTCCCTCCTTTCTTTCTTTCTTTCTTTCTTTCTTCCCTCCTTCCTTCCTTTCTTTCTTCCTTCTTCCATCCCTCCCTCCCTCTATTTCTGTTTCTTTTTCAGTGTTCTAACTCTTCTAGGACTTCATGTACGCTGCATAAATACAGGCCTTATTCATAAGTTTGAGGTAATTCACAACTGCATATCCACTGTGAGGATAGGTCGGGTTGTGTAAACTCCTCTATCAGAACCAAAAACAATGAAAAAACAGTGACATTAATTATACATATTTTACTGAACTACATTCCCATCCCATTTTAAAACTTTTTCAATGTGTAAGCTTTTTAAAAAGATTGGTTTCTCTCCCCAAATTTTAAGACAAAATTTCTTCCCTTTCGTACAGACCACTCACTATCTCCTCCCACCAGAGAATCTTTAATATTCAATTGTTGTTTATCAAACCCCTTTTTGTAAATAGAAAAATCCTTGCAAGTTTGTCCCATGTCTCTCTCTCATTTATGTCCCCTTAGCCTGCAACATAGTTGATATCGTTAGTACTTTACCCAGCAGATCATATTTAAAAATTATTCTGTGTCACTTGTTCTATATTCTGCTCCCAAATGTGCAGACATGATCTAGGGTTACATGAACCTTGAACAAATACCGTAGGAAAGAGGACATGGTGGCTGAACAGGGGGAGGGTTCCACAGTCACTCAGAACTGTTCTCGCTTTGGTTTAACATGCTCTTACTCTCAGCCTCTGCTATTTACTTAACTGAATACCTTTCAGGATAGAGAATTCCTAAATGAATTGTGGAGTTCAGGTAAAACCTTAAGAAGAAACTTAACTTGTGTTATAAATAATAATTGAGCATCTTCTATGTGAGAAATGCATAGAGGACGGAGCTGACACTTTAAAAACACAATGCCGTAATGGTGCAGGCCTTTTTCATAAGTCTGAGGTCATTCACAACTGCATATCCACTTTGAGGATAGGTCGGGTTATGTAAACTCCCCTATCAGAACCAAAAACAATGAAAAAACAGTGACATTAATTATACATATTTCATTCCCATGTGGATGACTAGGAAATTAATATAAAAGTTTTTTCTCACAATGCAAAGTTTACCATGTTTTCAGGCTTGCTGTGCTCACATGGTGTGTGCGTGTGTGTCCCACAAAAGTAAGGCATAACACAATAATGGAGACAGTTTGTAATTTAGTTATCAGATCTACTTGTCCCATGAACGAAATTTTTTTTAATCATGGACTTCTGACAATTTGAAATTAAGAGAGAAGATAAAGTGCATAAGCTTTGCTGAGGTTTTTTGAGATTAGCAGTAACAATACTGGAAACCCTGCTTTCCAGCACTCACTTGAGATTCTAGGAACACCTGTGCGATGGCAGGGACACGTCAGGTGAAGAGCGTCGGCATAGTGGAACATGGGCGAGAGCCTGAAGAGAGTGGATATTCACAACACATGGCCTATGTGTGTGAAACTGACAGAAATGTAAAAAAAAATCACTTGAAAAAGATTTTTAGTTACTTAAAGATTATGGAGATTGAGTGTGATGAAGTTAAATAAATTAAATAAGGCCATTTTTAAGTGTCAGAATCAAGATTTTAAGACAGGAATGAACAGCTTCAGGTCCTGTGCTTATAACATCGGGCTAAACTGTTTTTCGAAGGAAAAAATCAAGGTCTCAGAATAAAAACATGGCGCTCTAATTCCTGAGCTTAGCTGGAAGGAATGCACTAGGGAAACTAAGGGACAGCATTTGTAACTAAAAGAGGTTCAGATTCTTCGTGTGTGTGTGTGTGTGTGTGTGTGTGTGTGTGTGTGTGCGTGTGTGTGTGTGCGTGCATATGTGCGCATGTGCACATACACACATACTGATATGCATATAATCTCAACTTCTTTCAGTTAGATATATACATATATGCACACACCTATATTATATACATACACGTACACATGGATTAGTTTTAATGCTGTACTAGATGAGAAACTAACTTTTTAACTATGAGTTAATTCGTGTGTCATTATTCAACAGAGAAATGAAATAATGTGTGTTTTAGGAACAAGATATTAGAACTAAAAGACTCACTTGACAAATTACATGCGGTACAAGTATCAAAACCTCAGTTCCCTCAGGCATTGTGGATTATTTTGTTTCTATTTTCATTAAACTTAAGAACAATAGCCGATATTATTTTAATCCCAACAATGGGGAAAGCAAGACTTAGTAGTAATTTTTTTGCACCACTCTAATATCTAGTCCCTAGCCATCTCCTAAGCAATGCACACTAGCATTGGTTCTAACTCTGTTATAAGACAGAGAGCTTAATTCTGTTTTTCAGAATCCTAACTCCCCTGTCTCCCAGTAATTCAAAGTGTTTCATCTTCTATACCAACGCAGGTGTAGTCAAGCAGAGGATGGAGTAGCCTCCAGCTCCTCCTAGTGGCTAAAGTCACCATTCACATCCACTGAGGGTTGGCATGGTTTGGATCCCTTACAAACCAGGAAACCATGGCTTGTGAATTTGTCCAGAGGCTTGGCAGGCATTAAACACCTGCACTGAAGCCCACCCCAAGGCTCAGAGACCTCATGAAATGCCTGACATCTGGTATACACCAGCGTACTTTAGGAGCCAAGGAGGAGCTTCATGTAGATTAAAATGATGAAATTACCCCCAAATTAATTGGTCAGATGTGGAGCTGAGACAGCAGGAGTCTTGTTGTTTAGTATTTTCCTTGCATCTCACTACAATAAATATCAATGCTTGTTGTCCCAGATAATTATACGTTTCTTCGGCACCAAGGAAACTCCATTTTCCTCTCAATTCTGACATGCAGCATTTAGATGCGGTTCCTCTAATGACCCGCTTCCTCCTAGGAACAGAGTGCTCTGCTCCTCCCACTAAGTAGTTCAACACTGAAAGCTTCTCCGTATTCCAATCTTTATTCTTTTAGGGTTAATTTTTGAAGCATACCTTAATCACAGGAATTTACAGTTTTAGAAAAAAAAAACTGGCTATTTTCAGGCCTATTTACGAGACCCCAATCTGAAACATTACTCTGAAGCAGCTTGAGCTGATTGCGTCTTTCTCTGGAACAGAACATCATGCAGCAGAACATCCATTTGTCACTGGTTCATCTGCCCTGGGCTTAAAGTGGCATGGAGTCCTGTCCTGGCCTTATTTCATGCAGAGAACAGATAAGATATCCAGGATAAGATGTTACAGTGTGTGCTACTGCAGTTACCATCAGTCTGTTATTAACCTGATAAGAACCAGTCTAATCTGAATTAAAACACAAGAAATGTTGGGGATACGACAGCTTATGTCCACAGTAGCTTTTATAGAGTGTATAATGACTGCCATACGCTCCCCCAGCTCCTCTTCAACATCCTCTTCAGAAAACCCAATCAGAGCTTGGCAAAGAAAGGGTAATTGTTTCTGAAATAAATGCTTCGTTGTCCCTATCAGCTCCAGTCTGTGTACTTGAATCCATAGAACCCAACCTTCTAGATCACAGGTAATTTTTAACCATAAATTCATTCTTGTGCCATTATTCAACAGAAAGCTGAGGCAATGTGCGCTTTGCGGATAAGAGCTCAGAACTAGGGAAAAGGCTCGGTTGATAAAGTGCTGTGGTATAAGCATCAGAACCTCAGTTCAAACCCTCAGACCCCATGTAGAAGACCAAGCACCATGGCATGCTCTTGTAATCCCATCGCTGGAAAGGTAGAGACAGAAAGATCCCTGAAATTTAGTTGGCAATTACTTTAACCAATCAGTGAGTTTATATATATATATATATATATATATATATATATATATATACATATACATATATAATAAGACATCTGATATTGACCTTTGGTCTCTACCCACATATGGACACATTTATGTACTTCATACACACTCAAACACACATACATAAAACACACATACATATATGATAAAACAGGCATTAACTTTGTCAACTATATAAAAATAAGAAGAGTGTGGCTGAAGGATCAAATGCTTCATCTCAGATTAAAGTTATATGATCATTAGAGCAAAGTTGATATGTCTATTTCTTCCTAAAGTAAGCCCTGTGAAAATTAAAACAATAAGTCTTTTCAGAGACTGGTATATTTGCAATATATTTACTATGTATTGATACCATACTTTTATGTATTTTCGTGGTCCAAAAGCATAATAATCAAATAAGTCTCTAGAATTCCTCAAAACGAAGACCAAAAATTCTAAGAGACTGGCAAATATTTGCTGAGATTCTACTGTATGCAAATCACCATTTTGTACACAGGTGCATAGTGTTGACTTGGCACCAAATATTTGCCCCTTATTGCCTATCTAGTTTTAGAAAATTCTCTCCCTTAAAATGTGACGAGTTCTGCCTTCCATAGCTCAGAACACCTGACCGCCACAGGGCCTGCCAGCCTTGAGGTCTAGAGTCAAGTGTTGAAGGAGCACCATGCAAAACAAGCTAGGCAGGTAAAATCAGGGATCCTGTTCTAACAAGCCAGGCAGGTAAAAACAGGGATCCTGTTCTAACAAGCCAGGCAGGTAAAAACAAGGATCCTGTTCTAACACTCAGGAGCACATTTGCAGAATGAATTTTATGAAACAACCCAAACCCTCCCATACTATTTAGAAAAGTTAGTCTATTTAACAACATCCCTTGAAAACTATTTTTAAAAATTATTTTAAAAATCTAGTTTCATCCAAATACACTTTTATTTTCTCCCACATAACATGTGAATGAGCATGATTCCCAGCTGATGAAGAAATAAATAATTTATAAGTGGATTTGAAAAGTCATGCATTTGCAAACGCAGTTGTTGAAGTTATAGTGAGTAATAAAAATACAGAGAGTATCTTGGAGTAGAGACAGGCTTTGGGAACCTCCTACCGGTTTAGCCAGAGGAAAAACAACTCCACTGGTTCACTTAGCAACAGCTGTGAGATCCAGATTACAATTTCCCCCCAAGACAATCTGAATATGATCTTGAAATATTCATGTCTCCTACTAGTACAAATTTGCTGAGGCATTGCTGTCTCAACACATCTGTACACTGAAAGGCCACCCTTGGAGTACAGTGAGTAGAATCCTAAATTCTTAAAAACAAAATGTATTGCTCAGAAGGTTATTATGTAAAGACTTGGCTCTGGAATCTTAAAGAGATGGACAAACACAGAGAGCAAATGATAAGATCTTACCACTCTTTCAAGTTTTTGCATCTCAGTAATGGAATGATGCTTGTAGTTTGATTGGTGAGCCATCTGTGGTCAACTGCAGCATTATGAGATAATTTAGGAGTCTAACTTCTATGAATTCTTATGAAGAATACCATTACTTTAGATGAAAACACTCAGACTAAACTATATAAAATTCACATTCTCAGTGACTGAAAAATGTTATGCAGCTGGAACTTATACTGAGCTAATGGCCTCACCTGAGATAGTGACGAACACAAAACAGGGGTTTCTAAACGGTTTGGATTGTAATTCTAGTTCAACAAAGATTGGGCATATTCTAGGCTCTTGATATTTGTGTTTTCAGAGAAATAACATGTCCATCATCCATATCTTTTGTAAGATAATAACTTCTTGTTCATAATTTTTGTCTGTCCAGGAGATAGACTTGGCTCATAGCGACTTCTCAACAGGGTCAGAGTTGTGTTTTTACCTTACCTTTAAAGTATGCTAAATTACATTCCACTAACACCAAGAATGTGTTTCTGGAGCCCATTAGAACTGTAGGTGGAATGTTACTTATTTTCTTCTATATCAATAGGTAGACTTTTGTATTAATCACTTTGAACTTTGATTAAGAGAAATACCCTGGGAACTTCTAGGAAAAGTCACAAGTAAACTAAGCTATAACACATGATTTGAATCATCACAGATATATAAAGTATCATTGGGCATATTTTTCAATTCACCCCTACCTCTGTGTTATGCATACAAACCCAGTAATTACAATGGATTTTTGTTAAAGCATAAACTTTTATCCAAGTTGCCTACAGATAAGTGTTCCGTGGATTTTCCTGTATAAAAAAGAAAAAATAGAATAAAGAAAATCAGAACTAAGAAGAAAGGTTAAGGTCTTTATGATGGTGAACAACTCTTGATCTGAGATCTTGAAGAAATTGCTGGCACCTTACAATATTATCTATCACTGAAGAAGTTCGGTAGCTAACTCAGCTTCAACCCTCAACTGATATGTGTTCCAGGTATTCAACACAGCTCAAAGGCAGTTTTTTTTTCTGCCCTCATTTCTGGAAGACTCAGGCTTTAGGTTGTCTATCACGGGGTTTTGGTTGCTATCATTTGGTATAAAGGAAGAGCTGCTTTCATATATAACAACTCTCTTGTTTAAGACATTTAAGCCCAATAATTTCCCTACTAAAGTGGATTTCTCAAGTACTAGAAATTTCTTTAAAGATACTAAATAAAGACAGCAAATCTTCCAATCACTTCCCAAATAATATATGTAGGATAGCTTATATTAAAACAGTAAAGGAAAAGCTAATACAAATCCATCTTAGCATTTCTTTGAAGAAAGGAACTGGATGAAGCTGATTGGAAGTGTACAAGTGTTTCATTAAACTTTGGAAACATATCTCTTGGAGTCTTTATCTTCTTTCAGGAACATGAATTTAACAGATCAAACATTGACTATAAATAATGATTTTTTTCAAATTTATGACTGTCATTCCACAGATATTTTCTCATCATCTGTATTAATTTTTTTTGTTCCATAGTGAGTATTGAAATGCAAAGTTTTTAGTAGTGGATATTTCAAAGACTTGATGACCAAGTAGTTCAATAGGCCTTTGTGAGTCCTTGATTAGGGCTGAATTTGAACTCATTGTCTAAGTATTGTTCACTGTACTAATCATTAACTTGATCCTCATAGGAAGTTGGCTTGCCTGCTTCTTGTGGAGTTTATGCAAATTTCATATTCATCCTGTTTCAGCTCTAGCTGACTTGGCATGGAACTCTGCCAATGTACTCTCTTGATGTTCCCATTCCATTTTATGACTACGAGCTTCAATCTTAATAATGGGAATCCTTGGAGGCAAGAGAAAGGAGGAAGGAGCTCATCTACTTGATGGCTGCTTTTATTACATGTGAGAAGCCACCTCTGTTTCCATCCCGTGCAAAGTCAAGGACATCTCCAATAGTGTATCTACTATTTGAATAAAAAAGCTACTGATTTATTCTTTTATCAAAATGATATGCTTGAGTAAAAGTTAAAACAACCACAGCAAAGATCCCACAAAAATTTGTGAATCTTGGTTCAGTATACTCATAAATAGTCCATATTTAGATTAGACCAATTTGTGTTGTAGGAGCGTACTTTATCTGAAGATACAAAGCACCCATTTGGGAATTATCTGATTGGTTCAGTGAAAGGACTCAAGGGGGCTGTCACTGTTTCTGGTTGTTCACTGACACAGGGAGGTCTTCAGCATCACTCGGAGTAGGTTTAACAACAGCTTTAGTTGCACCTTTTCAGATAGAGATTGGGCGATGTTACTGAGACTTCATAAGATAGTAGTCTACTTACTCTAAGATCTGAGTGTGGCTTGGGTCTTTCAGTTTCCTTTAAATTTCCTACACAAAGGCAAATGTAGTCTGATCTCTCACAACTGTAGTATCCCTGGGCAAAGCTGAACAAAGTTCAGTGACTAAGAACGTTTTTTGAATCAGGGGCCACAGTGCACAGTTTGGATTTAGAAATTAAGGAAACATTAGTAGCACAGTTTTATTAACAAATTTTATTAGTTAACTAATACATTTATAAATTTCTTTGCATATAAAGCAGGGGTGAACTTTATTTTATTTATCAGAGGTAATTTGAGGCTATTTTATTGCATATAAATACAGAGGCAAGTCTAGGTCATATTGATTTAATTTTAACATGAAAGATGATGTAGAATAATGACTATGATAAATGTGACTGTAACAAAAAGCCCAACTTCTTCTAGGTTGTGTGTAAAAGTCTGCTAATATATACATCATAACTTAAACTATAGATAAGCAAATTATTCTTTCATGTGTAGTAACTGCAATTATTACAGCTCTAAAGGGAAAGACAATCTGACTGTGATAACCAAGCCATTCCTATAGCTGTGAAAGGAAGGTACCATGGATACATAAAGCACAAAAGAGAAAAGTATCCTGATTCTTAGGGAGTCAGGCTATGTCTATAGCTGTTTTCTGATGGGGAAAAGTTGGAGCGCAAGATGTAGCAATCCTTCTCCTCTCTGAGAGATCCCTTACAGCTCAACTCCACTACACTCTGCTAAAGGAATTTCCCAGCAGAGATGTCTGTCGCTTCTCTGCTCTGGTGAAAATTGTTACTTTCTTGCTTCACTGGGCTAAGCCAGAAATCCCTACAGAAATGTAGCAGTCTGCTTCTCTGGTGCAGTTGTTACTTCTCTGCTCCACTCCACTAAGGGAGTTTCCCAGCGGAGATGTCTGTTTCTTCTCTGCTCTGCTCAAGTCAAAGAAGGTCCTCACCCAAAACTCATTCAAGTGATTTATTAGGAGGGAGGAATCCATGAACGTGGCTGCCTCTGCCAGGGTGGAGAAGGGCAGCTCCCAACTGCACAGGCACAGCGCTTAGATGGGCTTCTCCGGGTGGAGTTTGTCTAGGGTGAAGATTTTCATGGTGGGAATTGGTCTAATTTCAATCCCTGAGTTTAGACAAACTCAGAGGTTGACTGGATTTCATGTTCAGGGATTGATTGGTTTTCCTGCTCAGAAATTAGTTTCATGCCCAGCTGGTCCAGGGCAGAGTGTGGTTCTTTGGCTCTGGGTTCAAGGCCAAAGTGTTTTTTTTTTTTTTCACTTGCCTTTTAAAACCCTTTGGTTCTGGTTTCTGGGCCAGGGCCTGTTTCTGTCACTGGCTCTGATTTCAGGGTCAAAGTGTGTTTCTTTGGCTGTAGTTTCAGGGCTAAAGTGTGTTTCTTTTACTGGCTCTGGTTTCAGGGTCAGGGTATATATTTTGGCTGATCCTTTCAGCCTACAATAATGCCTACCACTATATTAAGAGTGCATTTTATTTTAGTTTTGTGTGGGGGCATGTGTGTTTGTAGTGTGGTGTATGTGTGTACATGTTCAATATGTATGTGTCACTATGTATGCATATCTGTGTGTTGAGGAGAGAGGTCAATGTTGGGTATCTTCCTCAATAGTTTCCCCCATTATCATCATCATTATCATCACCATCATCATCATCATCACCATCATTGTCATTATTTATTTATATTGAGATCTGGTATAACTAAGCCTAGAGCTGACCAGGTAGAGTAGGCTGCCTTGTTGGTGAGGTTATGGGAGGGATATACCTGTTTCCTCTCTAGTTCTGGCATTACAGATGCATATCACTGCACAATTTTTTTTTAAATGGGAGCTGCAGATTGAAATTCAGGTCTTCCTGCTTGAAGATCAAACACTGTAATGACTAGGCTAGTTCTCAAGACCCAACAGCATATGTTAACATGCATTATTTTATGTCTATTTCACTACAGATCTATCAGCAACAATGGTTAAGAATGAAGCCTCATTACTTCTCATGTCCAGCTGTCATACTAAAAAGTTGAAAGACTATCTGTTGTTATATATGTTATATCCAATAACATATATATTAATATATATGTTATTCCTATATATATATTCCTATAGGAAGTATGGTAGGAAAGAGTGTTCTTAGAGTCTTACTGTCAAGATGGTGCCAGAATGAGCAACAACATCTTCTTTATTTCACCAAACACTTCTCTAGATGATGAATTATTGTATGTGAGTTATCAAAGTAAATGATTCACTATGCACATTTAAACATTTCATAACACTGAGCAAAGAAGGCCCAGTATAAATATACTTTGTCTTTGTGTTGAAATCAATATAACACTATTGCCAATGATATGCTCTT
This sequence comes from Microtus pennsylvanicus, assembly GCF_037038515.1. NCBI lineage: Eukaryota > Metazoa > Chordata > Mammalia > Rodentia > Cricetidae > Microtus > Microtus pennsylvanicus. The sequence continues at coordinate 99,312,853 of NC_134585.1, read as the reverse complement.
TAGCCAAGGGTTTCAGTGACTTTGAAAACTTTTTTATTCTCCCTTTTATTTTTTCTTCAGGATTTCTACTTCTGTGCTTATTAACATGGATGTCTTTCTAAATATTTCTAACAGTACATTTTCAATAAAATCTTACAATTTTGTCTATACCTGTATAATCCCTCTTTATTTTAAAGTATACTTTGCTGATAATTTTTTTTGAGGCAGACCCTCACCCTGTATCCCTGTCTGGATAGGAACTTACTGGTTAGACCATTGCCTCCAAATCAGAGATCCAGTAGCTTCTGTATCCTGAGTACTGAGATTAAAGGCGTATGCCACTACACTCATAAAACAGTCTCTGAATACTCACATTAAAGGACTAAAATTGCCAACAGGGTCTCACTTCAGCAAATACCCTTAAAATCAACAAAATGGCCATTAGGAAACTTCTTCCTATGCCACACCAATACATCACTATTATTTTGCTTATAAACATGTGGTTTAGGTCCAACTGGTCAGTATGAAATACAGGAAAGGAGATAGGAACCACAAACTCATTAAGAGGGCTACAGTGTAATTCATTCAACAAGACTCTACTCCATCCTTCTACCAGATGTAGATTGCATACGTATTTCTCAAAGGTACATGGGATAAATATTGATATCCAGACTGCAACACATGGAAAGTCTTAGACCAACAACGTGTGGGCTTGAAGGAGTTAATGAACTCATAACACCTCCCACTGTCCTTTCTCTCTGCTTTCTGGTCCTATGAACTTTACACCACAATGGCCAAACAATGCCCCTGGTCACTATAGGAGAGAATCTCTTTTCTCTTTTTCAACTGATTGTCAGGAATTTTGTCCCATGAGCAGAAAGCTGCCCCATCTACTCTCAGCATCATAATTAGTATTTTAAAAACATTGTAGAGATAATTCCCAATGTAAATGTAAATCTTCCGTCCTGGAACTTTTACTGCCATTCCTCCCTCCTTTGATCCTCTGTGGAATATAAGAACTGCCTTGAGTGCTCTATTTTCTGCCCTACTGTATCTTAATGGATCAGCAGATTATAGTAACGCCTCAAATCAGAAAGAAAAAATTTTATCAGTTACAGACACGCTAGAGTAAATATTTTTAACATAGACAGACTTTGAGAAGAGAAGATTCTTACCTGAATTTACCACAGTAATTATTTATAGCAGTGAAGTATTTAAAACTATGTAAATGTCTAATGCCAGAGCTTAATAGACAATTATGACATATCAAGAGATCAAATTCATGAGAGGCTTCAAAATCAACATTTAACCAAAAGTTTTTTTTAATATAAAGTGAAAACAGAAGGTACATAATTCTATATATTGGTATTATTGTCAGGTCCAATGGAAACCTAGGACAAAGGTCCTGTTAGCACATCAAGGTACATGCTGGCCTCCAGGCTCACTGGGTACATGGCTTAAACATCTATAGTATTAAAGAATGACTGTCCAAGGAAATGTTTATTGTGGAGTCATTACCAAAAGTGAGTAGGCTTTCTTCTATGAGCCACAGAGCTGAGCCTCAATGGGACACATACCTGATTCTTAATTAAAATCGACAGCAATGATGACAAAGGCAGGGAGGCTGATTGGAATGACTTAGGGTATTACAGTCCATCATAGTGGGAAGCAATACATGATTCATTCAATATGTAGCCTGAAAATGTGCGACCAACAAACCTTTCCCACTCCTTCATTGTTGTAGGTGCCTGCTTTATCAGAGCAGTGGGAATTAAACTAGAGCATATTCCCTTCCTGGGTTTATAAAACACACCTTGGCCCTTAGTGCCTTTGAAATGCCCTGCAGTGATAATGTGCCTATAGCAAGAATTTGCTTGTAATAGTTTTAAGAACCTTGACAAAGCTTGAGAATGAAACTAAACTGTTTTGAGAATGTTTTTTCAACACCTTGTGATTTAAAGTTGCACTGAGGATATGCATTCACTACTCCCATATATTTTCTAATTGTAGTTCTGCTAAGAAAGAAATAACACAGGTTGGACTGAGTGTCAGAAAGGAAACAGCATGATGTAAGTAGTAGGCTTTGGTGGAAGTGAAAGTCAGTTACAATCTCAATAGTTCATGGATCTATGTCATTGTGAAGTTAGGAAATACTTCATAGCTCTTCCATGCCCTACTTTTGTAAATATCTCACAAAATAAACTGATTTCAGAGAGATCAGTTTGTCTCCCCTACTCCAGTAACTTACCATCAGTAGTTCTGAAAGTCTGTCACGAATGGTCACCAACTATGATAACACTCACCCTGCTTGCTGCATCAATACATGGTTTCTAATGTGAGATGTACAGTCTGTGGGGACAGTAGGTGTGGCTTCCCCTGTCTTGACAATGAGGAGTTAACATTTTATCCAGGGATGTTGCTGGAACACTCCACAGCTACTCACCACGGTGGGTCTGACAATTCAGGGAAATGCAAAGTTATTTATGTTTGTTAAAATGAAATAATAACTCTTGAATACCTAGATCATGGAAGGCAGGCCAAGGTAGAAGTTTTGAGTATGACCTTAGGAATGAATCACATGGATGGGGAAAATCATACATGCCATTTTAAAGTCTAAGACTTACTTTATCTTGGAAAGCATGATTGTCCTGACTTATAATATACAATAAGAATTGATCCCAAACAGTTTGACACAGAATCTGTCAAAAAAAAAAAAAACATTGTTACTGTAAGAATCAAGATGGATTGAAAGAGCCTTTGTTTCTTTATGTGCAGTGGCCAGTGGCTAGCCTCTGGGGTAGAAATGACGCTTCTTGTTGTGTACAGATTTATTGAGGCAACTGTGGAAGAAGTTGTCACACATCAAGTGTGAAGCATTATATGTGTCGTACAACAATCAATACTCTATCGTTACCAAGTTTCTTTTAGATTTATTTACGGTCACTGGTTTCCTAAAGGATTATGGGCTTGAAAAGAGTGTCATGGGATTGTCCATGTCAGTGGAGTGGTGGTGACAGTGACCCAGTGAGATCTACAACTGGGTGAGATTCTGTTTTATGAAAACTCAATGTAGCAGTTGAATGGAGGAAATGAAGCGCTAAAAGAGGAAACTCTGAGGGTCACCTCATCACCTCGGTGTCAGATGTGTCCTTGTGTGTTGCAGAGACAGTTCAACAGTTTAGAGCCCTTGCTGCTCTTGCAGAGAATGGTAATGAGTGACTTACAACTACATGGAACTTTAGCTGCAGCTATGGGCCCATCTTCTGGCTTCTAGAGGTCCCTGTACATTCATCACACACACATACACACACACACACACACACACACATATCACAAATAAGAAAATGTTTTGAAGTGTCTTTTTGGGAGGGGGTAAAACCAAGGGCAATATATGTATCCAAATTTATTTTCCTCTAACTTACTCTTAAAGGTCTTTTGATGAAAAGTTTGTTCCACGAAAGAATGAAGGTGAGGAAGATGGACAGAAGTTAGTTCTTTCCTGTAACTTTCATCTGGCTATACTGCCAAATGCATAGCTCTCAGTTCCAGGAGGAGTGCTCTCCACACAGTGGGCATATCTTCTACTGCTGTGCCACATGTGACACGAAATACAATTAGCCTTTCAGTGAGCTTTGCATTTTCCTGATCCTCTAACAACTGGGTGTCAGAGCTCCCGATGTATAACCTCCCACTCACAACAAGATTATACATCAGACTCTTTGTTATCTACTTTCATGGGAGATTTTTGAATGCTAAAGAGAATACATGAACTATAATAAGGCTTTTGTCTATCCACAATTGTTAATATTGTCATGATTTATACAATAATTTCTAACAGGAACAAAAGTATTTGCATCATCCTAAGTGAAGGACGTTGTCTGTTATATGTCAGACACTAATCATCCATTGTTCTAGATTCAGTAATATAATAGTTGTCTAAAATCAAATAATACCTATTAGAATAAAATTTCTGAAACATAATGTAAATACTAGTCAGGAATGCAAATTCACGTAGTTGCCTTTTTATTTGAAATGTCCAGGTGATAAGTCTCTGGCAGCTGTTTTCTTCCAAGTGTTGTTTTAGTGTTCTTATTTCTTTGCTCTATGCATAGGAGAAATGTGTATGTCAGTGAGTTGAATTCTTGAGAACAAAAATGTTCCTCTTTTCTGGTTTTAACACTTGCACTAATGAGAGTGGCTGACAGGAACACAAACTCAAAACTTCTTTGTCTATTATTGAAAATAATAGCACATCAACATAAAGCTGTAGAACATAGAGGAATACATCATAAACAAATCAATAGCTCCATTTTTTGAGGTGACTTAATATACCAAGGTACTTCACTATACGTTGTATGTTTCAAAAGTTGTAAGCATATGAAATGCATTTTTCATGGTCATTTTGGAAAGGAAAATGGACTTTAAAAACATCTTTACTTCCATATTTTAAGATATATATTCATTTGGTATAAGTTTTATAAGAAGCCAGGGACAAATTATCTGATCTAAGACTAGTGACCACTCTGACGCCAACCCCAACATCAGCTCTCCTCCTTCCCTCTACCACTGCCCTTCAGCCATCCTGGCCCACTTCATTGTTAATTAAAAACATAAGACAGAGGTTTTTTTCAGAGCATTTTCATTGACTGTGTCCATTCCAGTGTCAGATCACTAGTCATGCATATACTCCTCTGTGTCACATAGTCATCCTACAGATCATGAATGAGGCTCATCTCTATAAACGTCTTGGTACCTTGTCACCTATATACTATGAATGCAGCTAATAATACATAAATATTATTATATGAAGTCAATATACCTTGTGTGGCATAAGATTGTTAGAAGAAAGAAAAACTTAATAAAATATATTACATTTATCTATGTATTTACATGTGTTGACTACATGTGTGGAGGTTAAGGGTACCTTGTAAGAGTCTGTTCTCCCCTTCTACCATGTGAGTCGTAGGTATTGAATTCAAATTGTCTAGCTTGGCAGCAAGAACCTTGTCTCCACTTGCTCCCTATAGCTGTGGCAAACACAATGACCAAAAAAAAAAAAAAAAAAACAAAACAGAAAAACAAAAAGAAAAAACAAAACAACTTGATGAGGAAAGATTTAGTTAATCCTACAGCTTAAAGTCTATCATGAAGGGAAGTCAGGGTAGGAATTCAAGGCAGGAACCTGGAGGCAGACAGTGAAGCACACACTATGGAGAGGAACGCCTACTGACTTGCTCTCCATGACTTGCTCAACCTGCTTTTTTACACAACTCAGGATCACCAGCCCAGAAACGGAACTAGGACTTCTGACATCAATTATTAATCAAGAAAAAATGCCCCCAAACTTTGCCTACAGGTGACTGTGTTCTCATTTGTCACTTGAGGTTTCTTCTTCCCAGATTAGTCCGTGTTAAGCAGACAAAAAGCTAGCCCATATATACCTTTACCCATTGAGCCACCTTTCCAGCCCTAGCTATGATATGTCTTACAGATGGTGTATGGATACATAAACATGGAGATGTGTTGGTAGAAGCATAATGGAAGTATTCACAGAACTTTCAGCCCTTATTTCTGTAACTGATCATGTGGCTGCTGCTAGTGTTCTGTATTCCTCGTGCCTTCAGGAAGCATCGGGAAGCTGATAATGTTCTGTCCTTGGCAGTGCAACACAAATGGCTATTCTTGATGGTCCTGGGTCAGTAGGAGTCCTTCTTGCATTGATTTCGAGAGTTTTATGTTGAGCTTGGTTACTGGACATAGAGAGAACAAGAAATGCTCCTAGAAGCCAATGTATTTTAGGCAAACTCTTTTTTCCAGCTAATGTGAGACAAAACAAACAAACAAACAAACAAAATCAATCTCTCCTGGATACTGAATTAGTGATCTCCATAAGTACAGTAACTCCTTCTCTGTGGATGGGTTCAGAAATGTAATGAAAGGAACCCCCAGTGTATGGGTATCAGTTCCCACCTCTGGTTCAATGGAACCATTGTAATATGTCCAGTCGAATACTTCCTGATTTGAAACTGCAACTTTTATGCTAGCCAGAAATAAGGAGACAGGGATAGGAAGAAGGGGGGTCACTACTCCTGTTTACACCCCCATTGAGCTTTGGGCTCATGGGAGAAATGACATCTTCAATCGACAGTAACTCAAGGTATATGTTATAGCCTCCTGGAGATGCCTGGCCAGGCACTGAAAGGTACTGTCACTGAGTTTTTGCATATTATTTCGTTAAACCAGATTGTCATGTGAGTTCACATTGAGAGGACAGTCTTCCTGAAGGCCAAGCTGTGAGGTCTAGAAGACTCCAATACACTGTCACCTTGATCTTGAGTTTCTGCCATGAAGACTTTTATATTTTGTTATGGAACCCATGGAAGACTAATGCAATATTTTCACAAAAAGCAAAACGATATTTTAAAACACTAATATTAAAAGAAGTTAATAAAGCTGCCCAAGTTCACACAGATTATGTTTTAAAAGTCCACATCTCAGCTTCATTCTTAAACACTTGTTAACAGAGTGCCTGGGTGTTGCGTGGACAAAACCAGACCTTAATGTCTTCTGTGCTTTTTGATCATCCATGCACTCCAGGTGTTCAATCATTGGTAATCACTTTGTCAATCAGTTTTCTCAGTGATCATCTAACAGTAACATCTAGGAGATGCCTAGCTGTAGGCGAAAGTTGTCATTCTTTTTTTTTTTTTTTTACTCCCTACTTACCAACTTATGTTTCTTTTTTTTGTTTTTTTATTTTATTTTTTTATTGATAAAAGAAGAATAAAGAAAAAAAAAACAAATTTCCACCTCCTCCCAGCCTCCCCTTTCCCTCCCCCTCCTCCCACTCTTCTCCCCCTCCTCCCACTCTTCTCCCCCTCCTCCCACCCCTCTCCCCTTCCCCCCACTCCTCTCCCCCTCCCTCTCCAGTCCAAAGAGCAGTCAGGGTTCCCTGCCCTGTGGTAAGTCCTAGGTCCTCCCCCCTCCGTCCATATCTAGGAAGGTGAACATCCAAACTGGCTAGGCTCCCACCAAGCCAGCAGATTGCATAGGATCAAAACTGCGTGCCATTGTCCTTGGCTTCTCATCAGCCCTCATTGTTCGTCATGATCAGAGAGTTCAGTTTTATCCCATGCTTTTTTTGGTAATAGTCCAGCTGGCCTTGGTGAGCTCCCAGAAGATCAGCTCCACTGTCTCAGTGGGTGGGTGCACCCCTCGTGGTCCCGACTTCTTTGCTCATGTTCTCCCTCCTTCTGCTCCTCATTGGGACCTTGGGAGCTCAGTCCATTGCTCCAGTGTGGGTCTCTGTCTCTATCTCCATCCATCGCCAGATGAAAGTTCTAGGATGATATGCAAGATATTCGTCAGTATTGCGCTAGGATGGGGTCATTTCAGGTTCCCTATCCTCAGCTGCCCAAGGAACTAACTGGGGACCTCAGCTTGGGCACCTGGGAGCCCCTCTAGGGTCAATTCTCCTGCCCACCCTAAAGTGGGTCCCTTAACTAAGAATTGTGGTTCCGTGCTCCCCTATCCAACCTTCCTTTATCCCGATCCTCCTGTTTCCCCAAGTCCCCCCTCCTTCCCTTCTACCTTTTCTCTCCCCATCTCCCCTTACTCCCTTCCCACCCCACCCCCAAGATCCCACTTTTCTCCCCGGCAATTTTGTCTACTTCCCTTATCCAAGAGGATAACGATATGTTTTTCCTTGTGTTCACCTTCTTATTTAGCTTCTTTAGGTTCGCCAATTGTAGACTCCGTGACCCCTATTTATGGCTAGAAACCAATTATGAGTGAGTACATCCCATGTTCTTCTTTTTGGGTCTGGGATACCTCACTCAGGATAGTGTTTTCTATTTCCATCCATTTGCATGCAAAATTCGAGAAGTCATTGTTTTTTACCGCAGCGTAGTACTCTAGTGTGTATATATTCCATACTTTCTTCATCCATTCTTCCATTGAAGGGCATCTAGGTTGTTTTCAGGTTCTGGCTATTACAAATAATACTGCTATGAACATAGTTGAACAAATGCTTTTGACATGTGATAGAGCATCTCTTGGGTAAATTCCCAAGAGTGGTATTGCTGGGTCCAGAGGTAGGTTGATCCCGAATTTCCTGAGAAACCGAAACACTGACTTCCACAGTGGTTGCACAAGAAGACCCGGATTTTATCGCACAAACCTATGAACAACTCATTTTCGATAAAGGAGCTAAAAGTATACAATGGAAGAAAGAAAGTATCTTCAACAAATGGTGCTGGCACAACTGGATGTCAACCTGTAGAAGAATGAAAATAGACCCATATCTATCACCGTGCACAAAACTCAAGTCCAAATGGATTAAAGACCTCATTATCAGCCCGAAAACACTGAACCTGATAGAAGAGAAAGTGGGAAATACCCTACAACAGATGGGCACAGGTGATCGCTTCTTAGGTATAACCCCAGAAGCACAGGCATTAAGGGCAACATTGAATAAATGGGACCTACTAAAACTGAGAAGCTTCTGTAAAGCAAAGGACACTGTCACTAAGACACAAAGGCAACCTACTGACTGAGAGAAGATCTTCACCAACCCCGCAACAGACAAAGGTCTGATCTCCAAAATATATAGAGAACTCAAGAAACTAGACTTTAAAATGCTAATTAACCCAATTAAAAAATGGGGCACTGAACTGAACAGAGAATTCTCAACAGAAGAACTTCAAATGGCCAAAAGATACTTAAGGTCGTGCTCAATTTCCTTAGCAATCAGGGAAATGCAAATCAAAACAACTTTGAGATACCATCTTACACCTGTCAGAATGGCTAAAGTCAAAAACACCAAGGATAGCCTTTGCTGGAGAGGCTGTGGAGGAAGGAGTACCCTCATCCATTGCTGGTGGGAAAGTTGTCATTCTTTAAAGGGAAGAAAAACATGGGCAATGCTGCTGATGTTTTTAAATATTTTTTTAATTGTGCGTATATATGTGTCTGTATGTGGATATATGCACGTCCATTAAGTGTCTTTGGAGAGGAGAAAAGGGCAATGGATTCCCTAAAACAATGCTACAGGTAACTGAGTCATGCCAAGTGGGTGCTGGGATTCATACTGAATCTTCTGCAAGAGCAGTTCATGTTCACAATAACTGTTGAAGCATCTTGCAAGTCTCAAGGGGGAATTATGGTTTAAATCATAATATTCTGAGAATTCTTTTTAGAAAATTTTATAAAAAGGAGAGACATGAAATACCTGTATGTACGTGGAAGTGGGGTTAGGCCAGAGAAGAATGTTGATGTACTGCTCTCTCATTCTGTCTCATTCCCTTGAATGAGTGTCTCGCTGAACCAGAAGATAGGCTGGTGACTACCAGGCCTTAGGAAGGCTCTTCTCTCTCCCAGCAGTGCTGGAGTTACAAGCCTGTGTGTGATTATGCCTAGATTTGTATGGGGATTTTGGGTACTTGAACTCAGGTTCTAATGTTTGTACCCTGAGCCATTTTCCAATCCTAGGAGGGAAATGTTCATATCATAAAAACATTAATGAACAAATATATCCTTTTGTAAATTACTCTATAACATGGTCAGATGTATATAGATCTTCCTATAAACTGAAGATTTGACATTAATTAGAGAGTAGCCCTCTACCTGTGTATGTAGTTCAAAATAGCAAGTCAAAATTTATTTTAAAAATATGAAGGAATAATAACTTTTGTGTTGCAGCCATGTTCCTGTGTCCTGTCAAGTAACTCTCCTTAATTTTAATCTCTATAATGACACTTTGCATGGAATTGTACTGAGGAACAGGGGCATGGCTTCTCTTCTGTATACCAGAAAACTAGCTGTCCATCTTTGAGGTAAAGAAGGAAGGTGACTCCAATGCCTATGTGCTGTCTGGAGAGGTGTCAGGTCATACACGATATGTTAAGAAGCTTTCCAAATGAGAAAGATGATTTACTGAAAACCCTATTTAGCTGAGGAGATGAAGGATAGAACGAGGATATGAGTATTTCTAATTCTAACTTTGCTTTCAAATACCTGAGACCAAGAGGTAGTAGATAGTCTTGTGAGACTTGTGCTGAAATGAAAACATGAGACCTTTTGTGGAAAACTCATTTGGCCTTCCAAGATAGTGACAGCAAAGCGTCTCAAGCAACGTCTGAGAAATGAAGAGTACAGGATGCCGTGCTAGTCCACAGGGCATCGGCAAGGAAGCCTGACTGGGACCCTGCACACAAGTTCTTTGGAAATTCAGGCCCTAAATTTGCTTTTCTCCCTTGTTCCCTGCTGCTAAATTCAGTGTTAAGACTAACACCACAGGTTTCTCGGATGGGAAGGATTACAACATTCACTTGTTTTAAGAGAATTTTATTTTATTTTTTTTATTCTCTAAAACTGATTTACTCACCAAGAGATCTTCTAGTATTTGAAACGGCTTTGCCTGAGAGGAGAAAAATCCTGCCTTCTAAGTGGAGCATGTGGTGGTTGTCATCACATATTTCTGAAGGAAATTGCAGCGAATCTCACCTGCTAGAAAATGAATCTGAGCAAAACCTTCTGGGAAAAAAGAAAATACAGCTATTAAGTTCAATCTAAAAGTTTGGAAGTGGATAATTACAGTTCTTTCCTTGCATTTTCTATTTTAGCACTTTACAGTTCACCAAAGGATGCAAATTATGCCATCAAGCCATCTTGAGTTCTTTATGTTTTTTTGTGATATAATAATTAAACAAAAAGTTCACCCTCAAAAAAAAAAACTCACTACTTTTTAACATGATTTACCCTTTCTTGTCATGTTGGAATTTGGCTTCATTTAGGCAGGATGTTTTGTAAGAGGACAGAAATACATATGCACATTCAACAGCAAGAGAAAAACACACACAAAAACAGGGAAATTAAGAGAAAGAAGGAGGAAAGATGAAGTGTTTTTCTTCTGTCTGTCACCCTGTAGTCTGTTTACTTCAAACCCTTATGAAAGGAAAACTAAGTGGCTTCAATGACAACTCTAATAACCTGAGAAATGAGGTAAAGAAGCCGTAGGTCTCTCTACTGGCAAGTTGAGCTAAGTATGAAGTTTGGCACAGGCATATAGACATACCATAATAGTCAACCCTCAGCTGTGGCATCTTTGGATTCTCCATCTTAGAGTCTGACACACTGCCAATCATCCATCTTGTATTTAAACTGACACACAGCCATCCCATATCTAAACTACTCTTCCTGAGTTCCAGTTGGAAGTTGTGTGTACAAACCAATGTCTAGTTCTCCACTCACCCCTGAATGTGGTATAGAGTAATTGTGGAAGTGTGGTACATCCTGGCTATAAAGTTGCAAACAAAGCTATGTACTGAAGCTCCTTTTCTAATTACCAAGTTACCCAAGCCCATTGTGTGTTCTCTCTGCCGTGGTTGACTTTGTATATATCCACCATGACCTTTTCTTTTTTCTTCATTTTCTTTTTAAAATTATTTTATGTGTGTGGGTATCCTGCCTACATATATGTGAGTATACCACATGTGTATAGTGCCCAAAGAGACCACAAGTGGGTGCTGGATTCCCTGGAACTGGAGTTGCAGGTGGTTTTGAGCCACCACGTGGGTGCTGGAAATCAAATCCAGGTCCTCTGGAAGACCAACCAGGGCTTTGCAGAGCTATCTTCCCAGATATTTCTTCATTTTCTAATCAAAATTCTGCCTGCTTTCCTAATATTGTATAACCTGCTTGTTTCTATTATACTTTATCAAGTCTCTTTTATTATCCACTGTTGGCCATTATTTAAGATTTCAGTCATCTCCAGGGTGGGTTTCAGCAACAAATCCCTAATGGATCTCCCAGTCTCTCGTCCAATGCCTATGTTTAGTTTGTTACACACTGACTGGTCACTTATTTCCTCCAGTGTCAGGGACCAGCATTGACAAAAGTACCTCTTGCCAGGGTAAGGGTGTTGGGATTTAGAAATATAGTAAAAAAATACGAGGACACATTTAAAAATAATAAAACAGAAACAAATAGAATAGTACAGGGAGGGAGTTCCAGGGAATACTGAAATCACCTGTGTTTAATTTCCAATTGCTGAAAATACCCCTGACCCTAAAAGGTAGGAGTAAGACAAAAAAAAACTGCATTAGCATGACACAAGGAAATGAACAGACCAGTTGAAGATCACGGTTTATGTCCATAGAAAGTCTGTGGCTAGAACAAAACAAGTCACTCTCCCACTGTCGACTAAAATGGTCTGTAGGCAAACCACTCCCTATGTGGAATCCCAAGTTATCTTCTTAAGGGAACTGGAACATAGTTGGATCCATAAACTTTTGTTTGAGGTAGAAAGATATCTACTTCATTATTCTTAAAATACAAGGTCTAGCTATTAGCCACACCTATTGACAATAACCTTGAGAGAGCAGAACTCTCTGCTCTAAATCTAGGTGGGACTTTTGTGTGAGGTAGAATCACAATAACCTTGAAGGAACAGAGGTAAGTTCTAACTCTGACCTTTGGTCAAGGTGGAGATAAGCTCAAATTTTTGAGTCTCCACACTGTAGTACCTGTGAACTAGCACAGCTTAAAGTTGAGACAATGAGCTCAAGATCTAGAGAATAATTATTGATCCTTCTCAGGAAGATGCCAGGAGGGCTTTAGGGGCCTATGGCAGTGCCTACCCACCAACCACTATTGAAGTAATTAGATACTTTAATGATACGTTTGGCTGTTCTAGGACAATCCATTGCGAATATGAAGACAGTTTATTATCCCCCGAGTTGCCTGCAATTCTTTTGGTATTCACATTTATACTCTAGACTTTCTCTCTCTGCTGTCCTTTATGATTACTTATGTCCCTCTATGCCAGTAGCTCTCAACTTTCCTAAAGCAGTGACCCTTTAATGCAGCTGCTCTTGTTCTGGTGACCCCCCCATAAAATTATTGTCATTGTTACTTCATAACTGTAATTCTGCTACTGTTGTGAACTGTAATGTAAATATATATATTTTCCGATAGTCTTATTTGACCCCTGTGAAAGGGTCATTTGACTCCCCAAAGGAGTTGTGACCCACAAAAGGAGTTGTGACCCACAGGTTGAGAAGCACTGCCCTATGCCATGCTTATTTTACTTGCTTTTACTCAGTAATAAAACCTATACTTATCAAGTCCTTTGTAAACATATTATTTTTAGCTGATTTTTGCTAAGTGCCCACAATTACTAAACAAAGTCTAGCAAAACCTAACACTTCATTTTGGGCTCCCACTTTCTAATTCATTACCCTGGCCCTGCCCTAGCTTTTTTCTTTTCTGCACATCAATATTTCCCCCACTACAAGGGTTTTGCATGCAATGCTTCAGTCTTTTTCAGCCTATTCCTTTCCCCCCGGTCCCTTGGCTCTTACTCTGTGGCTCTTGCGTAGTCCTTTCCCATCTACTTAGTTTTAAATAGATGTTCCATGTTACTTACCTTTAGTGTCCATACTGAGCCCCAATATACACCTGGTAATGTAGTTGTGTTGCCCTGTTACAGGGCAAATTGTGTCCCTCTAAACAAAGATATGCTGAAGTCCTAACATCTAATGCCTTGGGATGGGTTTATTTCAGCAAGTGAGCAAGTTGGCTGTGGTCCTTAAAGGCAGGCTCTCTTCCAGGAATACCAGTGCTCTGGTTATAGGGAAATTTAGAAACAGAGAGTCTTAGGGAAGAAGAATGGTGTGAAGACACATAGGTCATGTGTTGGAGAGATGCACCTCTAAGCCATAGAGTGATGGGCATCACAGATGAAGTCCTAGAATGGAGAGGAAGACAGGGGACCCCCTTCAGAGTCATTAGCAGGGTTTAACCCTGCAGGAGCTTTGATCTCATGCTTCTGCACTCCCCCACTCCAGCTGCTATGTGATTGTTGTCTTAAGCCAGTTCATTCTTGATACTTTAAAAGGCAACCATAGGGACTAATTAACACATTAATTGAGTTGCATTGATTATATATTGCTAGATATCTGTTCCTCATTAGATTTTTGGCTTTGCCGAGGCTGTGCATGGCTGTTTCATTAACCATTATTGTCTCCAGCAGCACTGATGATAATTTCTAGAACCTGTTAGTGGAGGGATATTTGTGGAACTAATGAATTATTGAATGATTGGATGCATGAATGGTGATATTTTAATGTGAAGTGCTTTAGAAGATTTGGAATTCCAGGTCGTTCAAATAAATCTCTTAAGACAAATGACACTTTAATCTTAAAACCAGTCACCACAATACTTCCAGCAAGAGAAGAAAATCTTGGTGCATAATTATCAAATGTCTTACTGAACCATCTCTGATTGGTTATTAAATTTTATATTTTGGTATCCTTCTCCTAAAAGTAGGAAATCATTGCTCTCTTGAACTTTTGGAAAGATTTCACTGTCATGTTTTAGAGTTTAAAAAGTACAATCACTTCACCCTCCATGAATGACATTAAGAGAATAGAAATTAGAACTGTGGGTAGACCAAATGTTCTTTCGAGCATATTGGATTATATCCTTATATAATTACATAAGTAAGCAAACATAAATAGTTGTTCATCTTAATAGAGCATACTAACTGGTAAGCATATGAAGAATAACTTAACTACACTTTGAAGCCTGGGGAATTGTGATCCGTGCGAAAATAAGAGTGGATGGTTAGCTTTAATTGTTAATTTGACACACTATAGAATCACCTGGAAAGAGTCTCATTGTCTAGAACAGGTTGGACTATGGACACATCTGTGGGGAACTATATAATATTTATTATATTAATTGAGCTGGGAAGATCCGCCTTCTATGGGAGGCACAATTCCCTAGGCAAGGGATCCTGAACTTCATTAGAGTAGACAAACTGAGTTAACTTCACATACATAGATTAATTTAGTAGTCCCCGCTCTTCACTGTGATATAACATAACTTGTTATTTCAGTTGTGAATTCTGTTATGACAGGGATTGTTAGATAAAATAAATTCTTTTTCCCTTAAGTTAATTTTGTTATGCATTTTTACCACAGCAATGAGAAATTAAATAAAACAGGAAATAAGAATGCAGTTGTCTTGTTTCTTTCCTAAATTTTACCTCAGCGTTTCCCACCAATTATCATGCACATTTACATACCATATATGTACATAGGCTACATACCCATGAACATATATATGAACTTAAATAAATACTTTTGTGTGTGTATATGTGTTGTAGAAAGCCACTTGTTGGTTTTCCTGGCCAACCAGACTCCCAAAATAATAACACAGAAACTATATTATTTAAATCACTACTTGGCCAATAACTTAAGTGTATTGCTAGCTAGCTCTTACATCAAGTATTTACCTATTTTCAGTATTTTATGTTTTACCACAAGGCTCGTGGCTTTCCAGCAAGGTTCCGGCATGTCTGTCTTCAGCATGTCTGACTTCTCTCTGACTCCACCTCCTTTTCCCTAGCATTAAGCTTAGTGTTCCCCACAGAACTAAGTTGTACCTTGCTATTGGCCAAACCAGTTTCTTTATTCATTGACCAACAAAAGCAACTCATAGACAGAAGGACCTCCCATAGCATATATGTAGATATGTATGTATTATATCATACATACATGGATACACAGAAGTGTGTCACATTTGGGACTTTTATTGGTTTGTTTACTGAAATGGAGTCTCATTCCATAGCTAAGACTCATCAGAGATACACGATTCTTCTGCCTCTGTCTTTGAAACACATGAGATCATAGTCTGATTTTAAACTTTAAACTTTTTGTTATTGTTGTTTTTGTTTTTTACTACAATATACTTTGATATGACCATTTGTCTGTCTTATTTCAGAGTCAATTCATTGATGGGATGGAAATATTTAGTAGCTAACAAGGAGAAGTTGATGTAGAACTTAATACTAGTTTTTGCAAGCCAAAGTAAGTAGCTGCCTCTGAACTGACGTGGTTCAGTGGGTAGAAGCAGTTGTCATGAAAGTTTAACATGAGTGTGATCCTTGAGGCTCATGTTGAAGTAAGGAGAGAACTGATTCTTAAAAGCTGTCCTCTGACCTCCATATACTGTCCATGGTACATGCACACCCACAGCATACCACCCACACAATAAAAATCATGCCCAACACAGTGCTAAAGTGAGTATTAGGGATTCAAATTCAGATCATGCAAGTGCCACCTTCACAGATGAGCTTTGTACTGAGAGAGTGCATCAGTACCCAGGAGTAATGTTTCCATTTCGGAAAATGAAACCATCTACTTGATTTCCCTATTTTAGAAGATGCCCATATCATATAAGGTAGGTTTTCCTAAGAATGAACTATACCTTTGCATTATCCTAATTTTAAAATGTTTAAACTGTGTGTTTCTACGCATAGACTTTTACATGTTTTATACAAAGCAATGCCTATTTGCTAGTGGTCATTTTTTATAGCATAGATAATGGAAAATGAACATGAATGTAGCTCAGTTGATAGAGTGCTTGCCCAGTGTGCTTGAAGCTCTGAGTTAAATCCTCAGTACTCTATAAAATCTCAGAACCTGAAAAATAGATCAGGAATTTAAAGTAAACCTATGCTACATGGTGAGTTCAAGCTCACCCTGGGCTATGTGTGGCCCCACCTGTAAAGAAAACAACATCATGACAAAAAGCAGGAAATTTGTTACATTCATATGGTCACAGAAATATAAATAAAATACCAGATTATAAACAAAAACACAACTCTAAAGCATGTTTCAAAACAGATTTCATGTACAGCCTTTAAGAATTCTTAGGGAATTCTTTCCCACCCATGATGTCATATTACTATTTAATGTTTTTCTTTGGACAGGAAGCACCAGTATCCTATGGACGGTTGTTACAAATATTTTACTCAGAAGGACTAAATCAAAATCCAAACACTAATAAGATGTTCAGGTAACTTTGGTACATGTCCAAATTTAAGGACCAATAGTGAAGGGAAGATGAGAGTTGCAATTTGAAATAAATGTCATTGTCAGGCATAGAACCATGCCCCATAGTTACTGAGCTCAGGAGACTGGGAAGCAGACTGCGTTCCAGGTGAGCCTTAAACATAATAAAATCATCCTTGTTAAATGCAAAAAAAAGACCCAAAACCCAAAAACAAACCAACCAACCAACCAACCAACCAATCAACCAACAACAAAAAAAGAAAAAGAAAAGAAAAGAAAGAACAAAGAAAGAGAAAGCAATAAAAGGAAAACATGGGAAGATATGAGAAGAGAAAGTGACTTATATGAAATCAGCTCCCAGGAAAGTAGACAATTATATGGGGCCTTCAAAAGCTAATAGTTCAAGTTCAAAGACAGGGGGAAAAAAGTCAACACATCCATTCACTGATGGGTGGATGGAAGGACTTTGTACTCATGTGCTGCAGTTTTTTTGGTCTTTGGCAGATTTGATGAGGCCCACATAAATTAGGGAGAACAATCTGTTTTACCACTGTCACTTCAAGCACCAGTGTTAAACTCCCTTGCACACGTCATAGAAACAATCACAGCAATTGACCACATACCTGAGTACCCTATGGTCTTGTTAAAGGGGCCCTCTGAACACTTACTTTTTGTTTTTCCAGGTAAAAATAGTACAACCGCTCTTAGTATATTCTAGAATCACTGTGCCTAAGGAATTTAAAGGGGAAAATTCAAAACAACTCAAATACAGTTATGCTTGGCTATATGAATAGCACAGTACATAATCCTTCATTTTTCTCCCTGTCTGGTGGACCATAGCAAACTCTGCCTGGATGAAATGAGTCAGAACATTTGTGGCTGGATGACCAGTAGTCAATGTCAGAAGGTCTTCAAAGGAGTGTGAGAAAGAGAGACCTCCACACTGGCAATGCTGGAGTATGTTCAAGGTATGAGATGAGAGAGACAGGCAGGGGCTACTTACCCATGACGTTTTTGTAAATTACTAAAGGTTGATAGACATAATATGAGGTCCTGGCTCCTAAACACCAGGATCCTAGGATAAGGCAACTAAGCCTATCAGTGGAAAGACAAAATTCAAGTAGCTCTCCCTGAGCTCAGCTCTTAAGTCCAGCTGAGGGATGGACCATGGACAGATATTTTGGAGGTCATACCACTATGGTGTTTGTGAATGTCCAGTTGTTAGAGATCCTTGGTTGTCCCTTTTATCCTTAGAAGAAAAAGAAATAAGATGAATACTACTTAAAAATAATGCGAAAGAAATGCCACAGTAAGTCCTTTGCAAATCATCACATAGAAGGATATAATGACTACATTACTGCTTAATCCATGAATGTGTTTCTCTGTAATATTGTACTGCTAAAGGTTTCATTTCGGGTGTATCAAACCAGTTGCTTCCAAAACAGAGCCCTCTCTGTCTCATATCACCTGAATGAAGAGGTGCATTATAAAAGGGAGGTCTGGTCAAAGTATCACTATGATGATGGGGTTCAGCAATTGACTGACACACTAAGGGATTCATGTTACAGTTGTGTCGACACTTAACTGAGGTTTGCAAGTGCCATTAAACTGTTAGGCACCAACCTGGCTTTAAAAAAAAAAAACCAGAAAAAGAAATCTTTAACCACAGAAACTTCCATGACTTTGAACTTTCTGTAAACAGTAGCTTGAACTTGAACTTCAGGGAATGGTGAATGTAGCCGTGCCTCTTTGTTCCTTTCATGGTAACATAATCACAGCTCAACCTCCTTGTTAAAGAGAAGATCACAGCCTTATCATTCATTATCTTCTCCACAGGGATGTGTCTCAATGGAATCTCATTTCAGTATTTAGGATAGGAATGCATTTTGCATACTAAACTCATGTTCAATCAAATCTAATGTAAAGGTTATTCTTAATATAGACGAGCAGACTAACAGCTCTAATTTCATACTCTTGTGCTATTCCTTAGCCAATAAAATTATGACTGACTTTCTATGTAATTATAGGCACTGCACTAATGGCTTATTTACACTTGTAATTTCTCATCTATGTTCTCTGAAGAGCCATTTTTACATTAGTCCTTGCTTGCTGAAGAACTTCAGGCATAAGAACAGTGCTAATTAAGTAAATGTAATGCAATTCTACATGGATCATGTTCATTTAAAATTGCATTATGGACATGTGATGTGATTATTTTACCCTTTTGTTTCTCTACTTTTTATGTGTATGAGTATTTGCCCAAGTTTATGCGTGTGTACCAGACATGCTTCTAGTGCCCTCAGTGACCAGAAGAAGGTGGCAGGTCCCTTGGAACTGGAACCACAGGTTGTTGAGCTGGGAACCCAGCTCTAATCGTCAGCAAGTGCAGCAAGTGCTGAGCCTTTGATCCAAGACCAAGATTCTTCTTTCTTGTGGGCATCGATGTCCCTTCTTTTGGATGATGAACATTTGTCATGTAGTCTGTCCATTTTTCATTTGGCCATAACATTCCTATCTGCTGTATTTGGTTAGAAGGATGCACTAACTTTGGTTCCTATGCACAAGGAATGATCTGTTGCAGGCCTGGATTGTGGAGATGACAATGGGGCAGGTTATTTTCCCCAAACCATTTTCCCTGGGGATTTTCAGTTGCCTTCAAACTGGAAGGGACAATGTCTTTCTCTGTACAAAGTGGAAACCAATGAGCAATGAGCTAATGCTCCACTTTAAGCCAAGGTTCTGAATCTCAGCTCCACTCACATTTTCTGTGAGCTGACTCTATTATCACAGGCAATCCTGTGTATTCCAGGACATTGAGCAGCATCTCTGATCTCAGTCTATTTGTTGCTAAGAGCACCCTCCTCCCCACAGTGTGACCACCAAAAATACATCTGTGCTTTGCTGGATGTCCTCTGAGGATCAAACTGGTTACCAGTTGAGAATCCCAGATAGAGCCTCGTGGATAGGTGAAGCAATGGTTCCAAGCAATATCAGAGGTGTAAGGAGACAGAGGTAAAATAGGAATGCTCAGAACCAGTTTTGTCCAATTCCTTTTGGGTACATGAATGGATCAATCTTCTCCCTTTTTTAGTTTGATTTGTTCTTTTGTCAAATGTAATAAGAATTGAAAGCAAAAGCCAGGCAGTTGTGGCACATGCTATTATTCTCAGCACTCAGGGGGCAGAGGCAAGGGCATCTCTGAGTTCAAAACCTGCCTGGTCAACAGAGTGAGTTTCTAGACAATCAGGGTCACACATAGGAACACTATCTCCAAAAACCAAACCAAACAAACAAAAGCACAAAATTAAGAGAAAGATTTGGGAATATAAGCCCAAAAGGCAATAAAAACTAATCAATCAACAGGTTTTGAGTGAAGCATAGATTTATCTATGACATATGAAAAGTTACACAATTTTCAAAACAAGCAATAGTGGATTTGGATAAAGGGATTTTTGAATGAAGTCATTTATCACATATGTGACATCCTAAGCAGATTCCAGGCTTCAGAGCAACATAAATTTATCCAAGGTAGTCTTCATTGGTGTAAGAAGGCCCATTTGTATGTGCATATGTTCATTCTTGGGAATATATACAAATCATGATTTTCTGTTTAAAATATGTTTGAGTGGAGATACATTGGGATATATCTTTGTGCTCATCTGCTTTTGAGTGGTGAGCCAACAAGTATTATATAGTAAATATACAGCTCACAATTCTATTGGACTATCCACGGGAAGTGTATATGTACATTCTACTTGGAGTAACCTGTTTGTGCAGAGCTATGGGGACATCTGTCCTTTGGATCAGTTATTATCAATTCTGTGAAATGTTGTGAAATTATGGCATTTCTTCCTTCTACAGCATCCCAGCAGTGTATAAACCTGACTTTTCCTGTAGGACAACCAGATACATCCCCACACCATGAAGCCATGGTGTGAAAAGGATTCAGTCAAGTCCTTGTTCTCACAGCCAAAATCTACATAAAAAGACTCCCCCACAAACTTTCTTTACAGAAGTCACTGATAAAAGGAGCCTCAAATAGGGTATAAACACATCTTCTCCAACAGCAGACTCAGGAAGGTGTAAGCTACTGGTCTTCTCCTCCGACTTAACAAGCTACTAATATTCTGCATTACTATTTACCTTGGTTTCAACTAACATAGGATCATAGCCCAGGAAATTAATAGTTTATACAGAAAAAGGCCTGAGTCACTAACGCTAGATTTTGGGAGAAAAATTCTCACCTGGGTATCGTGAAGTCAAAAGCAAGGTCTGCAGAAGAGATTCCTTTTAACTCAACCAGCTAGATGCTAATGCAAATCAAGCCCACAGGTTAGTATAGTTATCAACACCATGAGCCCAGCCACACCCTCTCTGAGATGTAAAGCGCCTCCTTGCCAGATCCACTGGTTTCTTGTGACTCTGAAAATACATACTTGATACTATTGTTACAGCCTATGGGATTGTTAACTTGTCTGTACGCTGTTTGTATTGTTAACTTGTCTGAAAGCTTTGTGAAGATCACTCCCCTTTTTTACCCTTATGCCTTAACCCTTATGACCTTCTGTTCACCTTCCCCCAAAGAACAAAGAAACATCCAAAACAAAGGTGCCCGAGCCAGTCAGTTAGTTCTGTCCCTCAGATCCCATTCCCAAGCCAATTCCTGCTTGCTGTAGAAGTCTGTTCTGAACCCTGAAGGAATGCTGAGGCTGGAACTCAGTAGCTCCCAAGGCTTTTGGTGGAGACATATACCAACTAATGTTCCCTTTTCAGTCAGTTCTGAGCTGCAAAGTGAAACCTTGCCTTAGAAACCTGAGTGAATAAATGGAAAAGAGAAGAAGAAATATCAGCAATGAACATGGGATACTGCATCTGTGAAGAGAACAGACTGAGCTGTGCTTCCAAGTCAGGTGTTAAACATTGCAGCTCTCCTCCCTACCCTTGTCTCCCACCATGCCCCTGGCCCACCCAACAATTTCACGCCCACAGATAAGTAGATTTATTATACATACATTGTATGTGTGTGATATTTGAAACAGTGTCTCATGTAGCAAAGACTAGTTTCAAACTTGCTATGTAACAAAAAAGTCTTTTCAAAGAAAGTCTTGATTCCCTAGCCTCCACCTTAAGAACAAGGAGAGCAGGCAGGTACCACTTCACCAGTTTGTATGGGGCTAGTGATTGAGCCAGGGCTTTGTGAATTGAATGGAAGATGAGCATTCTACCAAAGGAGTAAGCCAGTATTTGGGAGGAAGAGACAGGTGTATCTCTGTGAATTCTGACAGCCTAACCTACATAGCAAGTTCCAGGCCAGCCAGGATGACATAGCGAGATTCTGTTGATTAATTGATTAGCAAGGTAAGGTCAAATGCTTTTAATGTTCTCCAGGAAACTGAAATGAAAAGAGGAAGTGGACTCTTTAGAAAGAACTAGTTGTCCTGCCTTCAAGCAATTATATAAGTTAGGACTGTTTTGTAGTAATATAGTTTGATTTTCATTGAGTCCCTGTAATAGTTATTGGCATGTACTACTCAAATTTAAACATGGTCTTTTTTTGTGCTAATTGCTTTGGGAAAAGTAGAGGAAACCTGTGCTTTTCAAGTCATAAAGTGGCCATGTGCTAATGTGAAACACTCTCAAACATTCTTCATCACTGTCTCCCTCAAGCATCCATAGCAGAGTAATAGGTAGACTCAAAATGCTGGATGCCTTAAAAATATAAAAGCTGGCTGTGAATTGTAAAGATATGAAAAAAATTACCATAAAAGAGAATCCATTCGGTATTGTGAATGAGATTATATGAAGATTTCTAAATAGTAAGACAAATAATAATTTGAGCCTTTTTGGAAAATTTTTACATTGTTGAAAACAACTACTTAATTTTTAACAAAAGTTTGAGAAATTGTTATGAATATTAAATCATTTTTTATATTTATTTCAAGTTCTTAATATCAAAGTAAATTATAATGGCATTAAGGTACATCTATAATATCCTTGACAATACATATGGAATTAATGTTAAAAATGTTAAAACAAAGAACATATCATAGACACCAGTTTCTTATTAAAGATTTTATTAAAACCAAGTCTTTACAACATATTGAAAAATGTAATGTTCCACAGTAAAATATGTAAGAAAAAAAACCTGTATATGTAATTAATGGCACATAAATTTAAGAACAAAATTAAAATTACACTAAATCTCTTTCTAACCACATAGACATAGATAAATATCTATCCATATAGCAGATCTATAGATCTATAGAATATACATCATATAGTAGACCTATATATCGAGATAGATATATTTATATCACAAATTCACGTTGATGACCTGGAATACCTGAGTTTTTAAGTTGTTGGTTTTCCAGACAGTGCAAAATCATTTGTCATCCACTTCAGAAAGGGCACAGCCAATCCAGAGAAAAAAACAACTTTGGTTGATAGATGCTGTCTCTCAAAGATCAAACAGGATTAAATTTTATCTTCAGAGTCTTCTTCCAAGGGGAGGTCAGTCTGTGATGTGAGGAATGATTCCCACGTAGCAAGGCACTGTGGAACAGAAACACCATGAGGGGGTCAGCTGTAGCTGATGATCACACGCTCCTACAGCAGTACGCCCCACTTCTCCTGTCAAATGGGAGTCTCTGTCATTTTTTAGATATTTTAATACCCTCCTATGTGTGTGTGTGTGTGTGTGTGTGTATGTGTGTATGTGTGTATGTGTGTTTGTGGGTGTGTTTTGTATGGGTGTAGACATTTTCATTGTGTGTCCACAGAGGCCATTGGCTGTCTTCTTTACTTGCTCTCTATATTGCGTTTTGAGACAGGATCTGTCATTGAACGTGACCTTCCCTGATTCAGCTTGACTGGCCAGCAATCACCAGGGATTCTTCAGACTCCACCCACCTAGCACTGGATGACTGATGTGTGTACCTGGGCCTCAGGCACTTTCCACGGGCTGTCTTAGGTGTGCAAGCTAGTATCGCAAGAACTTTACTGATTGAATCATCTTCCTGGCCTGGCATTCTAATTCTTAATGAGAGTACTATTGACAAATAAGAGGAAAATATATAAAACAGTCCATATTTATCCCAGTGACAGAAGAGAAAAGAGAGCTCAGATTTACTCATTTGGACGTGAAACGGTGCACATTGGCATTTAAACCTGGTCATGATACAAACCGGCTGAGGTGCCTCAGGATCTCACTACATTGGGTGTAAAGCACACATGTTTGCCCCTCTGCACACACTTCATACACACTGCCTTGCACAAGGGTTCTGAGAAAGCTATCTGCAATTTTATTATGTGCTGGGAGCGGGCGGTGAAACTCACCATTTAGTGGCTAAAACATCATTAAAATTATGGAACAAAGAAATACACACAGTAAACCAACAACAGGGGAGAAATAAATCATATAAGTGTCTATTAATCCCCCAAAGCCAGAAAGAAAACCGAAATAATGAGGTGAATAAAAAAAAATAACAGCAAGACAACACACTCAAACTTAATCCTGTCAATAGTCAATTTGAATGTCTACAGAGAACACATCTCAAAAGGGATAAATTATGAACAGAAAACGAAGGCCCACCTGCACTGTGATTAAATTTCTTATGAGTATTTAAAAATAATGACAAAATGGAAAATGACATGTGATTGATAGGTTCAAAGAAAAGATTGAATAATAACACTACATTAGTATTAAAGACTTCAGGAAACAAGATCCTTATCACGATAAGAATGATCTCTTATAGCAGTACACCTGGAAATTTAGGACACATTAAACAAAGGCAGCCATACAAGGAGAAGGGCAAGAATATTTATAATTGGTTTTGAGGTCCTCTCATGTTTGCCATGCAGGCAGAGAAACAGGGATACAAATTTGAAGCACGTGATCAATCACGTTGGCCTAATGCACATCTAAAAAACAGAACCAGAGAGCACATCTTTTATACACCATTTTCCGGAGCACATGAGATGCCTCAACAGTCAAGAGTGATGGCACACGCCTGTAATTCCAACACGTAGGAGACTGAGACTCTTTGTTAGGATTGTTGTCTGGGCTGCATAGTGAGTCTCAGGCCAGTCTAGGCTACTGAATGAGATCCTGTCTCAAAAAATATTTATACATACAAGCCACATGAATTATGGTCTCTGAATACTGTGAAACTAGGTTGGAAACCAGTAAGAGAAATGCCCATGAAAGCCCATAAGTATTTTTAATCTAAATAGGAGAATCTTAAATATCCGGACCACAGAGAAAACCAAAAGTAAAATAATGAAGTCTTTTGACTAAATGAAAAAGAAATCACAATATATCAAAAACTTACACATACTACTAAACACCACCAAGGGAGTGAACAGAGAAAGTCTAACTGCCTACATTAGAGAAGAGAAAAGCTCTACAATCAATTAATTTAATCCTCTACTTTAAAAAGCAAAAGAGCAAGAGCAAAACAGCCAACAACAAACATATTACTACCCAAAGTAAGCCGCAGGATGCGCATGTATGTGTATGTTTGTGTGGGCAAACCAGAGTATGAATCAATAAAAGACAATAGAAAAAATTTAGAGGAAAAATAATAGCACTAAATGTTCAATCTTTAAGAAGATTAGTAATCTTGTGAAAGTGCCTTACTGATCATAAAAAAGGAAAATGGTACAGAGTGATGGGGTGATAGTGGTACAACACTTGCCTCGCATGCACGAGGTCCCAGCCTTGATCCCTCATGCTGTAACAATGACAAAGAAAAGAGGAGAGGAATCAAAAGTGAAGAATAAAAGGATAGTGTTAGCTCAGATGCCCCTGACCTCCAGATGAAATGGAACAATGACCAATTATTCAAAAGGAGAAAATCACAAAAACAACTGCATAGAAAAGAGGTAACCTAGATGAATTTAAACTGAGGGGATCATTTTCATTTTGCAAATAATTCAGTGGTGAATTCCATAAAACATTTAAAGAAATCATAACCATCCTGTACACGCACAATGGAACTGAAGACACAGGAGCGCTTTCTAGCTAACCCGAATCACAGACACTGCAGAAGAAAATTGGAGACTGATTTTAATCAGAAAGATAGATGCAAAAATTCTATAAAAATAGCAAAGAAAAGTCAGTAATCTCTTCAAAAATTATATGTAATATGCAAATGGTCTTATTCAGGAAATGCAAGGTTTGATTAACTCTCAACATTCCTAAGACCACATTAAAGACAGAATTTCTCAACAGATACTAGAGAGCATTTGGCAAATTTCAAATTCATCTATTCCCGATTAAGACAAAAAGTCTCAGCAAGTCAAGAGAAGATAAATTCTATATACTGAGAAAGAAAATCTGTAAAAACAAAACCCTATAGCTTACCTCCTATGCAGATACGCAATAAGGATTGGTTGTTTACGAATTTGTTTTTCGTCCCAATTTAGACATGGTTTCAGGTCTCCTTCACCAAATATAAACATTAAAAACGACAGAAGAGCACAGTGAGAAAACCAACCCACAATCTAACACACAGTCTGGGAGAGCCATTTTCCCCGCAAACCCTTCGGGTGAGCTCTTGCCCCTCATCTGAGAGGTCACCCAGAACCAGCGGCATTTACTGCTTTCAGAAAAACAGTGTATCTTTTTGACAACTCAGGGAAACTACCACTTAAATACTGACCATCCCCCAGGTGAAAGTCAAAGTGAAATTCCAAATTCTTTGTTGGGAAGTCATGACAAATAAAGACTCTGAATAGTACCAAGAATGATGCTGGTCCACAAACAAACTCTCTTCTTTCACTGCCATACTGTGCTTCAACTAAGTCAGTTTAATAAAGGCTATGATGACATGCGAGCTGCCGTCAAGTCAGTTAGTACAGTGGACCAACATTCATTTATAAAGTAAGCACTGAGGCTATTGAAACATGGGAAAGAGATGTACATTACTAAGTAACTTCTTTATCATTCTCCAACTGGAAGGAGAAAAAATGGAAATCAAAGAACAACCTTTATAGAATAACACATATAATCACCATTGGATACATCGCTATGAATACACAACAGGCATCGCAATGGTTCTTTTATACATCATGGTATTTTCAGTGAACAATTACTATCACAAGCTCTATTTTACAAGTAAAAGAGCTGAGCCTCAAATAACTTAGATACACTTAAAGCACTGCAAATATCCCGGGGACTATAGTTAATGTTTATTTTTCAACACTTGGAGAATGACAGATCTCCTACATCATCACTGGCTAGATTTAATATGTCGTTAGCGAACATGAAGATGTCTCTCTTTTACACAATGGAAGGACTATTGTAGGAGAAGAGGTGGGCACAAAAATAGGGGATATCAGGGTGATCAATTTTTTTCTTAAAAAAAGAATATGTATAAAATCTGTGGATGTGGAAGCTGATTCTCTACAATCTCTTGTGGGAATTGGTTCTTTCTTTATACCGTATGGATCCTGCCATGGTGGCAAGTGTTTGTTTGTGCTGAGCCATGCTGCTGTTGCTGGTTTGGAATTTTAGTGGAAGATGCTCTACTTTAAATGAGGATACTTGGTAACTGTTCTTTCCCACTCACCTGGGGCTAATATTCACTTGAGTTATCTGCTAACTGGCACATATATCATGCCAATCTACAAATCCATTTTTAAAAGCAATAAAAGGAGCAAGACGGCTCAGTTGGTAAAGGTGCTTGCTGCTGAGCCTGCCAACCTGAGTTCATTTCCTAGAGCAGTGGTTCTCAACTTCCTAATGCTGTGACCCTTTAATACAGTTCCTCATGTTGTGATGACCCCACAACCATAAAACTGTTTTCATTGCTACTTCATAACTGCAATTTTGCCATTTTTATGGATCGTAATGTAAATATTTTGGAGACAGAGGGCTGTCAAAAGGGTCATGGCCTAAGATTGAGAACAGCTGCCCTGGATCCAAATAGCAGAAGGAAAGGATCCACTCCTACAGGTTGTCCACTGACCTCCACATGCATGTCATAGCATGTGCCCAGACACATGTATACATTCAAACGCTAAACAAACAAATGTAATAAAAACTAAAAACCTTGATGTCTAACATACTTCATTTCTTGTAATTCTTTCCTGCTTTGCTTTAAACTAGAGAACCTGCGTAAGACTTCAAGCAATGGACAGTTCACACTGCACAGTTAATCAGTTTAGAGTGGTGAGCATCTACTGTGCTTAGCATTGTGACGGCTGAAAAATATTAAGGACAAAGATAACAAAATCTCAGAACCTACTGACTTTGAAGCGAACTTTTTAAACTTGTCTATATTGAGCTATATTTTTGCCTTGCCACCCTCCGCTTTCTCCCCCCTCCCCTTCTGCCCTCTCACATGATCCCCACACTCCCAATTTACTTAGGAGATCTTGTCTTTTTCTACTTCCCATGTCGATTAGATTCATGTATGTCTTTCTTAAGGTCCTCTTTGTTGTCTAGGTTCTCTGGTTGTGAATTGTAGGCTGGGTTTTCCTTGGTTTATGTCTAAAAGCCACTTATGAGTGAGAACACCTGATTTTTGACCAAAAAAAAGCAAAAAATATAAAATGGAAAAAAAGAATAATCAACAAATAGTGCTGGCACAATTGGATATCGAATTGTAGAAGAATAAAAATAGATCCATATCTATTGCCATGAACAAAACTCCAAATGGATCAAAGACCTCAACATAGAACCAACCACACTGAACCTCATAGAAGAAAACGTGGGAAGTACACTTGAATGCACTGGCACAGAAGACCACTTCCTAAATATAACCCCAGTAGCACAGACACTGAGTGAAACAATTAATAAATGGGACCTCCTGAAACTGAAAAGCTTCTGTAAAGCAAAAAACACAGTCAATAAGATAAAAAATGGCAGCCTACAGAACGGGAAAAGTGTTTTACCAACCACACACTGGACAGAAGGCTGATCTCCAAAATATACAAAGAACTCAATAAATTAGTCATGAAAATAACAAATAATCCAATAAAAATGGGATACAGACACAAACAGAGAACTCTCAACAGACGGATCTAAAATGGCTGAAAGACACTTAAGGAAATTTTCAACATCCTTAGTCATCGGAGAAATGAAAATCAAAATAACCTTGAGATTCCATCTTACTCCTGTAAGAATGACCAAGATAAAAAATACTGACGACAGCTTATGCTGGATTATGCTGGAGAAGATGTGGGAGTAAAGGGAGCGCTCCTCCATTGCTGGTGGGAGTGCAAACTGGTATAGTCACTTTGGAAATCAGTATGGTGATTTCTCAGAAAATTAGGAAACAGCCTACCTCAAGACTCATATATATCCAAAGGATGCTCAAGCGTATCACAAGGACATGTGCTCACCTATGTTCATAGAAGCATTGTTTGTCATAGCCAGAACCTGGAAACAACCTAAATGCTCCTCAACCAAAAAATAAATAAAGAAGATGCATTTACTCAATGGAGTACTACACAGCAGAAAAAAATGACATCTTGAAATATGTGGGCAAATGGATGGATCTAGGAAATATCATATTGAGTGAGGTAACCCAGACCCAGAAAGACAAATATCAAATGTACTTACTCATAAGTGGCTCTGAAGTAAGTTCTTTAAATCAAGTGTTTCCATCTATTTGGTATAGAATTGAAATTAAGCATTTACACTTTATTTTCTTTAAAAAAATTCACTACTATCAATGAAGTTAGTTAGTATTAGCACAAATCAGAATGAGGGCCAAAAATAAATTCAAAGATGATATTAATGAAAGGCATCCTCACTGGCCTAGTCTTTGTAGCTAGCCTAATCAAATTTAACTTCTTATGCTACCGTGGTACTCCAACCACAGGGTTCTACTTTCATTTGAATACTGTGTCATCATTTTCCACATTTTATTTTATACAGTCATCTTCGGATGGAATCAGATAATCCTGCTTTAATTGAGAGAATGAATTTGGGTGCTACATAGCTCAGATAGTTAAGGCACTTGCCATGCAAACCAGGTGACCTGCTTTGGATTCCCAGAACCAACAGTGCAAGGAGAGAACCAGCTCCACCATGTTGTCTTCTAACATCCCCAGGCATGCCATGGTGCATGCACGCCTTCACATATATACAACAATAACCAGCTGGGCAGTGGTGGCACATGCCTTTAATCCCAGCACTCAGGGGCAAAGGTGGGCAGACGTCCGTGAGCCTAGTCTACAGAGAAAGTTCCAGGACAGTCAGAGCAAAACACAGAGAATCCCTGTCTCAAAAAACCAACAAAACAAAACAAACCAAAAAGCAATCCTCACTCCAAAACTGATTTACAGACTATTCTGTTTCTCCCCATAAGAACACAGTGAATGCTCTAGACCATGGAACCCTAAGTAAGGTAGTGCATGTGTGTTAGCCAGGAGGGGCAGAACTGAAAAGGAGGTTCACCATAAATCTGTAACTGAAAATCCAGCAAGTATTCTCCCCAGGTCGCTCTGTTCTGTAACCAAAGGATAAACAAGTTTTCTGAGAGCAGAGAACGTGGAGAGACAGTAATTGGGCAAAGGAGCCAGACCTGTGGATGCACGCTGCAGAGAACACACCCCCTTTCGACATACTCGCTTCAAGCCTTTCTAAAGAGGATGAGATGCTAGGAAAACTAACCTCCAATTCCAAAGGTAACTCTTAGTTTTGAAAGGAAATCTCTTGCTGCTTCAGCAGAGATGGTGATGACATTTCGCTACCAGAACAGGCAAATGTCTCCTTCGTTCCCAAGTGCACAGTAATCCCACAAACAGATGTGATCAAGGTTTCGAAAGAATCAGCGGTGACAGCACAGACACAGCAGCTTTCCGTGGTAGTGCTCATATTTAGAAGCCGGTATTAATATTGTGTCACCTTGTGGGAAGTGAGGGGTCTACCGTGACTCTCTGCTTTGTTGGGCTTATTCATCTACACATAAAATAAATGGGTTTCCATTAAATGGTAGCTTCCAGAGGCTGACTGGAGCTGACAAGAAGTTGGCACGTGAAAATGCATATGATTTACAATTTCGTCTTGGTCTGCTTGCCCAGAGCCATTATGAGATATGGTGATCATAAAAATTTAAACATTTCCCTCAAGTATTTGGTATTTGAAAGATAATTACCATCGTAGTTTCCAAAAGTAAGATCCACAGGCACATGAGGAATCTTTGCCGTTTTCACTGTGGCTGCTGAAGTTTCTGTTAGCCTACATGTGGTACACGCTCACTGCCAGGTGGGCACTGGGTCTGGGGCTTCTCATGAGCTCATTTAACAGCTTTGAAGCCAGTTGTCTATACTGCAGATTTGGGTTCAAGTAAAATTAGTAGTTTGGGAGATAGGCTAGTCAGGCCTGGTGGTAGAAGACCGTAATATCATCTAGTTGGGAATCTGAGGCAGGGAGATCGCAACTTCACAGCAAGTATGGACTACAGAGTGAGATCAGGCCAAGCTGGGCAAGCCAGTGAGCCTCTGCTTCAAAATAAAAATAGGCAAAAATTCAGAATATGTTTCTCAGTGACAGAACACTGGCGTAGCATATGAAAGGCTCTGGCTTTACTGCCCAGTATTGCCAAAAAAAGAAAAAAGAAAGGAAGATAAGAAAAGGAGAGGGGAGGGGGAAGCTCACTTCTGCAGAAGTCTGAATCCAGATTCTAGGAATTATCTGCCAAGTTCCAATTTTAGAAGTAGCTCTAAAATTTAACATAACAGGATGTGCATACTACTTTTCTAAAAATACAATGTAAGCTGTGTGTTTAGCTTAACCACTGCAAGGGTTAAAGTAAAAAGACTCATTAGCTACAGACGCCATCTTGTGGCCCACTTATTTATTATTCCATAGTAGTCTGTGGCTGTCTAACTCAAAATCTGATAAAGACAGCAGGCGTCTCCGGTATCATTTATTCCATTTCTCTTACTTTCACAGAGGGGTGGCAAGAGGTCTGACATGTTAATAATCTTTGTGGAATAAACTAATCCAATGGCTTGAACTTGAATTCATATTATTTCCACTCGTGTGTTCACTACATTCGATCGTTTCCTTTGATATGACCAGCCAACTGATGGGGCTCATCAGCTTAAATATGGGATTTCAAGCTCACTTTTTCAATCTCTTGTTTTAACCATCTATTGACTCTACAGATAATTACAGTGCACACATTTCTCTTTGTCTCCTTACAACATGCTGCTGACACACAATTCTATAGTTTTCATTAGTTAACTCTCGTT
This sequence comes from Microtus pennsylvanicus, assembly GCF_037038515.1. Lineage (NCBI taxonomy): Eukaryota > Metazoa > Chordata > Mammalia > Rodentia > Cricetidae > Microtus > Microtus pennsylvanicus. Next base: position 99,280,805 of record NC_134585.1, on the reverse strand, counting down.
TTTAAAATATTATATTCTTGTATATATGTTATGTGTGTTTTAAAGCATTTATCTCTTTATAATCATTTCCTATTAAATTTCTATATAACTTAGCTGCAGAAACCATCCCTAGTTTAAATTCTGAGAAGAGGCAGATAGCCATGCTTTCCCTCCATTGCACACATAAACTCATTTTTCAGGGTGAATAATTGAGAGATAATTATGGTACAGGTCATAAGGTAGTGATGAGACGATTTCAATAAAAGTTTGGGAACAGCAGAAACCTCCAAAATACCAAAAATGTTTACTATGTGACAGAATAAAAAATGACATAATCAAGTAGAACAATGGCTAGTGATGACCTTTCAATGTCTAATTTGGATAGAAATGATCATCATTCGTTTTTTTGTTAATTCTTAGACAAAATTTCACTTTATAGCTCCTAACCTGGAGTCACACTCTACTTCAGCCTCACACAGCACTGTCCTTTAATATTACACATCGATTTCTCTGAGTTCTGTTTATAATTCTTGCTTCTTTGCTTATTCAAAATTTCTAGTGACCATCTTCCACCTGATAAGGCAGTTTCCTGGTATCTATGGAAGCTTTGTTCCAGAATATCCCTCTATCATATTCTTTATGGTGTATGGAGAGTATATTATTACAACTGTCTCCAATGAGCAACCCAGAATAATTAAAAACAAAAATAAACCATCCACTGAACATTAGGATGTATAGGCAATTATGAAGCCTCTTCTCAGACAGTGAAAACAGAATTTTTAGCATCCTAAGGCCAAAAAACGTCATTGTATTTCACATTCTCTTGTTTTATTCATTTCTATTTCACACCTCCTGGTTTTGTTTGAAATAGGAACTTATTGCTTACCTGAAAAATAATTTTCCATAATGTAGATAGTATAAAAATGACAGGGATGACACAGCTAATTATTAAAAACTGAGTAATGTTGATCTTTCTAAATGGAAATCTCTTAGATGGTCAATAGACGGCCATTACATGGCACTGAGATGGCAAGAGGTAGCTGTTTCCCAGCTGATGAAGATGACCACACCTAAGCAAATTAGATGGTCCATAGGAAAACACTAGATTGAGTCTGCATTTCCTAATCCAGATGTTTTGGCTTCTAGTAGGTATCTTCCAGTGGCTAAGAAAAAAATAATGAGGGTACAAAGACCCAATGGATTAAAACATTTAATGGCTCATTTCAGTGAATTTCTAAGGTTCTGAACTTCCTAAGTAGGTATGTTGGCTTTACAGTACTCTCACACCCCTGGCAAAAAAACACACACACACACACACACACACACACACACACACACACCCTCACATCCCTGACACACACACGCACACACCAGAGCACTGTTCGATCCTACGGTGCATAATGAAATTGTGAGACCGTCTTCCCAGTGACTAAGACACTGAGAATTATTTTCTTGGGAAACTTTTTTTGATACTATTAAGATATTTGTCTCTGTTCTGTGGCTCTAAGGGTGTGTGTGTGTGTATATCAGATATGAGTAACTACTAGGAGTTATGTTAGCAAACGCAAACAAAAGAGCACAAAAACCAAACCAAACCAAGCAAACAAAAAAGAACAACCAACCAACTAAACCAAACGGACAAGCCACTCATTCCCAGTTCTAGACCATTCTAGAATCTTCTAGCTCAGCTATGCTGCAGCTCTGCAGTTGGTCTTGAAACCTTGACTAGGAGAAGTGAGGGAATGAAGAAAGGACCGACCCAGAGACACACATATAGAAAAGCTGGCATCAGGTGAGGTGTGGGCCCTCTGATGGAGTGACATCTATTACCATAGCAACTTGGAACCTTTGCGTATTTATTCTGTGCAGCAGAGGAGAAAGGGTTAATTAGTCTCAGTAGGAGGGCTCTGTAGGCAGCAAAGGTTGCAATCACAATCTTCTGGGGAGGAAGTAGCAGTTGCTAGTTTTTGTACACACTGGCCACTTGCTCCATCACTAGGTAAGCCTTGCCATCCCATGAGTTTCACCTGGGGAAGGTTTTGGCACTCCTAGGAGACTGAGGCCTTGGACTCCTAAACAGGGACACACCCATGTCTGCAGTACACATTCTCTCAGGACTCACTCACTCATGGCTTCCTACACCCCTTATAGCTTGACTTCATTTTTACAGTAAAACAGGAAGGTGGATTATAATGAAGGTGCTTCTTTACTCAAATCTAGCCTGATACTGAAACGTAACAGCCCAGTATAAGCCATCTACAAGATCTCTGTCCCAAGATTTTAAAAGAAAATTCAAAACACTGCCTGCATTCCTGAGGCTTAAAAACCATAGGAAAAAAATCTCTACACGAGTGCCATGTACACTCTTGCCTTCCCAAGGTGATTCGTACAGAGAATTGAGCTGTACTGGGTGACCGTGTGACACTCATCCAAATGACAGAGAACATTAACTGGAAATGGGTGGCAGTGGCGGCAAGTTTCTGGAGTTAACATTCATAGCCCTCTAGGAAGGAAAGAACGGGTGGGTAGGGGAAGACCCACCAAGTTTCTGGAGTTAACATTCATAGCCCTCTAGGAAGGAAAGAACGGGTGGGTAGGGGAAGACCCACCAAGTTTCCACTACAACTGAGGCTGTCGCTCTGCTTTCCAGTTGGTAAAGGGCTTTCATAATATTCGGGAAGAAAATAATGTACCCAACCTTCTCTTTCTGTAAAATGGACAGTTTTTATTTAATCTTCTCAAATATGCCATTATGTTTTGTTTTGTTTGCTGATGAGCAAATCCATTCTATTTCATTTTCCTCCTCCATGATGGAAAGAGCAGAATCAGAACAGAAGCCAGGCAGCCATTTCCTCTTTTTATGACAATCTCCATTAGAGATTTTTTGTAATCATTTTATTACCTTATTAGATCTTCATTTTCTGTCGACCAAAGAGGCTCTGCACACTGCACTCTGGTATGACTGGGACATTTCTCAACTCCCCCTCCTCAACTCTCACTCTCTCTTGAAGTGTGACCCCTGATACTTCCCATTCTCTTCTGGACTCATCCTTAAATGTATTCTGCTTTTATCTCCCTTTTCAAGGTCCACAGTCCACAGTGCAATCACATCCGATTCTCTCTATGAGCTACACCTCACACTTTAAAACTGCCCCCTCTCTTAAGTCACAGTCGCTTTCAAAGTCTTTGACTTTGAAAGTGTGACTAACTTTTTCCTAGTTTTTCAAGCCATTTTACTAAATTCTAGGGAATATGGAAATGGCTAGAGTTTCCCTCCTTTGCTTTCTCCTTCTGGATTGAAAAGGCACTTTATCCTTAGGTTAACGGCAGATAACAGTCCTCCTTTGCTAGTTAGAATTAAATTTCGTGAGGCTATTCTCATTGCTCCTTTCACTAAAGTAATTTTTCTGATTTTTCAGCTTCCAAAAGAATGAAATTTGACAGAAATCTAGATCAGAGTCTTTCCTAGGCAGCAATTTTATAATTACAATCAACATATTTTTACCGCGTATGATCAAAATTTTGGGGAGCTATCTTAACTTGGACCAGAGTGTTTTTCAGCATTTTTTCCCACGTCAGAAAAATGTGTCCAGTCCATAGTGTAACACTGAAGCTAAAGGAACCCTTCGGCATTTCCCATTTTCCAAATGTAAGAAGGTATGCATTCTAGAAGTGAAAATGGAAAAGGAAACCACGCTCAAAGACCATTCGGGATCCTTGCAGCCCATTTGTCAATTGCTTAATTTTGTAGGCTCACTATAAAATCCAATTTAAACTGTTTTGGGTAATTTTTAAATGACTCACAAATAACTAGGTTTGGATATTAGAGAAGCTTCAGCAGTAGTGTTCATTTGGATATAGATAAGCCTTTGTCAAGACATTTTCTTCTTTCACCTCCCATAAATGATTTCCCACTTCCTGGATGTCCCTGTGGACCAAAATATCTGTGGCGCCCACTGATACCAGAATCCTTCTTCACGTCTGTCCATTAGAGTTCATCTGAACACAACAAATTTAAATAAACTCCCATTAAACATATTGGCACAAACAGCAGTGGTGCCTGCCTGTGATTCCATAACTCAGAGGGTTGAGGCAGGAGGATTGCCATAATTCTGAGGACAGCATAGGCTACAGTGAGTTCTAAGTCAACCTGGACTACATAGCAAGACGCTGTCTCAAAAACCCAACTGTAAAGCTGAATCAAGCAAATGAATATGTATATTATTCTTATTAAACGTTAACTGTATGAGCAAAATCGGAGCTTAAAATTAGATCTACCACAGTACTCACCACATGGCTTTGATAATAGATCTTTTTTGTTATTAATTTCGAAGGCAGTATACAAAGTACTGGGTTTCATTATAACATTCTTGTATATATGTGTCATTGTACTTTGTTCTATTCTGTCCCCTCTCCACAAATGCTCACCATATGTCCCCTGCCCTGCTCTGGCTGGTCCCTTAGTTCACTCAGATAATCCCTGACTTTGAACATAAAGGTGTTTGCCAGCACACTGGGCAATAATGGAATCTTAAATAAATCATTTTTTTACATGAGGAAAATGACATTCTAAAATAAGATATAATAATACAGTGATTACAAATGTAGAATAATAGTCACTGATTATAGCAAATCATTTCTTTTTTATTTATTTTAAAGGTAGTATATAAAATGGTGGGTTTCCTTATAGCATTCTCTTTGTACATCTTCATTTCCATTGTATGTACTTCTCATTTGCACACATCCCCTACTGCTCTGTCTCAGGTTTCCCGCCTGCATTTGGGATGCAGTAACCAGTGCTCTGGGCATTTAAAATTCATACTACTCAAATTTAAACAATTAATATTCATAATTATCTTAAGAGATGATGATGATGATTTAAAAAGTGTTAAAATATTTCTGTCCCTGTTTTGCAAACAGCTTTGACTGCAGGTGTATGATGTCAGGTCCAAAGGGGACATCATTTCTTTCAAAAAGGGCAGGCCCACAGACTTGGTCTAATATTGAGTCTAGGCTCAATTCAAGCTGGACTATAGAAGGATTTCTGGCTGTGAGATAAAAGATAGTATTCTTCAGGAAATTGTGAAACATGTTCTCTTGCCTCTGGCTCTCCACTGATAATTATCCGTGGTAGGTATCATTATATCCAAGTCCATGCTGGCATCCAGGCTCTCTCAGGCCCTGTTCAAAAATACCTATTCCTTGACTGTTGCCTCACATAAATATGTTAGTATAACTAGCTTAATAGTTATTCAAATTTTAAATATAAAGAATTATCTACTCCCATTATGATTTATAAATATGAAAATTATAAATACATTAAAAATTGATGTGAGAAGTCCTTTTGTATATGTGTTGCTTCTATTGGTTAATGAATAAAGAAGCTGCTTTGACCTATGGTAGGGCTGAGTAGAGCTAGGCAGGAAACCTAAACTGAATGCTGGGAGAAAGAAGGTGGAATCAGTGGATGCCAAATAGCCACTGTAGGAGATAGATGTGCAGGTACCTTGCCGGTAAACCATGAGCCTCGTGGTAAAATACAAAATAGTGGAAATTGGTTAATTTAAAATATAAGAGTTATCCAGAAATACACTTAAGCTATTGGTGAAACAGTATTGCAATTAATATAGTTTCTGTGTGGTTATTTCAAGTCTGGGCAGTCGGGAATGAACAAAAAGCCTCCGCCAAAAGAAAATTATGCAAAACTGAAAAATACTAAAATATTTATTTTAATTATTAAGGCCTAAAATAAATAAGTTATGTATTCCATGTGGGCACTTTCAGAAAGGGGCATGTAAACACTTTAATAAGTATGATAATCTTATGTTAGCAATTATTTTTCTGTAATTATATATGAATCTATTTTTCTGTAGGAAGTGGGGATACAAACCTTTATTTCTTCTTTACATTATGATAACTACTTAATTTTTATGTGTTTGTTTTCAGTAGTATGTACTTTTCTTGATTTTATATACCTACTCGTAATACTAAAATAAACTTTGCAAAGAAATAGAGTTTATTTGTTCATTTTCACTTAATTATCATCTGTTTAGTTTGACAAAAATCACCATCAGAAGTTTCTATTGCTGGGAGCTTGGGAGGGATGGTGTAGAGGTGGAGTTAAGGAGAAAGGCAAAGGAGATGATGGTTCATCTCACACTTAGAGCAAGGCTGATCATAAAAGCTCTCAGCTGTGGAAAGCCTAGTATATGTTGTGAGCTGCAGATGTTCTGGAATTCAGGTCCCTCTATTAACTCCACTCCTCGCTACAACTTTCAGGTACCTCTGGTGAATTCCCTATTCTTTTTATTACTGTCAGGCGCCCTTGATATATGAGAGACAAAGAAAGCAAACACATTCGGATGACAAAAGCATCTTCAAGAGAACCGGAAAGGAGACCAGGGCTCCTTGTAAACTCCTTAGCAACAACATTGATGTCGCTCGACAACATTCCCACCCTAAAGGTCATTGTTCTCTTTTCCAGTTTGGGCCAAAACCAGAGTCATTCCAAAGCTACTTTGAAACTAACCACTCCCACAAGGTCCAACGACATATGCAACATTCATGCGTAGGAGGAGGTAGGATAGCTAAGTAGATTCAATTATACTAAAATAAAGCTTTCATAAGAATGCAATCTTCTAATCCATGTTTCTCTCAAGGAACAACATTATCTAAGTGTTCTCCAACTTTATAATAAGCATTGAGAACAACCCAAAACTAGTTTCCTTTTAGCTAGAGGGGAGCATCTACTCCCTTCCTTCCTCATGTCATATTGTACTGTTTCAACATCCCTGGCACATGACCACATTAGCAAGATTTCCTTTGGATGCTGTTGTACAGTCGTGCCCTGTTTCACATTGCTTCAGTCAAGGACGGAGCCCCCAAATGAGGGGATTCCACAGTAATCCATCTCCTAGTGATGTCCCTGGGGTCTCAGTGTACGTAAATACACTTCACAATGTTCTCAGTCAATCCATAGACAGATGTGTGAGGGCTATTAAGAACGGATTTTCTATGTGAATGTTGAAGAGAACGGAGGTACTTCTGTGATGATGTGATAAAATGAAACGGAATGGAAAGATCACGAACACTTCACGCCTCCATCTATCTGAGACAGCCTGAATGAACAGACGACCACACACTGCTGCTCCTTAGGCCTTCACAGCTTTTCGACTGATTACTTCTTGATTACTTAAGGACACCAGTTTCCTTATCCTGCCTTGGTGGACTCATGTGACAGATACATGAGAAGTTGCCACCGTGGGAAAAACAAATGCCCTGAGCAGGGCCTTTGTAAGTTATACTAGCGGAAACCAATCATCCTCCTAAATAAAGTGGCATAGTGAGACCCTGTCTCAAAACAGAAGCAAACATGCAAAAGAAAATGCAACCAAACAGAAAAGCCCAAACTTGGAAAAATCAGCAGACTTTACCTTTAAACACTTAGCGGCATTTGCCATATTGAATATCTTAATGTATTTATGCTTCACGATAGTAACCAGGTACACGACATATTCTTATTTTCAAGTCATTTTTTTTGTTAATAACACACACACACACACACACACACACACACACACACACACACACACACACTCAGGAAGCCAGAAGAGGGCAGCGGACCTCTGGGAGGTGGACTACAGGCAGCTGTGAGTGGCCTGACCTGGGCAATGGGGCCACACTCAGGTTCTTGGAAAGTAAGGACACGCCCCTAACTGCTGAGCAGCTGTCCAACTCCACAAGGCATCTCAGAGGCATCATCTCAGCAGATTGTCCCTGGGAGTCCATGACGTAAACATGCCCAGGTGGGAACATTGTGATACTGATGCCTTATGTGGATGAAAGGATTTTATTAAGGAGAAATATTTTAGATCATTCAAACTTGAGTTTTCTTGACATTTTCAGATACTTGAATTGCTTAAAGGGTATGTATGCCAGATCAACAATAAGGAAGGAGATCTTCAGATAAAAACTCAATGGCCTCCTTACAAAGAATGATGAGACTGAACTTAGAACATACTTGTCTTTAACTCAGCAGTACATCTACTTCCTCCAACGCGGTTAAATAATTTCAATATTTCTCTCACGTCTATGTTTTGTCCATGGGTTTTTTGGTTTCTGGACTTTGATTTCTCACCTTGTCATGTGGAGGTATCTTGTTCAACATTCAGATCCCAGCTTCAACCTACTCTCTGTGGATCATCCCATCCTGAGATGAGGTTAGGTCTCCCTGCAATGACTTTCTATATTAGAACATGCATTGCAAATTTTAGATTCCTGGTTTCAACTGTTTCCTATACTAGCTCTAACTCCACGAGGACAGGACTGTCGCACATGCTATGCTTGCTCTTTACGGTTGCTGTGGGATGTTTGGTTGTGTTCATTTTATGAAAATGTCCATATTAGTTAGTCTTTCAAAAGAGATGACTTTTGAATTTAAAGTATTTGTATAATGAAAATTATTGTAGGTACAGAGTATAAATTCCTTAACCTAACAATTTCATATATTTGCTATTTTTGTCAGAAGTAATGTGAGAGACCTGCATTTTAAATATTCCTCCAGGAAAGTATGTTTAGACTATGTTAGATGGAACAGTGATTAGAATGACGAACTTCTCTTAAGAAAGTAACTTCTTTGAGGAACATTTAGTAGCAACATTGAAAATGATTGTCCAAAAAGAAAAAAAAAATCCTAGCTACACATTGTGCCATTCCCCAAATATGAGTTACTCTTGTGTGGACAGAGACATAGATCAGTTGCGTTTTCCATGCGGCGCGTTAGTTATGGGAGAGCAGAAACACAAAGATCAGGGACAGCTGGGATTGATTTGACTTTTCCAAACATCTGCCCCTCTTCCTTTGTAAATTCTTTAGGAGACAGACACAGAAAAGGGGAAAGCAAACAAAGGGTCAGAACATTCCACCTTAGCGAGCACTGAAATTCCTTCCGGAATCACCAATAGGGTGCAGGTGGGGTGGGGAAAGGGAACAACCCAGCAGGAAGTCACCAAGGACACCTTGGACGGGGACAGCTGGCTCTTCCCTGGGGAGTCTTTGAACAGAGCAGATAGACAGTCAAGAGCACAGGGCTTAACAAGGAAGGGCTTTCGAGAACCAGGGCTTACCTGTTCGTAGTAGCGGATGTTCTCCTCGGCTGTGTCAGTAAAGGCCGACTTGAGATCATTCTGCATGTTCCGCTTCCACCGCTCCCAGTCGGCTTTCAGCGCATTGTTAGCGCACTCCACTTTATCTTCAAGTTTCCCGATTTCTTCTGTAAGCTGAAGCACGCCACAGAGAAAGGTAAGTCGAGCTGTGTGGTCTCAGCATGTGGAAAATTCACTGAGTCCATGTAGACCATTGTGGTACGAAAGTTAAAAATAGCTCGAGTTTGGGGTGAGGAAGGCAAGCAGAACCGACCATGCACAGCAGTTAAAATGGAAAAGGCATGGCGTTCAGTAGCTATTGGATAAAGTCCTATGGTCTGCCACAAGACCATGTTCAGCTTGGATAACATCTCAAACCCGGTGCTTCAATTTCATTATTTATAAAACAAGAAAAATGGAAAAGCACATATCTGGAAAAAATTATAATAATAACTCTTGTGATTGCTAACATTCGCATTTATGTTAAAAGACATGAGCCTTCCTTCACTTCAGCTTTTAAGTTCTGGTTCCTCATTTTTAATTATTTGTAACCATAAGCTAAATTAACTACATGTGCAGGGACTATGTTTTCAAATATGCAGATTTAGGGGATTAATTTACACCATCTTGTTTGGGTAACTGGATGTCTTAGTTTGGGGTTGCTGTTTCTGTAATGAAACATGGTGACCAAAAAGAAAATTGGGGGAGCCAGGGGTTTATTTGGCTTATGCTTCCACACTGTAGTCTGTCACTGAAGGAAGTCAGGACAGGAACTCAAACAGGACAGGAACCTGGAGGCAAGAGCTGATGCAGAGCCAGAGGGGTGCTGCTTACTGGTTGGCTTCCCATGGCTTGCTCATCTTGCTTTCTCACAGAAATCAGGGCCACCAGATCAGGGACAGTACCACTGATAATGGGTTGAGCCCTCCACCATCAATCACTAATGTCCTACAACTGGATTTTATGGATAAGTTTTACCAATTGAGTTCCCTCCTCTCGGGTAATTTTAGCATGTGTTAAGCTGACATAAAAATATCTAGCACACTGGACACACAAGCAAGTTCACAGGCTCAAGATATCTGGCATACAGTCCATCCTCTATTAGACAGGCTGACTGTGATACTTAGATTTTTCTTCCCCTTCCCTACCAAACTTGGAGCATGATGTCATTGGTTCAGTCTTTAAGATTTAGCACATTGAGACATATTTCACAAATGTATGTGTTTGTTAATAAACTCAGAATAATTTATTAAGTGCCCCGTGTGTGCCAGGCATGCCTCTGGGACTGGAAGATTTAGCAGTGAAGATATTAGGCGAACATTTTCACTTTTCCTAGAGTTTATTCTCTCCTGGGGAGAGACAAGCTATAAGCAAAATAAATAAAATATGAACCATTAACTAGTATAAAGGCTGAAATGGAAAATAAAGCCTAACGCTAGAGAGAAAATATGAGGCCACTGAAATTTTAGACAAGGTGACCAAAGGAAACCTAAGAAAGAAAATACCATTAGAATTGAGATCTGATGTTTGAGAGGGAAACATGGGGTCACCTTGGGCAAAGCTCTCTTAGTAGAGGGCATGGGTAAAACATGGACCAGGGGATGAACACATGGCTGGCCAACCCAAACAACATGCTCTAGTAGACGGAACAAATTGGATGAAATCTTCCAAGGGGAGGGAAAAGCAGCAGCAGGAAGATCTAATAGCGCCACAGTCCATGGAAAGGCTCAGGAGTTTACAGAACCATGACACAGTCGGGAGATATGAGCAGAAACGGTCCCTCTCTTGTTAATGATACCACCATACTTTAAAAGGGACACTATATGCAGTCATCATTCATAGTTGGTTGGATTTATAAAGGGCCACCATTTAAGAAGCATTTCTTATTTCAAAAAGAATTACAATGTGGAAATGTCTTAAAGTCAATAAAAATATTTCTTACTGATAATTAAATAAATTTTCATTTAATATTAAATTTTCCTTGTATGTTTGTAATTTTACATTTTATGATCCCAAGAAAGATTTTATATATATGTACACCTCTCTCTCCCTCTCTCTTTCTCTCCTGTGTGGATAATGTAAGGCTATTTGTTGAAGTCCTAGCTCCTCCATCCACAAAACAAACATAAAAATAAATAAAAATATTAGCACTCATTTCCATAGAAATTTTGTTTAAATACATAAAATGCAAAATATCGAATTACATAGTGTCTGACAATTTGCCTACTAGATGGCTGTCCTTGACCATCATGATCAAGAGAATCATACCATCAGCGTTAGCTCTTACAACAGACACAGACACCCTTTCCTCCTCTGCTCCTTTGGTCTCTGGCAATGTGTCATTCTTCTGTCGACATCTGGGCCTTACTTGGATCACTAGTGTAGTTTCTAAAGTTGTCTTTCTCAATGTGAAGGATCACATATAAACTTCAAAGAACTATGACCAATTCTTGATGCTTTTGTAGCTGCATTTTTGTTGGTGTGGATGAGTTCATTATTTTGGTTGGAAAAAGAAAACTGAGAACATTTCTGCACAGTGAATCATCTTCTGGAGATGTTATTTCAAAGACACCAACGAAGCACATGATACCCGATCCAAAGAATGGTCTGCATTGTATCGTTCTAATCCATGAAAGCAGAACTTAACTAGATGCTATTCTCATAAGTTCTCAGTGAACTTCAATTTTCTCACTTCTTCTTTGGAACTGGGTCTTTATGTCGTCTATGCTACCCTCAAACCCAATACAAAGCAGAGGGTGACCTTAAACCTGGTCCTCCTGCCGCCTTCACTTTCTTCCTGCATGCTCACACCTGGTTTATACAGTTCTGAGGTTCTAACGCAAGACTTGGTGCATTCAAGGCAAGCACTCCATCAACCAAGCTATAATCTAGCCTCTTATTGCTTGCTCTGTTACGAAAATCAGGTATTTTTGAGTCAGCTATCTGTCTGGGTTCTGACAGAACATTAGACATTCAATAAGAATTAACAAATGTGTGGAAACAGAATGTGTTAGGAACCTGCCAGGCCAAGACAGTGCCTCCAGTGTTCTGGTGTCTCGGGCTCTAACAAATGGCAGGCTCTGCTAACTATAACCATTTGGGATTCAATTCATATTCTGGATTGCAAAATAGTGTGTAAAAGGGCTGGGTAAAGAGGACTGACCATTTTTCTAATTTTTCTTTTTTTTAAAAAACACTTACAGCAATTGGATCTCTGTCAGGTGAAACTCGAAAAGGCAAGCAATTACCAGAAATATGTTCTAAGACAAAAAAAATTACTAATAGAATAATGGAAGGTAATGAGAAAAGGTTTCTATTTAATAGTAAAGCTAATAGGTAACTTCTAGCTTCTGTTTAATTCAGTCAGAAATTAGCCAAACAGTTAAATGAAACTCATTACTACTAGAAGATGAATCAAGATTGTCTTCAAATAGTACATACCTATAGCAGTGCAACAATGAATAATTAATATATTTCTGCCAGCTGCTATCGCTTTAAGTTATATACTCACATTTATTATTACATTTAATCTACATAAAGATATTATAAATTAGGTTTTCTTTTCTTTCTGTTAGAAATTGGGAACCTAGGAGAAAGGACTAACAAAGACAACAGTGACTTGTGACATAAGACAATTTCAAATCAAAATCTGCCATGCATGTGTTCTCTCTATGCCAAGAGACTATGATCACCCAGGTATTGGTCTAGCCTGCCCATGACCTTCAAGGGTTAGCTCATTCAGCTCTGATTCTCAAGATTGCCATCTATGAAGATACAAAAAAATGCAAAATAAAGCAAAAGCCAGAACATAATGCATCTATCATTAAGGAAGAAAGTGTTCAAATGAATACAGAGATGCAGGAGAGCAGATTAATTCCGTGGGTGGGGCAGGCACTATTTTGACCACTCATTCACGGGGCCTCGCACCTAGGTGAGGCTACAGAATGAGCACGGACATTATGCTACAGGGAGACAAAGAAGGAGAGATGGTAGAATTTGGAGTGGACAAGAACAAAAGCAAACAAGGCAGCGAGGAAAGAAGACCGCAGCCTGGGAGGCAGAAATGACGACTGAGAAATGGAGATAGCAGCCGTCAACACTGGAGGCTTAATCCAGAACAGGGAGGGCTGTTTTGAGTAGATGAGACTGAGCATGGCAGGGGTAACTCAAAAAGACAGGATGGAAGAGAGAAGACAGGCAAACAATAGGTTTGAATCAGGGCTCAGGAAATTATCGAGGAAAAGAACAAGGAAGATGTGGCTTGTTCTCACTTGCCCTGGGGTATCCACTCAGTGCCCATCTAGTCTACATCAGGTACTCAAAAATGGGGAGCAGAGGTGGTCCTCATGACTCCTGCGGACAGGAGAAACGCAAAGCAACTGGTTAAAGACAATGTGAGGAGCATTTCCCGTGAGGTGAATGGCAAGGAAAATTAAGAAGCACGCTTGTTTTGGAGTTTCAGAAGAACTGGTGGCGGGTCTTGACCGCTGGGACCTAGAATAGGAGCAGGAGAGAGAGGCGGATGGGCAGGTAGGTTGGCTCTAAAGTAAGAGTCCAGCAGGTTTTTGGGTTTTAATGGACGAGTTCCTTAAATAGCTTACCAAACAAGATTTCGGTGATACCAGAGTAAGGTGGAGACTGAATTCTGGAAGGCAGAAGCAGGGGAGTCTAGATACTTATCAGAATTACCCTAATTTGCATGCCTGGAATTGAACAACAGAAACTCAGACAAAAAGGAGGGCAGCTTCCAAATAAAAAGCACCATGGTCCACTGTATTATCTCAGGAGGTTCTTCTGTTTTAGCCCTGACCACTGTCCCCTACAGGTAACTGAGTAAATCTCTTTTTCTACTATAACTGGTCTTGGATGAACTATTCTAGCTTCAGCCTACGCCCTGCAACACTTAACATTCAATCAAGCCAGCAATTCCTTTAGTTTTCTTGTACCTTCCTATCTGAATGTAAACTCTGCCATGAGACCACCTAGCTTCCAACCACAACCTTCAGTCCTGTGCAGGCATCTCCTTCGAGCACAGTGTCCCAGCATTCACAGAGGAACTGGAACAGAAACAGTAAAGGAAAACGAACTTACTTACAGTTTGGAGGAAAATAAGAGTAAAAGAAGCCAGCTTCTCTCACCACGGCGGTGATCATCTTGCAATTCAAGGACAAGCAGGACACAAAACCTCAAAGCTATGTAAACTTCATCACGAGACAGTCCTTTGCTGGGGAGAGAACTATTGCGCTTCAGTTTGCTTTCCCTGTCTCCAAGCTCAGGATCTGTCACCTTTTTACTTCCACTGCCCCCCTTATGTCATGTCAGAATTTAAGGAATTTTGGGACTCTGTAGATTAAAGGAATAATCTTAGGAAATATGTGCTTCCTATTATATATCTAAGGATTTTTTCCTAACCCTGAAAATTACAATAAGCACTTAAATTGTGAATGACCCTATTCATAAAGGCATATATCATCAAAATTTTAAGTGAAATAATATAATTTGAGAATCATTATTCTTAATCATAATATCTCTGCCTTCCTTTTTAAATGACTTCTCTATTATTTCCTTTTATGGAAAGCAAAAGTGCAGCCATTCAATTTATTCAAATGTAAAAAAAAACTTTCTCTTCACCGCAAGACAAGCTGAGGAAACCATCATTTGGAAAAGTTCTTGAAAATAACATACCTAAATAAAAAGATTTGGATTGCCACTCTATCAGAAGACAATAGAAAACTCAAAAGTTGAATTCTAATCTGACAGCTCCCTCTCCTTAACGAGCACTAATTAAATTGCAGGGGAGGGAGAAGAGGGCTCTTAACAATAAAATTGTATTATTTTCCGATTCACGAGAGAGGTAAGATGCGTCTGAAGAAATTAAATGCCTGATTATACAATGCTGCTCAGGGGCACACGTGACTGCTAAGTGGTACCTTTCTTAGCACGCTTTAGGACTCACACGTTTCTCGAGAAGTACAAACCTCTCTCCTCGAAAACCCATCGCAGTTTTATTATCCAAATGTAACTTGTTCAGTAGTACACAATGGCTTCTCTAAAATGACAACTTGAGACGGGAAACACCCACGAATGCTGTTGATGAATCACGGTTGAAGCCAGCGCCTCTAACGGCACTAGCATCCTTCAAATAGTAATTATGGCTTCTCAGTACACTGTAGGTGCAGAAAGCCAATTATTTAAATAGCACCATTCTAGGAAATCAAGAGGGTCCCCCTTAAATCTTCTTCACAGGCAAACACAGCAAATATGCACGGGAATAAGGAGAACTCATTCCTGTCTAAGGCTTCCAGTAGTCCATTTTTAAAGGCCTTCAAGAGGAATCGGCTTCTGCCTAGATGCCAGGTTCTCTAACCTCGGATCTAAACTTCTCTCTAATCAGAAAGTTCCAGAATGAGGGAGATGAACTTGAGGATGTATCTCATGGTACTGTGTGAAGGAATTTCCATTTCCATTTAACTTGGTTAGAATTTTTAGTACCATTACATTCCTTATTTATGAAAGAGATTGCATACTCAAACAGAGACATATACGTCAATAAGCATATGTTTAAAATGTGCATGCATTGGGTGGTATGGTAAAAGATATTTAGGTGGTAAGAGCATATATGACAGGTCTGAATATGTTGCCCAAAACCTACACTTTGAATGCTTAGTCTCCACTATAGAAAATCAGTAGAATCCTTAAGGGATGAGGTAGGAGGGATCTATTTGGAGATGTGGCCAAAAGTGGACTGTGGGATGCTCATCTCTTCCTTGTTCTACTTCCCTGCCACCTGAGGCAAGGAGCTTGCTCTTCTGCATGTTACCGCCATGATGTATTGACTCACCAAAGGCTCTAAAATAAGATAACAAGGCCTTTTGACCTCTGACTGAAAGCTCTCAAATTGTGACCTTTCCCCTCAAAACAAACCTTTCTTTCTTAGACATTTGTTATTTCAGGTATTTTGTCATAGTAACAGGAAACCAATGCAGCATGGGATCCAAAAATAAAAAAAAAAAAAGAATTTGGTGATTACCATGATATCTCATACTTCCTAAAGTTTCTTTCATCACCTCTATTTGAATCACTATCAGAGCTAATGTTCCATGAGAAATGACTTCTGCTCTTTGAAAACAGCTATTAAAATTACAACACAACCTAAAATGGAGCAAGCCCATAGGACCCCCCACAGCGGTGGTTCTCAACATTCCTAATGCTGCGAGCCTGTAGCACAATTCCTCATGTTGTGGTGACGCCCAACCACAAAATTATTTTCATTGCTACTTTATAACTGTGATTTGACACTATTATGAATCTGATACGCAATATCTGGTATGCAGGATATCTGATGTGTGACCCCTGTGAAAGGGTTCGCGACCCCTAGGTTGAGAACTGCTGCTCTATAGGGAGCAATGCTCTACTCCGAACTACCCAGTGTGCTAGCAATAGACATAGATGACTGCAACGCAGATGGTGAAAGTGAGGAATCTAAGTTCTGGATTTCATTTTAATTCACTCAAATTTGATGGAAATGCCACCTGATTCTTGTATACCATTTTGGATAGTAGAGCTCTATTTAATAGTTTATATGTTAAGGTCCATTAGATGGGATTCCCTCCCAAGAGTCCTTAGAGAGAATTGCTTTTGTTTGCTTCCTCAGAAGCCCTTTCCATTATCAGGTATCTCAAGAACCTCAATCTGTATGAGGACATAACATTTTGGAAGAGACATTAATCGAAATCAAACTCTAGTCAGGGTATTTTCAGGTATGTACAGGAGTCTATATTCAAACACTTGAATTATGAGGTCATTCACAGAATTAAGTACCTTGCTGTTTACCACTAGAGCAGTAGCTCAGAGATGAAGGCCTTAACGGAGATGCATGTAAGGCAGGCAGCCGAGAAAACAGCTTGGTCAGTAAAGTGCTTGCCAGGCATGGTGGTGTACTTTTGTGATGCCTTGGGTTAATATATCCCTGAAGCTCAATGGTCAGGCAGCCTAGTCAAATCAGGAAGCGTGGAAGACCAATGAGAGAACCTCTCAAACTAGGGTTATGACTTGTGAAAGATAAAATCTGAAGTTTATCTGGTCTCCACATTCATACACATGCACTCCCACACGAATACACACAACACGCACACGAGTTGAATATAAAACAAAACTCAGATATATTCCCTAGGCAGTGTCACTAATCACTAGGGAAAATATTATTTGGCCACAGACTGCTTTGGCAAATCTGGATGGTCATCTAAAAATCGAAAGAGGCAATTGATCGAGGAATTGATAGCTAAACATATAGGCAGATATTTAATCAAAACCTACAAATTTTAGACAAAGTAATTCTAAGTAGCTCGAATATTCCATCTTAAAAAGTAACCTTAACAACAACAACAAAAAAATCAGCGTGGCAATACCTCAGGAAGATGGGGATCAAACTACCTCAAGATCCACTCTGGGGCATATAGCCAAAGGAGCCTACATCGTACAACAGAAAAACTTGTTCAATCCTGCTCACTGTTGTTCTATTCATAATAGCCAGAAATTGGGAACAAACCAGATGGATTTTTAAAAAAAAGGATAAGGAAAATGTGCTACAACTTATGCAACTGGATACTGGTCAACCATTAAAAAAAAATGAAACTTGCAAGTAATGGATGAAACTAGAAAAAGAAAGCATTCTGAGTTAGGTGTCCAGAACCAGAAGAACAAATATGGTATGCATTTGTTTATATGTGGATGTTGTCTGTTAAGTCAATGAAAACCAAATTACTCTCCATAGAACAACAGAGAATAGTTATAGCATACGGAACTAGGTAGTATAGATGGATCTCTTAGGAAAGGGACGTGGAATAGCTAGATAGTTCCACCTAACCCCACACATCTATTCATAATTATTCTATGCCCATGTCCTAGCAAGGTCTATCTGTGCCCCCCAGTCCCTTATTCAAGTAGATAGGCAGAGGGAAGAAGGAATGAGGTAGGGAATATGGGGAGAGATAACTAACATTAAGAGCAATTTGAGGCGTAGTATGGGAAGCTAATAGAGTAGACACTTCCTGAAATAGATACACAGAGGAAGGCGACCTAAATGAAATCTCCAAAATAACCAGGCACACTTAGCCCCAACAAGGTACCTCCTCTCACCAAAGTAAACTTTTCAGTGCAGCAAATAGTCTACATTTAAGTGAGTTGTTTGCCATCCTGTAGTAACCCCCTTGAAACCCAGGCTGTTGATGAGATTATAGTTTGCTCTCCACAAACTGAAGCCAACACCTACACATCTCACTGAACATAGAGAAGTTAAGCCAGTGCCTACATGAGCCTTCACCTCTACATGCTAGTATCTTTTGTACAGGAAGGTACTCTGCAAACTACCAAAGAAAAACCACAAACACCAACACAGCAACAAATGCTCAGAGCTACAGTGGTGTCCTGCCTACAAAATATACTAGGGACATGGTAGCACAAAGCTTGTAGGAGTAACCAGCTGATACCCAATTTAACTTAAGGCTGCTCCATGAGACGGCTTGGGAGAGGCACCATTCCGCAGATTGGAATCCTAAACTGTAGACGTGTAGAGCGGTAGCAGGGCCCACATGGAAGTGGATGCATTTATTCTCTTTCTGCTCCTGACTGTGCATGTAATTTGCTCTTTCAACTACCTACCTCTTTGGCTTCTGAACGCTGATGGACCATGCATCACCTGGCACTATAAGCTAAAATCCAATTGTTTTCACCATAAGTTCCCCTTGCCAGAGTATTTTATCACAACAGGTTATGACAACTAGGACAGGACCTAATGAGCAAAACCATAATCACAACAGAAAAAACATGAAAACAAAAATGCATTCTTCATAAGGACAAGACAAACTAATCTATCTGGATGCTATTTTTTCTTTTTGGAGAGCAGTATACCTACGGTTTGGTGCCTCTGACAAGGCTGGGGTCCAGACATTTGTTGGATTCTAAAGATATAAATGGCTCTCCTTTGGAGAATAATTTGTTATTAATAATAGATAAACGTTCTAGCCATTCCCTTGTGTTGGGTATTATCAAGCATGAGTTAGTGCAGTTAGCCCAATGAAGTAGGTACTACTGTTATCTCCTGTCCACAAATTAAAAAACAGATATTAGTGAAGGTGTCCAAGATCTCACAGTCACTTCCAGACATTTATTTTTAAAATTTATTTTTTTAAGAAAACAATCTTTATTTTACATACCAATTCCAGTTCTCCCTCCCATCATTCCACTCCCCCCACTTCCCCTCACCCCACTCTCTTCTCAGAGAGGGTGAGGCCTCCCATGGACAGTCAACTTGAGGCAGGATCAAGGCCCCCACCCCGCCCCATATCTAGGCTGAGCAAGGTATCCCTCCATAGGGAATGGGCTCCAAAAAGCCAGTTCATGCTCTAGAGAGAAATACTGGTTCACTGCCAGTAGCCCCACAAACTGCCCAAGCCACACAATTGTCACCCACATTCTAAAGGCCTAGTTGGGTCCAATGCAGGTTCCCCAGATGTTAGTCCAAAGTCAGTGAGCTCAACTAACTTGGGTCAGCTGTTTCTGTGTCTTTCTCCATCATGGTCTTGACCCTTTGCTCCTCCCTCTTTACTGCTGGACTCCAGGAGCTTTGTCCAGTGCTTAGTTGTGGATCTCTGCATCTTCTTCCATAGGTTACTGGTTAATTGATGACAATTAAGTAGTCATTAATCTGATTACAGGGGAAGGGCAGCTAAGGCATCCTCTCTACTATTGCTTAAGGTCTTAGCTGGGGTTATTGTTGTGAATTCTTGGCAATTTCCCTAGTACCAGGTTTCTTACTAAATACATAATTGCTCCCTCTATCAAGATATATCTTTCCTAGTTCTCCCTCTGTGACCTTTACACAACTCGACTTACCCAGTCCTTCATGTTCTCTTTCCTACTCTTCTTTCTTCCCGCTCCACTCTCCTTCTACCCTGCAGCCTTCCCCCATGCTCCCACTCTACTCGGGAGATCTTGTCTATTTACCCTTCCTGCGGGGTAGGGGAGGGGGGAATCCATGTATGTATCTCTTAGGGTCCTCCTTATTTCCTGGCTTCTCTGGGTTTGTGGACTCTGGGTTGATTATCCTTTGCTTTATGTCTAATATCCACTTAGGAGTGAGTACATAAATGTTTGTTTTTCTGTGTCTGGGTTACCTCACTTAGCATGGTTTTTTCTAGTTCTGTCCATTTGTCCAGGCATTTATTTTACAGAATTACCGGCACATTCACAGAAAATATAAATAGAAGGTTCTTCACCCAGGCATTGTTTACAAGAGGAGAAATAACAAACATTCAGCAGTAAGGTATGGTTAAATAAATTCTGATATATGCACAAATAAAGCATAATGCAGTTATAAAAGGTCAACTGATATGGGTATCTGTGAGACATATAGTATAAAGAAGGCAAAACCCCCTACCGGGTTGTCTTGTCCAGTCTCGATATGAGGGCTTTCCCCTTGTCTTACTGTATGTCATTTTGCCCTGTTGGCTGTTTTTTCTTGCTCTTTTCAAAAGAGAAAAAGGAGGGAGAGTGGATTTGGAGGAGAGGGGAGGTGGGGAGGGGAGCTAGAAGAAGTAGAGAGAGGAGAAATTGTGGTTGGAATGTGTTGTATGAGAGAAAAATCTGCTTTTAATACAAAAAATGAAGGTAAACTCTTTATATTGTTATGTACATATAAAGTAATATCAAAAGATGTATTTTTGCATATCAAAAAGAAAACATCTACAGAAGAAACTAACTAGACTGTGTGCTTATAACATATTCAGTGAGAAGATGGGATGTGCGGAGAGGAAGAAAGGTTGTCACTAAACACATTTTAATATTAATTAATTTTGAGCCACACAAATTTATGTTTAAAGCATGCCAATTACTTGAATTAGAAATTAGGAACATATCTTAAGAGAAAAATAAGATGTTGTTCATTCTAAAGTTATGTAAATGAGTAGCAGTGTTCAGAGCTAATGTTTGCATTTTAAGAGTAATTTTTCAGGAAAATGAAGGCCTAATTATTGATTAATAATGGTTGATTGCATGGCTGTAACAAGCTGAGAAAGTTTCATTTTAAAGAATGTATCCCACGAATATTTCTGAATAACAAAGAGGGAAAGCTGTGCTCTACAGAGAAGCCTGGCGAATACCTTCACAAAAGACTAAGGAGGGCATCACCACTGCTAAGACACAGAAAGACCACATGCTGCCTAATGGGAATAGATGAGAGAGTCACAGAATCACTTGAGTGAAATCTCAGGTGCTAATAACTATAGTATAATCCTTAAGAAATATCCAACGTTAATACTGGAGCCTTCTGCAAAACAGCTGCTCCATGGCCTTTGAAGGCATGATGATCATGAAGGGGAAGAGAAGAAGGAATTATACCAGAAGGAGGAAGCCTCGAGGTGCTGTTGAGAGCACTGTTAAACTCTATGAAACCTTGCTGGGAATGGATCAGGTGGAAGCTACTGATCTTGGCAGGTATCACATGGCTATGGAGGAGAATGGCCATGTTCATAAAGACACAACTGTTCTGATGTCATGGCTATAAGGTTTGCAGCTTACTCCTCAATGGTCCAAGTGGTAAATCAAAGAGCTTGAGCAATATTTAAAAATGTTCTGACATCAGTAATTTTGAGATACAAAATGAAAATAAAGGCACTTATCTTCCTGTCCTAACCCATGCAAAAGTGCTCCACTGGACCCTGGGCAAACTCCAAGGTGGGCAGAACATACTGTATCCCTTCATTCTTCCTTCTGCAGCCAGCAGTTCTGTTTATCCACTAGCTTCAAATGATTTAGTCAAACCCCTAAAACCTGCCAAGCCTATTCCCTTCTCAGAATCATGGATCCGACTTTTTTTTTATATTGAATGCTATGCTCCAGAAATTGAGCCAAAGGTCTCCTGCCATTAACTTATCTCTTCTCAATGCTGTCTACCTAGGCACCCACACATGTCCTTTTTTAATCTCTATGTATAGGTTCCCTATCATACTGCTTTATTTTCTTCATAGCATAAACATAGCACAAATGTCTATCTAAAATCATCACAGACATTTAGTATCTTGTTCTACTTGTTTTCAAGCTCTTTCTGGTAGATTATAAGTTCCTTAGAGACAGAGACATTCTCAATCTTATTTGCTGTGGATTATCTTCCTCCTGATGCCTGAGCATTAAAAGAACTAATCACCACTGATGTGCCCTATTTATTTTAAAATATATTTATCAGTAACTATATCTATTGATTGACTTTCTAGACCTTGGTTTCCTATATAAGAATGGGATTAGCGGCAAGAGAGATGGCTCAGCAGTGAACAGCACTTTCTACTCTTCAGAGGACTGAAGTTTGGTTCCCAGCACCAAAATCAGGAAGGACAAAACCACCTGTACCTCCAGTTCCAGGAGATCCAACTCCCTCTTCTGCTCTCGAACGCACGTACATCCATGGGCACAGAGCAGCACATGGGCTCTCATATACACATAATCTTAAAAAATAGAATGAAGTTTTTAACGATTTGATGTGTGCATTCAATTACTATCTACCTCATAGAATTATCCACTGCAAACAATTAACACCATGTTGGCATAAAATATGCAACCAAAAAAATATTGAACATGCTGACAGAAGGAAAGTACCAGTTCGGGCCTAGAATATATTCTGTATTTATTTTTTTTAATAAAAACTTGTTTTACTTTTATTGCATGTGTACTGGGATAAGTACGTGCATGTGCACCACATGGATGCCCGCATCCACTTGGCATCTCACAACTGTCTAGAAGCGGGGAATTGAACCAGTGTGTTTGCAAGAGTAACAAGAAGTCTTGACTGGTGGATGAGCAATCGCTTCGGCCCTCTGGTAAGTATTTTAAAACTTGAATGGTGATGTGCTCACAAATTTCTCCCCATTTGACTTTCCAGTTAACAAAAGATTCAGTAGAAACAAAGGCCTACTACTGATGGAGGAAGGTCATTGGCTAATAAAGGAACTGCCTTGGCCCATTTTATTGGTTAGAACATAGGTAGGAGGAGTAAACAGAACAGAACACTGGGAGGAAGAGGAAGTGAGCTCAGACTCGACAGCTCTCCTCTCGGGAGCAGAGGCCTCAGGAGAGACATTATGCTCCCGTCTCCAGGGCGGACGTGAGAGCTCTGCTCTCTGAGGCACACGCGATGAAGCTCCAACCCAGGATGGACATAGGCTAGCATCTTTCCCGGTAAGACCAGTGCTACAGTTTATTAGAGATGGGTTGATCGGGATATCAGAATTAGCCAGTAAGGGCTAAAGCTAATGGGCCAAGCAGTGTTTAAATAAATACAGTTTGTGTGTTGTTATTTCAGGGCATAAGCTAACCGTGCAGGCGGCTGGGGTGTTGGGGACGCAGCCCCGCTGCCCTTATTACTACATACTACCCGAAGCCTGAAGATTCACAACAAATCAAAATGTACTTACTAGAAAGATAACTATCTAAGAAACAAAAGAAAGCTACCTGCAATAAATACATAAATAAATAAATAAATAAATAAATAAAAAGATAGCTACCTGCAATTTTTCTTCCTTTGAGGTAAGAGCTCACCACAGGAAACCCCATCTGACCTTGAATTTGTGCTCACTGTCCCAGCCTCACCAGAGCTGCCTACAGGCATAGACTACCATGTCAACTTGGTTTCCTTTTTAAGAAAAATTCAATACTAATAAATAATAAAGTTGTTCATACTTTATGAGATATGTTTAAGGATATTATTATCTAATATTTCAGACATTTGTACTGTAACTTAGCAAAGTTTATTATTCAAAGTTCTATATTTAAAAGTAAGTTTTTTAAAATAAACTTTTTTTTTAAAGGAAACATTATTTCTGGGTGTTCACAGATAAAGAATGGCTAATGTCTAATTAAGGTTACAAGTTAAGGACAAGCGAATCAAAGTCCTCTGCAGGCTCCTGGCTCCCTGTGTGTTATTGCTCTAAGCATAATCAAATATTTATTGAGTGTCCAAGCAGAGCTGCAAGTGAAAGAGATATGTAAGACAGACCCTCAGGGCACATTTTTTATTAACAAAATGTTTAAATTAAAAAGAAATTGAATCTCTGTTGAGTGTCTGCATAGGACAGATGTTTAAGCTATTATACTTGTGGCAGGAGGATTCCACAAAGAAAATCACAAATCCAAACACCAGACATAGAAGGTTGTTTTAAATACTGAAAAAAAAATATGAGGCTAGAATTTTAAACTACTCTTTTTACTTATCCATCTGTTACTTTTCCGATTACAGTGAAGACAGGGACGGAAAGGGTTCTGGAGAAAGGCGGACGTTGAGATCCTCCATTGGAAAAGGAGGAATAACAGAGATCTTTAAATCTACACTGGCCTTCACCCTCCTCCTGCCCTCTTCCAACACAAACACAGAGATACAGACAATACTACCAGGATCCCCCACCCTCACCCCAGAGTAATAAACAGTTACTACCATACATAATTTCTCACTGGCAATATTTTAGAAATACTACTTTTTTAAACCTCTAAAATCTGCTAATGAGTTTTTTTAGGCCAAAATGGCAGGAGCCATTTAGGGTTTAAGTTTTTATTTGCAAAAAAAAAGCCAATGTCTGTATATTCCAAAAGAAATACCTTCAAAAATAAAAACCTGGTCATGAATATGCTGTATAAAAGTGGCTGGTCTTGCAGATAATTTGGAGTTTTACCTCTAGTTCCTTTGTTTTTTTCACATGCTCCATTTTAGGATTTAGCAAGATTCCTGAAATTGTACTCTACTGGTTCTGAAATAGCCAGAGGAGAAAGACAGAAATACAGGAGCTGGAGAGACAGCTCAGCCATTAGGGGCACTTGCTGCTCTTGCAATGGACCCAAGTTCAGTTCCCAGCATCCACATGAGGTGGCTCACAGCCATGAGCAACTCTAGCTCCAGGGATATAATGCTGACTCTGGCCTCTGAAGCACCTACCCACACATACACAAATGAAAATCTTTCTCAAAAAGGGCAACAGCGCAAAAGAAATTAAGCATGGAAATAAAGAGTGGCTAAATTAACCGACTCTGTGGCCATCTCCCCCACAAAGGAAACATGTACCAGATAGCAGTAGATCAGAACGGATTGATCAACATCATGGCAACGGATATAACAATGGAGCTGAGAAGAAAGTTGGGATCACATGGTAAAGTCAAGATGAGAGAAAACTGAAAACACTACTCAAAAGACCGGACACAATGGCTGCTGCCCTGAGGAAATAAAACTTTCTCATGGGTCTTCAGAAAGGAAAACGGTGAAATGCTCAGTGCTGCCAATGCTAAGCTGAAGTAGAATCGTGCTGCACCTTCAAGTGGTCTTTATTGTACATCAATGACATAGGACCAAGAGTAGCTTAGCTAAAATAAAATCCACCAGCACAACTTATGAACAGTGTGTATAAACTAAAATGCATTAAAATATTCATCACAGAATCATCCCACTGACTGGAGTGCCTCGCAGGGAAATGAGGAGATACACTTTATATTTTGAATTCTGCCTCCTTTCCTTAAAAATAAATCTATTACAACATTGATTTTGGAACACTATGAAAGTCTAACAAGCAAACATGCAGCTACCACTCTCTACATTTTGATCCAGAAGAATGTTAAGCACGATGTACTCACCAAAAGAGTTCTTCTAATATGTTTTAAAATTTACACGTCAACGTTTTAATAAGTGACTTGAGAATACTATAGGAAGGTACTTCTCACTCCCAGCCCCAAGCTCCAAAGTCAGTTCATGACCTCTGCCAGGAAACACTGTGTTCTCAACAGCATATGCAATCCTGAGACTAGAATAAGACCCTATCTTAAATTTCTTTTCCGGGATGCTGTATTAGAGGTGCTAGAGGCACAAAAACAAATGACTAAGAAGAAAACACCCATGTTGAACAATTCCAGACTTAACAACCTCCTGTTTGCGGACAACTTTCACTACCTCTCATCAGATATTCACTAGGGTTTCCTCTAAAACTGTTTTTCATAAGTTTCTATAAATACGACATATAAATTACTACAAGTCAAGCCAATGAATCCTTGAATGGGAGTCTAGCAAAAGAATATTGAAACAAAAGAAATTCATGGCATCCTCGGGTACATTCTGGCTCTTGGTTACAGCAACACTCTCACCCATCCCACAGCCCCTCTTAGCTATGCATATGTGAATCCAGATGTTGCTACATATTTGCATGGGAGCAGTTACACTTAGCAGTTCTTATTCTGATCCAGAATTTACACTATCCTGTTCTTGCTTTGTCATGAGACCTAGCTTTTCAAGTCTCCGAGCCATGGAATGTACGGTAGCTGGAATAAATCATTTCTGGAAGTAACAGTCCCACTCCGTGGTTGATCACATAGTGTCTTTTTATAATACTGATCACAAATCAGGAAGGAAAGTTTGTGGGATGCCATTTAGGAGAAATTGATAAAAGTAAATATACAAGGAGGAAATCTTCCCTCCCAGTGGACAAGTGTTTTGTGATCATGTTAGCATTTGGACATGTTGCATGCGGAGCTGCTGAAACACACACCAATACAAGAACACACAAAAAGAGGAAACATGGCTGAAAATATGACTCGGTGTATAAAGTATTTGCCACCCAAGTGTGAGGACCAGAATTCAGAATCCACGATCTCCATGAACGCCAGGGGATAGAACACAGTGGCAGCCTACCAGTAATGACAGAAGCAGGGAGACAAAGATGGGTGATCCCCAAATCAAGCTGGTTAGCTAGACCAGCAAGTTATATGTTCAGTAAGAGACCCTGTCTTAAGATAGGAGGTAAAGATTAATCAAAAAAGACATCCACCATCAAGCTCCTCTTGTTACATGCATGTACCTACACATATGGGAACATACAGACACACATTCAAAACATACATACTATATAGAGACACACGCAAAGAGAGAAGAAAACATATGTGCACATCATATTAGGAATAAGGTATAAAGAATGAAGTAACAATTGAATGGTCAGGGAACAGAGGCGAGCCAGCAAATATCCAAAAAGGTGCAGCTTTCCTTCCTCCTGTCATGGTGACAGCTTACTACATTAATATTCTTATCTCCTTGGCTTTCTAGAATCAGAGAGCAGGCAATCGTTCTCTGTGCAGATTTAGCACACCACTAAGAACATTTGGAAATTAATAACCACCATTTGAGGATGAGAGTAAAACATTGTTTCAAAAATAGCAAGTCACACAGAGCAAGTAGCAGCCTGAATTAATTTGGTATCTGCTTGGAGCTACTGAAAATGGCTATATGCAAATTCATATTATAATGATCTTATGAAAATGTATTTTTTTTGCTCACACAAATATAGTACTAAACAGCTATGGCATTATATCTAGATCCAAATTTCAGTCTATGCACATATTGCTAAATGTCAAATGTATTCATATTCATTTATATCCGAATGCTGCATTGAGTGAAAAACTATAAATCATTCATTCCAAAATAAAAATAAAAATAAAAGGATATGCAGCCATATTTAGCACCACAGATGAACTTTATTTATTTTACAGTTAGGTGGGGAAGTGAATAAGCATTTTCAAACAGAAGCTCTGACTGAAAACTTAACCAAACTGCAAAGTACACTGGCTCCCACACATCCTCATTTCTCCTCAGGATAGCAGTCATTCTCACCCTCTCCTTCCTTTACCATCAATGTGCAGTCTCTGTTTCATTGAAGACCTAGCGAAGACCTCTAGTAGAGCACACAGCACATCCCAGGCCATCACTCAATGTTCTACCTTCCTTAATCTCTATCCAACTGCTTGAATAGCTGTCTCCTAGCTGGAAAGCTGGTTAAATGCTGAATGGCCCTAATTAGATTGGTTTCTTTCACTCACCCACTGAATTACCTACCGGAAGTCAAGCTATATAAATTTCATCTCTCCCTTCTCACTAGCTGTTTATTCTTTGATTGTCCCACTATCATTGACCCCTTAATGCTGGAATAAGTCAAAGCCAAGGCCAGGATTTCTTTCTTCATGACTCTCTCTCCCTATTGTCATCTCAGCTAATCCTAGAGTTTCTAAGGCCGCCATTTTGCTATCAATTTTTAAATACTATCTCAATACTACCTCTATCTGAGGCCCTCCCAAACCCACAAGAGACTTCTGTGTCTCTTTATAATTCACTACTATATGTATCCACTTTGATACTAGTAGACACATCAATTTTACATGCCCAAGTCTGAGTTCCTCATATTCCCCCTTAAATTCATTCTTTCCAGAGCCTTCCCCTTCCTAACTAATGTTAAATAGTTCCTTCCATTTACTCAGTCCTCAAAGTGCAGAATCTTTCTAACTTCCCTAATCGCACTGTAAACAACCCACCAACAAAGAGCTCTTCCTCTCAAAGGTACTCCAGGTGTGACCACTCCACCTCTTTTTCACACCACCAAGAAAAGAATAGTCTTAAGTGAGTAATTACTTGGATGTTTTTCCTCACCATCTAACGTGTATGATTCCTGAGGACCAGTCTTCTTGACCT